>NC_136943.1:3747002-3865397 GCF_949987615.1 Pollachius pollachius
GTCTGTATGTAGTGTGTGTCTGTGCAGTGTCACTGTGTACAATGTCTGTGTGTCTGTGTGTACAGTGCGTCTGTGTACATTGTGTCTGTGTACGGTGTGTAGTGTTCCTGTGTAGTGTGTGTGTGTCTGTGAGCAGCAGGTAGTGCAGGAACACACAGGGGATTGTCAGTTCTTTAGTCAGTTGTGGCATCGTGTTGCTGTGTGTGCACATGGCTGCGGAGCTGATGAGGCGAAGGGTGGAGGAGGTTGAGCTGATAAGATGAAGGGTGGAGGAGGTATCTGCTGCTGACCTCCGACCTCATGTGCTGATGTGCTGTGTGTTTCCTGGTTTAGATCATTGTCCTCGTTCGACCAGCAGACCAAACTCTCTCTCCTTTAACACATCTCTGTTCTCTCTCTCTCTCTCTCTCTCTCTCTCTCTGTCTCTCTCTCTCTCTCTCCTTTAACACATCTCTAATGTATCTCTCTCTCTGTCTCTCTTTCTCTTTCTCTCTCTCTCTCTCTCTCTCTCTCTCTCTCTCTCTCTCTCTCTTTCTCTTTCTCTCTCTCTCTCTCTCTCTCTCTCTCTCTCTCTCTCTCTCTCTCTAATACCTCTCTAATGTCTCTCTCTCTCTCTCTCTCTCTCTCTCTCTCTCTCTCTCTCTCTCTCTCTCTCTCTAATACCTCTCTAATGTCTCTCTCTCTCTCTCTCTCCCCCCCAGGCGACTGAGGGTGACAGCGGGGACATGGACCTCAGTGGTCTCCCTGAGACAGCCGTGGACTCTGAGGAAGACGACGATGAGGAGGAGCTGGAGCGTGCGTCAGACCCCCTGATGAGCCGGGACATCGTGAGGGACTGCCTGGAGAAAGACCCCATGGACCGGACCGACGACGACATCGGTGGGTCCTGGTCCTGGTCCTGGTTCTGTTCCTGGGGAGCAGGAACAGGTCCTGGTTCTTGTTCTGGTTCTGGTCCTGGTTCTGGAGCAGGTCCTTGTTCTGGGGAAGAGGAACAGCAGTCTGTCTCTGTCTGGGCAGCCTCATATGAGGAAGAGGAGGATACAGCCACCCCCCCCTTGTGTTTTCTAGGTCACCCCTCCTCTCCCACCACATTAAACTTTCATCGCCGCCTCGCGCACGCCTCTGTTGCCGTGCCAACCCCAGGTCAGCCCAGCCCAGACTACCGCTGGGGGAGGGGGCTGGTGTTGGGGTCCTTGGGTTCAGTCTGAGTTCTTTAGCGTCTTAGCTTAGCAGCACTTTGCCCGGCGCAGCCTAGCTCCCACAGCCCTGGAGTTAAGGGGCGCTGTGACGCTAGCTCCCACAGCCCTGGAGTTAAGGGGCGCTGTGACGCTAGCTCCCACAGCCCTGGAGTTAAGGGGCTCTGTGATGCTAGCTCCTAGAGCACTGGAGTTAAGGGGCGCTGTGATGCTAGCTCCAACAGCCCTGGAGTTAAGGGGTACAGTGATGCTAGCTGCCAGAGCCATGGAGTTAAGGGGCGCTGTGATGCTAGCTGCCAGAGCCATGGAGTTAAGGGGCGCTGTGATGCTAGCTCCCAGAGCCATGGAATTAAGGGGTACAGTGATGCTAGCTGCCAGAGCCCTGGAGTTAAGGGGTACGGTTAGGCTACCTCCCAGAGCCCTGGAGTTAAGGGGTACAGTGAGGCTAGCTCCCAGAGCCCTGGAGTTAAGGGGCTCTGAGATGCCAGCTACCAAACTACAGATCAGATCCCTTATGGGCGGCCTGACGGCTCCAGTTGGTTGGACCATACAGGGGTCAGAGGTCATATCGACCGAGGCATCAGAGCGGAGCAGCGAGGAGACAAGCTTTCACTGGAGGTTGTTCAGGGTCGACATCAGACCGCTCTCATGCATGCCCTCACGTGCACGCTCCTGTCCAACATGAGATCAGACTGTCCTCTCTGTCTCCTCTGGCCGTCAGGAATCATCTCAACCTCTCTCTCTCTTTCCTGTACCTCTCTCTCTTTCTCCTTACTTCTTCCTCTCTCTCCCTCTCTCTCTCTCTCCTTATCTCTCTCTTTCTCCTTACTTCTTCCTCTCTCTCCCTCTCTCTCTCTCTCCTTATCTCTCTCTCTCTCTCTCTCTCTCTCTCTCTCTCTCTCTCTCTCTCTCTCTCTCTCTCTCTCCTTCTCTCTCTATGGCGCTCTCTCTCCTGACCTGTCTCCCTCTGTCCTGACCTGTCTCTCTCTCTCTCTCCTGACCTCTGTCTCTCCTGACCTGTCTCTCTCTCTCCTGACCTGTCTCTCTCTCTCTCTCCTGACCTCTGTCTCTCCTGACCTGTGTCTCTCTCTCTCTCAGAACAACTGCTGGAGTTCATGCACCAGCTGCCGGCCTTCGCCAACATGACGATGTCGGTGCGCCGCGAGCTCTGTGCGGTGATGGTGTTCGCCGTGGTGGAGCGCGCGGGCACCGCCGTGCTCAACGACGGAGAGGAGGTGGGTGTGTCTACAACATGTTATGTCTATATAACATGTTGTATCATTGTGTATATAACATGTTGTGTTGTGTATAGCATGTTGTGTATAACATGTTGTATCATTGTGTATATAACATGTTGTGTTGTGTATAGCATGTTGTGTATACAACATGTTGTGTTGTGTATAACATGTTGTGATGTGTGTATAACATGTTGAGTTTATAACATGTTTTATCATCGTGTATTAAACATATTGTTTCATTGCGTATATAACATGTTTTATAACATGTTGTGTGTATAACATGTTGTATAACATGTTGTGTTGTGTGTATAACATGTTGTGTTGTGTGTGTGTAACATGTTTAACATGTGCTGCTCCAGCTGGACTCGTGGTCGGTGATCCTGAACGGCTCGGTGGAGGTGCTCCACCCAGAGGGCCGGGCGGAGATCCTCTGCATGGGGAACAGCTTCGGGGTCAGCCCCACCCTGGAGAAGGAGTTCATGAAGGGGGTGATGAAGACCAAGGTGGACGACTGCCAGGTACAGACAGACAGACAGTCAGACAGACAGACAGACAGACAGACAGACATTGTTTCGGTGCAGATGGGTGGTGTCTAACCCCTGGTTTGGTTTGCTTTGGGTGTAGTTTGTGTGCATTGCGCAGCAGGACTACTGCTGCATCCTGAATCAGGTGGAGAAGAACATGCAGAAGGTGGAGGAGGAGGGCGAGATCGTCATGGTGAAGGAGCACCGAGAGCTGGACCGGACCGGGACCCGCAAGGGCCACATCGTCATCAAGGTGAAGACCCCCCCCATAGCCCTGCTAGGACCCGGTCCCCCAGAGACCTGCTAGGACCTGGTCCCCCAGAGACCTGCTAGGACCCGGTCCCCCAGAACCCTGCTAGGACCTGGTCCCCCATAGCCCTGCTAGGACCCGGTCCCCCAGAGACCTGCTAGGACCTTGTCCCCCAGAGACCTGCTAGGACCTGGTCCCCCAGAGACCTGCTAGGACCTGGTCCCCCAGAGACCTGCTAGGACCCGGTCCCCCAGAACCCTGCTAGGACCCGGTCCCCCAGAGACCTGCTAGGACCTGGTCCCCCAGAGACCTGCTAGGACCCGGTCCCCCAGAGACCTGCTGGGACCTGGTCCCCCAGAGACCTTCTGGGACCTGGTCCCCCAGAACCCTGCTAGGACATGGTCCCCCAGAGACCTGCTAGGACCTGGTCCCCCAGAGACCTGCTAGGACCCGGTCCCCCAGAGACCTGCTGGGACCCGGTCCCCCAGAGACCTGCTAGGACCCGGTCCCTCAGAGACCAGCTGGGACCCGGTCCCCCAGAGACCTGCTGGGACCTGGTCCCCCAGAGACCTGCTAGGACCCGGTCTGGGACCTATAAAATATCTGATAATTGTTCTTGACAATAACAATCCTCCTCCTCCTCCTCTTCCTCGTCCTCAGGGTACGACGGAGCGTCTGACGATGCACCTGGTGGAGGAGCATTCGGTGGTGGACCCCACCTACATCGAGGACTTCCTGCTGACCTACCGCACCTTCCTGTCCAGCCCCATGGTGGTCGGCAAGAAGCTGCTGGAGTGGTTCCACGACCCCAGCCTCAGGGACAAGGTAGGGGTCACGACCTTTCCCCTCTAACCCCAAGCCTCAGGGGCATGGTAGGGGTCACGACCTTTCCCCTCTAACCCCCAGCCTCAGGGACAAGGTAGGGGTCACGACCTTTCCCCTCTAACCCCCAGCCTTAGGGGCACGGTAGGGGTCATGACCTTTCACCTCTAAACCCCAGCCTCAGGGATAAGGTGGGGGTCACAACCTTTCATCATTAACCCCAAGTCTCCTAGGTAACGTGTGTTGACGGTCTGTCTCCTAGGTAACGCGTGTTGACGATCTGTCTCCTAGGTAACGTGTGTTGACGGTCTGTCTCCTAGGTAACGTGTGTTGACGGTCTGTCTCGTAGGTAACGTGTGTTGACGGTCTGTCTCCTAGGTAAAATGTGTTGAGGGTCTCCTAGGTAACATGTGTTGAGGGTCTCCTAGGTAACGTGTGTTGAGGGTCTCCTAGGTAACGTGTGTTGAGGGTCTCCTAGGTAACGCGTGTTGAGGGTCTCCTAGGTAACGTGTGTTGACGGTCTGTCTCCTAGGTAATGTGTGTTGAGGGTCTCCTAGGTAACGCGTGTTGAGGGTCTCCTAGTTAACGCGTGTTGATGGTCTCCTAGGTAACGTGTGTTGACGGTCTCCTAGGTAACGTGTGTCGAGGGTCTCCTAGGTAACGTGTGTTGACGTCTCCTAGGTAACGTGTGTTGACGGTCTCCTAGGTAACGTGTGTCGAGGGTCTCCTAGGTAACGTGTGTTGAGGGTCTCCTAGGTAACGTGTGTTGAGGGTCTCCTAGGTAACGTGTGTTGAGGGTCTCCTAGGTAACGCGTGTTGAGGGTCTCCTAGTTAACGCGTGTTGATGGTCTCCTAGGTAACGTGTGTTGACGGTCTCCTAGGTAACGTGTGTCGAGGGTCTCCTAGGTTACGTGTGTTGACGTCTCCTAGGTAACGCGTGTGGTGCTGCTGTGGGTCAACAACCACTTCAACGACTTTGAGGGCGACGCGGCGATGACCCGCTTCCTGGAGGAGTTCGAGAACAACCTGGAGAGAGAGGTGAGACAGCAGACCGTTATAACATCATAACATAGCATCATAACATGACAGCATAACCTAGAACAAAGCATCATGAAATAACCTACAACATCATAACAAAGCATCATGGATCACCTATAACATCATGACATAGTATCATAACATGACAGCATAACCTGGAACAAAGCATCATGAATCACCTATCACATCATAACATAGAATCATAACATGACAACATAACCTAGAACAAAGCATCATGAATCACCTATAACATCATAACATAGTATCATAACATGACAACATAACCTGGAACAAAGCATCATGAATCACCTATAACATCATAACATAGTATCATAACATGACAACATAACCTGGAACAAAGCATCATGAATCACCTATAACATCATAACATAGTATCATAACATGACAACATAACCTGGAACAAAGCATCATGAATCACCTATAACATCATAACATAGTATCATAACATGACAACGTAACCTGGAACAAAGCATCATGAATCACCTATAACATCATAACATGATAACATAACCTAAAACAAAGCATCATGAAATAACCTACAACATCATAACATAGCATCATAAGATAAGCTATAACATAGCATCATAAGATGGTATCATAACATAGCGTCATAACATAGCATCATAACATTACCTATAGCATCACATCATAACCTATAACATACTTATAACATAACTATAATATAACATACCGTTATATCATAACCTATAACATGGCATCATAACATTACCTATAAAATCATAACATAACCTATAACGTGATAACATACATTGTATCCTAACCTGTAACACCATGAGCTATAACACCATGAGCTATAACACCCTAGCCTGTTACACCATGAGCTATAACATAGCATCATAACATAGCATCATAACATAGCATCATAACATAGCGTTATACCGTGAGCTCTAACACCCTAGCCTGTGTTTTCCAGAGGATGTGCGGCCACCTGCGGCTCCTGAACATTGCGTGCGCGGCGAAGGCGAAGGCCCGTGTGGTGACGCTGACCCGGGCCTCGCGGGACGCCCCGCTGGCCTTCAGCCTGCTGGGGGGGCAGGACAAGGGCTTCAGGGTGTTCATCGACGCCGTGGAACCCGGGAGCAAGGCAGCAGAGAGCGGCCTGAAGAGGGGAGACCAGGTCAGGGCCAGGGCTCGAAGGCTCTCACCGTACCAGACATGGCCTGGAACAATGACATCAACTAACCCTGTCTGTCTGTCTGTCTGTCTGTCTGTCTGTCTGTCTGTGTAGATCCTGGAGGTCAACGGTCAGAACTTCGAGAACGTCCAGCTGATGAAGGCCAACGAGATCCTGAAGAACAACACCCACCTGTCAATCACGGTGAAGACCAACCTGCTAGGTGAGAGGCCACAGGGAGCACAGACCAACCGCAACCTCTATCCACAAACAAAAAAGTAGAATTTAAATTTAAATTTAACATTCATTTAATAAATCTCTCTCTCCCTCCCCCTCTCCCCCTCTCTCCCTCCCCCTCTCCCTCCCCCCCCCCCCCCCCCCCCCCCCCCCCCACAGTGTTTAAGGACCTCCTGGCCCGCCCGGACCAGGAGCCCTCTGAGGGCGAGGTGGAGGAGGAGGTGGAGAGGAAGAACGGCGCCCCCCACCTCCCCAAGATCGGAGACCTGAAGAAGGCCAGCCGCTTCTCCATCCCCGACCTGGCTGTGGACGTGGAGCAGGTCTGCTCTCAACATCACATGAACATCCCCTTAAGATCACAACATCACCTTAACATTACAACATCACCTTAACATCACAACATCACATTAACATCATCCTTAAGATAACATCACCTTAACATTACAACATCACCTTAACATCACCGTAAGATCACAACATCACCTTAACATTACAACATCACCTCCTTGAACATCACAACATCACATTAACATCATCCTTAAGATAACATCACCTTTACATTACAACATCACCTTAACATCACCTCCTAGAACATCACAACATCACTTTAACATCACAACATCACATTAACATCACCTACACCATCACATTAACATCACCTACAATATCACATTAACATCACCTTAACATCACATAGAAAATCATAACACCTTAACATCACCTAGAACATCAAAACATCACCTTAACATCACAACATCACCTTAACATAACATCACCTAGAATATCATAACATAGCATCACAACATCACCTACAATATCACCTAGAAAATCACAACATCACCATAACATAAACTAGAACTTCCTTCCCAGCATCTTAACATGACCTAGAACATCAAACCCAGCATATTAACATGGCCTATAGCATAACCTAGAACATCAAACCCAGCATCTTAACATGACCTAGAACATAACCTAGAACATCAAACCCAGCATCTTAACATGACCTAGAACATAACCTAGAACATCAAACCCAGCATCTTAACATAACCTAGAACTTCCAACCCAGCATCTTAACATGACCTAGAACATAACCTAGAACTTCCAACCCAGCATCTTAACATGACCTATAGCATAACCTAGAACATCAAACCCAGCATCTTAACATGACCTAGAACATAACCTAGAACATCAAACCGAGCATCTTAACATAACCTAGAACTTCCAACCCAGCATCTTAACATGACCTAGAACATAACCTAGAACTTCCAATCCAGCATCTTAACATGACCTACAACAAACCGAGCATCGTAACATGACCTATAACATTGCCCCCTCCCTCTCTCTCCCCTCAGGTGCTGGCCCTGGAGAAGAGCAGCAAGAAGGGGAAAGGCGGCACGGTGGGCGGCCGCAACAAGCTCAAGAAGATCTTCGACAAGACACTCACCAGCATCCTGCCCCCAAAGCCCTACAAGTAAACAACACAACAATAACACAACACATTAACACAACGCTCACCAGCATCCTGCCCCCAAAGCCCTACAAGTAAACAACACAACAATAACACAACATCAACACAATAACAATAACACAACGCTCACCAGCATCCTGCCACCAAAGCCCTACAAGTAAACAACACAACAATAACACAACAACAACACAATAACAATAACACAACGCTCACCAGCATCCTGCCCCCAAAGCCCTACAAGTAAACAACACAACAATAACACAACATCAACACAATAACAATAACACAACGCTTACCAGCATCCTGCCCCCAAAGCCCTACAAGTAAACAACACAACAATAACACAACAACAACACAATTACAATAACACAACGCTCACCAGCATCCTGCCCCCATAGGCCTACAAGTAAACAACACAACAATAACACAACACATTAACACAACGCTCACCAGCATCCTGCCCCCAAAGCCCTACAAGTAAACAACACAACAATAACACAACATCAACACAACAAGACAACATCAACAACAACACAATTACAATAACACAACGCTCACCAGCATCCTGCCCCCGAAGCCCTACAAGTAAACAACGCAACAACACAACATCAACACAACACAAGACAATGCTCACCATCAATAAATATTAATATACTAGACATGTATCAGTTAATATTCATATACTAGACATATATCAGTAAGTATTCATATGCTAGACATGTATCAGTAAGTATTCATTTGCTAGACATATATTAGTAAATATTGATATACTAGACATATCAGCATTATTCATATACTAGACATACATCAGTAAGTTTTCATATACTAGACATATGTCAGTAAGTTTTCATATACTGGACATATATAAGTAAGTATTCATAGACTAGACATATATCAGTAAATATTAATATACTAGACATATATCAGTATTATTCATATACTAGCACTATAAGTGTGGGCGTGTACCTCTCAGTGTTCACTTCCTCTCAGACAGGAAGTGCTGGTGATTTTATGGGATGTGTGTTGATGGCTGTGACTCCACCTCTCCCCTACACAACACCGCCCCCTGCCTGCCACCGACAGAACTGCTCCCTCACCCCGCCCGCCCTCTCCCTCCTGTTTCCATAGCGACGTGGCGGTGGGCCAATCGCAGGACGACAGCATCGTGGGCATGAAGCAGTCCAAGCAGATTCCGGCGGCGCTGCCCGTCAGCGGTAACCTGTCCTCCTCTAACCCCGACCTGCTGCAGACACACCATCGCATCCTGGACTTCAACAACCAATCAGGTGAGGGCTGACCGCAGGTCACCTGCTCATATACAGTATACTGTGTAAAGTATGATATATACAGTATACTGGATGATATATATACAAACAGTATGCAGTATGATATATACAGTATGCAGTATGATCTATAAAGTATACAGGATGATGTATACAGTATGATATATATACAGTATACAGTATGATATATAGACACACACAGTATGCAGTATGATATATACAGTATACAGTATATATATATAGACACACAGTATACTGGATGATGTATACAGTATAATATATCTAGTATACAGTATGATATACAGTATTATATACATACAGTAAACAGAATGATATATACAGAATACAGTATAATATACAGTATTATACATTGAACAGTCTGATATATAGTATTATATATACTGTATACAGTATGATATACAGTATTATATACATACAGTAAACCGTATGATATATATACAGAATACAGTATAACATACAGTATTATATACATACAGTAAACAGTATGGTATATAGTATTATATATACAGTATGATGTACAGTATGATATATATATATATACAGTATACAGGATTTTATACACACACAGTGTACAGTACTATATACAGTATACAGTGTTATATACAGTATACAGTGTGATATACAGTATTATATACAGTATACAGTATTATATACAGTATACAGTGTGATATACAACATTATATATCTAAAGTATACAGTATGATATATATCTCTGGGACAGACCTCTCGGACCAGGTCCTGGGGTGTAGAGTACTAAGTGGTCCCCTGTGCCCCCCCCCAGACCTCTCGGACCAGGTCCTGGGGTGTAGAGTACTAAGTGGTCCCCTGTGCCCCCCCCCAGACCTCTCGGACCAGGTCCTGGGGTGTAGAGTACTAAGTGGTCCCCTGTGCCCCCCCCCAGACCTCTCGGACCAGGTCCTGGGGTGTAGAGTACTAAGTGGTCCCCTGTGCCCCCCCCCAGACCTCTCGGACCAGGTCCTGGGGTGTAGAGTACTAAGTGGTCCCCTGTGCCCCCCCCCAGACCTCTCGGACCAGGTCCTGGGGTGTAGAGTACTAAGTGGTCCCCTGTGCCCCCCCCCAGACCTCTCGGACCAGGTCCTGCGGGTGTTCAAGGCGGACCAGCAGTCGCGCTACATCATGATCGGTAAGGACACCACGGCGAGGGAGGTGGTGGCGCAGAGCATCCGGGAGTTCGCCCTGACCGCCACGGCCGACGCCTACTCGCTGTGCGAGGTGTCCGTCACCCCGGAGGGCGTGATCAAGCAGAGACGCCTCCCGGAGCAGCTGTCCAAGCTGGCCGACCGCATCCAGCTCAGCGGCAGGTCAGACCCTCCCCCTCTCTGACTCCCCCTCCTGACTCCCCCTCTCTGACTCCCCCTCTCTGACTCCCCCTCCCCCCTCCTGACTCCCCCTCTCTGACTCCCCCTCTCTGACTCCCCCTCCTGACTCCCCCTCTCTGACTCCCCCTCTCTGACTCCCCCTCCCCCTCCTGACTCCCCCTCTCTGACTCCCCTCCCCCTCTCTGACTCCCCCTCCTGACTCCCCCTCTCTGACTCCCCCTCTCTGACTCCCCCTCCTGACTCCCCCTCTCTGACTCCCTCTCTCTGACTCCCCCTCTCTGACTCCCTCTCTCTGACTCCCCCTCTCTGACTCCCCCTCCTGACTCCCCCTCCTGACTCCCCCTCTCTGACTCCCCCTCTCTGACTCCCCCTCCCCCTCCTGACTCCCCCTCCCCCTCCTGACTCCCCCTCCCCCTCCTGACTCCCCCTCTCTGACTCCCCCTCTGGGAGTTGTTTCACATGTTCTGCAGAAAAAAAGCGTGCCTAAAAAAGAATTGATCCGGTTTGCAGCCAGCCTTCCCCCGTCCCCGCGGTAACCCCTCCCCCGTCTCCGCGGTAACCCCCCCCCCCCCCCCCAGGTACTACCTGAAGAGCAACATGGAGACGGAGACGCTGTGCTCGGACGAGGACGCCCAGGACCTCCTGCGGGAGGGCCAGATCTGCCTGCTGCAGCTGAGCACGGTGGAGGTGGCCACGCAGCTCAGCATGCGGGCCTTCACGCTGTTCTGCGCCATCGAGCCCACCGAGTACATCGACGACCTCTACAAGCTGCGCTCGCGGGCCGGCCCCGCTGCCCTGAAGCGCTTCGAGGACGCCATCAACCAGGAGACCTTCTGGGTGGCCAGCGAGGTGACTCGGGAGCCCCACCAGCTCAAGAGGATGAAGACCGTCAAGCACTTCATCAAGATCGCCCTGCACTGCCGCGACTGCAAGAACTTCAACTCCATGTTCGCCATCATCAGGTGAGCCTCAGGGGGCCGGCTTGGGGGTCTGGTCTGGTCTGGTCTGGGGGTCTGGTCTGGTCTGGTCTGGGGGTCTGGTCTGGTCTGGTCTGGGGGTCTGGTCTGGTATGGGGGGGTGTGTGACGGTCTGGTCTGGGGATATGTGGGGGCTTCACCCAGCGGTTCGATCCCCAGCTCAGGTTCTCCTGTTCTTCCACCAGTGGACCATATGAACCCACGTGTCCCTGTAGCCTCTGACCTCTGACCTCTGCCCTCTGCCCTCCCAGCGGTCTGAACCTGGCCCCCGTGTCCCGGCTGCGGGGGACCTGGGAGAAGCTGCCCAGTAAGTACGAGAAGCTGTTCGGGGACCTGCAGGACCTGTTCGACCCGTCCAGGAACATGGCCAAGTACCGCAACGTGCTCAACAACCAGAACCTGCAGCCGCCCATCATACCGCTGTTCCCCGTCATCAAGAAGGACCTCACCTTCCTCCACGAAGGTAGACCCCGCCCCCTACCCCCACCCTCCTACCCCCACCCTCCACCACCCCACCCTCCTACTGCTCCTCCCCTCCCCCTCCCACAATGCATTGCGGCGTGCGGGCGTCCCCCTGACATGCCTTCTGTCCCCAGGGAACGACTCCAAGGTGGACGGGCTCATCAACTTTGAGAAGATGAGGATGATCGCCAAGGAGATCCGCCACGTGGGCCGCATGGCCTCCGTCAACATGGACCCCGCCCTCATGTTCAGAACCAGGTACCCTCTAGGACCAGGGCTCCTCTAGAACCAGCACCAGGTCACCTCTAGAACCAGCACCAGGTCTCCTCTAGAACCAGGTCTCCTCTAGAACCAGGTACCCGCTAGGACCAGGGCTCCTCTAGAACCAGGTCTCTTCTAGAACCAGCACCAGGGCTCCTCTAGAACCAGGTACCCTCTAGGACCAGGGCTCCTCTAGAACCAGGGCTCCTCTAAAACCAGCACCAGGGCTCCTCTAGAACCAGGGCTCCTCTAGAACCAGGACCAGCACCAGGTCTCCTCTAGAACCAGAGCTCCTCTAGAACCAGCACCAGGACCAGGTGACCTCTAGAACCAGGACCTGGTCTCCTCTAGAACCAGGACCAGGTCTCCTCTAGAACCAGGACCAGGATCAGGTCTCCTCTAGAACCAGGACCAGGTCTCCTCTAGAACCAGGACCAGGTCTCCTCTAGAACCAGGACCAGGTCTCCTCTAGAACCAGGACCAGGTCTCCTCTAGAACCAGGTTCCCCATGGCCCTGATTCCTGTATTAGTTCTGTACCATGTGCAGCAGCCCTACTGGTCCGCCTCGCTAGCATCACTGGTTCAGCTCAATAAGTCCACGCCTCTACTTCAGCAGCCGTCTCCTTGACGACCGTTTCCTTAGCGACCGGCTCCTCCCACTCTGTCTGTCTAGCGTGTGTTGCTGGTGGCCTACATGTTTGTCCAATCATATCCTCTCTGTGGGTCATGTGACGTCCTCTTCCTGGTTCTGTCGTCATGTGATCCCTCTGCTCCTCATGTGATTGGTTACTGCTTCTCTTTGGTGATCTTGGTGATCTGTCCTGCCCTAAGCTTGTCTTCTCTCTCTCCCACACACTCTGACTCTCTCTGACTCTCTCTCTCTCTCGCTCTCTCTCTCTCTCTCTCACACTCTCTCTCTCACTCTCTGTCTCTCTCTCTCTCTCTCTCTCTCTCCAACACACTCTCACTCTCTCACACTCTCTCTCTTACACTTTCTCTCTCTCTCCCTCTCTTTCTCTCTCTCTCTCCCACACACTCTCTCTCTCTCTCACTCTCCCACTCCGACTCTCTCTCTCTCTCTCTCTCTCTCTCTCTCTCTCTCTCTCTCTCTCTCTCTCTCTCTCCCACACACTCTTTCTCTCTCACTCTCCCACTTCGACTCTCTCTCTCTCTCTCTCTCTCTCTCTCCCTTCATTCCTCTCTTCCTGCTGCTGCTTCTCTGTGGTGACTTCCTGTAGGAAGAAGAAGTGGAGGAGTTTAGGGTAAGTCTTCAGCGCCCTTTAACCTCTGACCTTTAACCTCTGACCTGTCACCTTTAACCGCTGACCTCTCCATGGCCTTGATTTCTGCTACTTCCTTCAGCGCTTGCCTTTGATTCGTCACCCTAACATGATGTCAGTCTTGCCATAATCAGCTCCACCAATCAGACAGCTGCATCTGCTATACCAGGGGTGCCCAATACGTCGGTCAATATCGATCGGTCGATCAGTCCATGGCTCATTGACAATTTGGCAACTTACTCACTGAAGTATCCAACCATGAGGACATGTGCCACCTCCTCAACAGTATCTGGCTCTCCTTATTTATGCCATTCAGCCTTTTCCCACATGAAGATTATTAATCCAAATGCCGTTCCACCATCACTGATGGTCATTTGGATCCTGCTGGAGACTAGCTACCAGCAGCTACTGTCCAGACTATCAAACCCTGGCTGACTCCATTCAGTGCAAGTCATCGGAATTTATACTTAGTTTATATGAACAAATATATGTTTAGTCTTTTTTTATGTAGGTAGATTTTTTTTGCCCTGCTCATTTTGAAAGTAGCTCGCAAGCCTGAAAATGTGTGGGCACCCCAGTACTATACTGTAGAGACTACTGTATATCTACTGTACTGTACTGTAGAGACTACTGTATGTCTACTCTACTGTACTGTTGAGACTACTGTATGTCTACTGTATATCTACTGTACTGTAGAGACTACTGTATATGTACTGTACTGTACTGTAGCGACTACTGTATATCTACTGTACTGTAGAGACTACTGTATATCTACTCTGCTGTATTGTACTGTAGAGACTACTGTTTAGCTACTCTACTGTACTGTAGAGACTACTGTATATCTACTGTACTGTACTCTGATGTAGAGACTACTGTATATCTAATGTACTGTACTATAGAGACTACTGTATATCTACTGTACTGTACTGTAGACTACTGTATATCTACTGTACTATACTCTCACTCTACTTGTGGGACTGTTGGTTTGAGAGGTGCATCTGTCTGATGGTTGGACCTCTTACTGGAGATTGACTGATGGCTGATTGGTTTGTTTGAATAATCTGATGTATGCAGCAGCCGTGTGACCAGATGTTTAGAACTAACAGTTTGCATCCAGTGGTTTACAATAGAACTGAGTGCAGCTGGTGTTTAACTGAGAGCTGAACTCTAGGGCAGATCATGTGACTCCACATCCTGCTCTACTATTGGCTAACCGACCTCAACCCTTTAACCTGCTGCCAATGCCTGGAATGTCACAAGTTCCTCTCTGCATGTCATTGTATGTAGCTGTTTTGACACACACACACACACACACACACACACACACACAGGAGGCTGAATATAAAACTGCATATTTATCTTGTCTCTTTTGTGTTTCTGTCGTCTGTGCGTCTGCAAATGTGCAATTCTCTTTGTTTGCGTTTGTATGGGGATGCACCTTTTATTATGGTGGTGTGTGTACGACCTGTGTGTGTGCATTTGTGTGTTTCCTGTTTATGTGTGTTCACTTTGTGTTCCGTGTGTGTGTGTGTGTGTGTGAATCTGTTTGTGTTGTCTGTGTTCTGTGTGCGTTTGTGCATGTTTGTGTGAATGTCTTTTTGTATTCTCTTTGTGTGTGTGTTCTCTGTGTGCGTGGGGTGTGTGTGTGTGTGTGTGTTTTCTCTCTGTGCGTGCGGCGTTTGTGTGTGTGTATGTTCTGTGTGTGTGTGCGTGCGTGCGGTGTGTGTGTGTGTTCTCTGTATGGGTGCGTGCGTTGTGTGTGTGTGTTCTCTGTGTGTGCGGTGTGTGTGTTCTCTGTGTGTGTGTGTGTTCTCTGTGTGTGCGGTGTGTGTGTTCTCTGTGTGTGTGTGTGTGTGTGTTCTCTGTGTGTGTGTGTGTTCTCTGTGTGTGTGCGTGCGGTGTGTGTGTGTGTATAAGCAGGTCTCTGAGCCAGGGCAGTGCCAACGCGGCGGTTCTGGACGTCAGTCAGGCCGGCGGCCATAAGAAGCGTGTACGGCGCAGCTCCTTCCTGAACGCCAAGAAGCTGTACGAGGACGCGCAGATGGCCCGCAAGGTGAAGCAGTACCTGGCCCACCTGCGGCTGGACGACAGCGAGGACAGCCTGCAGGCGCTGTCCCTCCAGTGCGAGCCCTCCGTCTGCACGCGTGAGTCCCCCGCTGGAACCTCGCTAGAACCTCACACACTTGGACCTCAAACTAGAACCGCGCACACTAGAACCTCAAACTAGAACTGCGCTAGAACCTCGCACACTAGAACCTCAAACTAGAACCTCACTAGAACCGCGCTAGAACCTCGCACACTAGAACCTCAAACTAGAACCGCGCTTCACCCTCACACACTAGAACCTCACACACTAGAACCTCAAACTAGAACCTCACACACTAGAACTTCACTAGAACCTCACACTAGAACTGCGCTAGACCCTCACACACTAGAAGCTCACACGCTAGAACCGCACTAGATCCTCACACTAGAACCTCACTAGAACTTCACACACTAGAACCTCACACGCTAGAACCTCAGACTAGAACCTGCCAAATGCTAACAGCTTACAACTAACTGCTCTCTCTCAGTTCCTAAAATCCTGCTAACGGCTAACGGCTAACGGATAATGGCTAATGGCTAATGTCTCTCTCAGTCCCTAAGATCCCGAGCGGGCGACGGTCGGACACGTCTCCGGTGGTGGCGCGGGCGGCTAGCCAGCAGCGCGGGCAGCTAGCGCGGGGGGGCCCCGGCCTTCAGGTCCCTGCCGTAGCCCTCTACCCCTCCCGCAAGAAGGTCCCAGTGAAGGACCTGCCCCCCTTCGGTGAGACCTGGAGGGTCACTACCCTGCACTCTGCTGCCACCTGGTGGCCGTGTGTACCACTGCATTCTGCTGCCACCTGGTGGCCGTGTGTACCACTGCATTCTGCTGCCACCTGGTGGCCGTGTGGAACACTACACTCTGCTGCCACCTGGTGGCCGTGTGTAACACTGCACTCTGCTCCACAGGCACCAGCTCTCCTCACTCCCTGAAGAAGATCTTGTCTCTGTCGGAGGAGGGGACCGACAGACAGAGGAGACCCCAAGAGGACACGGTGTCCAACACCTCCTCCCAGCTCTCCTCCCCGCCCACCTCCCCGCAGAGCTCTCCCAAGAAGGGTAAGACCTGGTACCTCCCCCACGCCCTCAGATATGAACCGTCTCCATGGTGACCACCACAAAGACACCCCATTGTGATGGTTGACTGATTTGTTTGCAGGCAAGAGCCGACAAAAATGTACCTACGATTAATATTAAAGTTGCTTTTTATCTTATCTTCTGCTCCTCCTCCTCTTCCTCCTCCTGTCTCTCCTCCTGCTCCTCCTCGCCCTCCTCCTCCTCTTCCTCCTCCTCCTCCCCCTCCTCCCCCTCCTCCTCCTCCTCCCCCTCCTGTCCCTCCTCCTCCCCCTCCCCCTCCTCCTCCCCCTCCTGTCCCTCCTCCTCCCCCTGTCCCTCCTCCCCCTCCTCTTCCTCCTCCTCCTCCTCCTCCTCCCCCTCCTCTTCCTCCTCCTCCTCCCCCTCCTCCCCCTCCTCCTCTTCCTCCCCGTCCTATCCCTCCTCCTCCCCCTCCCCCTCCTCCTCCCCTCCTCTTCCTCCTCCCCCTCCTCCTCCCCCTCCTCCTCCCCTCCTCTTCCTCCTCCCCCTCCTCCTCCTCCTCCTCCTCCTCCCCCTCCTCCTCCTCCTCCTCCTCCCCCTCCCCCTCCTCCTCCTCCTCCTCCTCCTCCCCAGGTGTGTCCAGAGGAGGTGAGAGCTACGCTGAGAGCGGGGTCCACAGCGACGTCTCCTCCCGCTCCAGCCTCCTCAGCACCTCCTCCTTCGACATGCAGGAGCAGCGGAGGCAGCGGAGCTCTGGGGGGGCGGACCCAGCCCTGGGGGGGGGCGGGGCCCGGCTGGAGAGACGGGCCCCCACCGACCCGGACCAGTACAGCCTGGGGTAGGAGCCCACACACACACACACACACACACACACAGACACAGACACAGACACAGACACAGACACACGCACACACGGACACACACACACATGGACACACACACACACACACACACACATGGACACACACACACACACACACACACACACACACACACACACACACACACACATGGACACACACACACACACAGACACACGCACACACGGACACACACACACACTCACACACACAAGGACACACGGACACACACACACACACGGACACACGCACACACACACGGACACACGCACACACATGGACACACACACACACACACGGACACACGCACACACTCCCACACACAAGGACACACGGACACACACACACAGACACACGAACACACGCACACACGGACACACTCACACACGGACACAAACACACTCACACAAGGACACACGGACACACACACAGACACACACGGACACACAGACACAAAGACACAAGCACGGGCACACAGACACACAAACACGGACACACGCACGGACACAAACACACACGCAGAAGCACACACACACACAAGAACATGCGCACACAGACGCACGGGCACACACACACACGTGTACACACACACACACACACACACGGACACACACACAGAAGCACACACACAAGGACAAGGGCACACAGACACAGACACACGCACGGGCACACACACGCACATGTACACACACACACACACACACAGAAGCACACACACAAGGACATGGGCACACAGACACACACACACACAAGGCTGACGGCTCGGAGCTGTTCTGAAGCTTCCCTCGGGGTCAGTGTGTCGGGGGGGTCCACGGGGGATGGGGCTGACCTCTCTCCCCCTCTCCCCCCCCCAGCTCCTACTCCTCCATGCAGGACTGCCGCTCCCTGTACGCAGGGGGGCCCACGGTGCTGTCCTCCCCCAGCAGTGAGGAGCTGACGGGGGACCAGGGCGACCGGGTGTCCCTGGACGCGGCCGACAGCGGGCGCGGCTCCTGGACCTCCTGCTCCTCGGGTTCCCATGACAACATCCAGACCATGCAGGGCCGCAGCTGGGAGACGCTGGCCTTCGTGGCGGGGGGCGGCGTGGTGGGCGGCGGCGTCCCGGCCGGGCTGTGGGCCGCCCAGACCCGCGGCAGCTGGGCGTCGGCCAGCTCCTCCTCCTCCTCCTCGGCGGCCTACTGGGGGGAGGAGTCGGAGGGGGACACGGGCACCATCAAGAGGAGGGGCGGGAAGGAGGTGAACGCCGACGGGGAGACCAGCAGCATCACCTCCACGGGCTCGGAGGACGCAAAGCACCGCGCCACGCCCTCGCCCGTCACCACGGGGGGCAAGGGGCTGCTGGGTGAGGTCCTACTGTAGGCCTACCGCACCCGACTGTAGGCCTACCGCACCCTACTGTAGGCCTACCGCACCCCACTGTAGGCCTACCGCACCCCACTGTAGGCCTGCTGTAGTCCTACCGCACCCTACTGTAGGCCTGCTGTAGTCCTACCGCACCCTACTGTAGGCCTACTGTAGTCCTACCACAACCTACTATAGGCCTACTCTAGTCCTACCACACCCTACTGTAGGCCTACTGCACCCTACTCTAGTCCTACTGTAGTCCTACCACACCCTACTGTAGCCCTACTGTAGTCCTACCGCACCCTACTGTAGGCCAACTCTAGTCCTACTGTAGTCCTACCACACCCTACTGTAGTCCTACTCTAGTCCTACCGCACCCTACTGTAGGCCTACTGTACATGCTGTAGTCCTACCACACCCTACTGTAGTCCTACTCTAGTCCTACCGCACCCTACTGTAGGCCTACTGTACATGCTGTAGTCCTACTGTAGTCCTTCCCCAACCTACTGTAGGCCTATCGACTATAGACTATAGTCGTACTGTAGTCCTACTGTAGTCCTACCGCACCCTACTCTAGGCCTACTGTAGTCCTACCGCACCCTATTATAGGGCTACTGTAGTCCTACTGTAGTCCTACCGCACCCTACTCTAGGCCTACTGTAGTCCTACTGTAGTCCTACCGCACCCTATTATAGGGCTACTGTAGTCCTACTGTAGTCCTATCGCATCCTACTGTAGTCCTACCACATCCTACTGTAGTTCTACTGCACCCTACTGTAGTCCTACTGCTACATACTGTAGTTCTACTGCACCGTACTGTAGTCCTACTGCTACATACTGTAGTCCTACTGTAGTCCTACTGTAGTCCTACTGCACCGTACTGTAGTCCTACTGTAGTCCTACTGCACCGTACTGTAGTCCTACTGTAGTCCTACTGCACCGTACTGTAGTCCTACAGCTCTATACGGTAGTCCTACATCCATACAGCTATATAGATAGGGGTTGTGTGTGTGTGTGTGTGTGTGTGTGTGTGTGTGTGTGTGTGTGTGTGTGTGTGTGTGCGTGTGCTGAACTGACCCGTGTTGCTCTGCGTCCGGTTGCCGTAGCGAGGAAGGACGGCCGTTACCGGGAGCCCCCCCCCACCCCCCCGGGCTACACGGCGCTGACCGCCGCCGACCTGCCGGACGCCCCGCCCCCTCCCGCCCCCAGCGCCCCCGTCGCCACGACGGCGGCCGGCCCCCCCTGCAGCCGCCGGCCCCCCGACTACAGCACGGCGCTGCAGCGCTCCCGCATGGTCACGCAGTCACCTGACCTGCAGCACCGCGGCCCCGCCCACGGCCCCGCCCACGGCCCCGCCCACAGCCCCGCCCCCCGCCCGGAGGAGGAGGAGGAGGAGGGTGAGTGTTAGTGAGGCCCGGAGGTGAGAGGTCACGAAGGTCGGGGGGTCACGACCCTGCGCGCTAGCAAAAACTACAACTCCCCCAAGTAGCCCCGCCGAACTACAACCCCCATCACATCCCCGGGGGGGGGGGGGTACGGTGGGCTGTCCCCACGGTTACCAGACCAGTGATCCTCACACCTCCCCCCGTCTCCCTCCTGTCCGTAGAGCTCCTGCATGGAAGGATCTAGATGTTCCGTATGAGACGGTGGCCTTAGAGACCAATGCTAACGCACTGACTCTCTCTCTCTCTCTCTCTCTCTCTCTCTCTCTCTCTCTCTCTCTCTCTCTCTCTCTCTCTCTCTCTCTCTCTCTCTCTCTCAGACGATGAACAGGTGTCTGCAGTCTGAAGGGGGCGGGTCTTCCTGCAGTGATGAGAGGCTCCGCCCAGTAGAAAGGGGCGGGGTCAGAGAGACTGACGTGTAGAAGGACCAATAGACTCATCATCAGTTACGTACGTGCCTGCGGCCTCTGATTGGTGGAGCTGCCGCCGGCCCCGCCCCCTGCCTTAAAGCATCTTTACTGTGAAGACGACAGACTTCTGGCACTTTGGACGGAGACTTCCTGTTAGCGAGAGGGAGGCTTCCTGTTAGAGAGTGGGAGCCCTGGTTGCCGTTAGTAACCGACACAACCGACTGTTGCCATCGGCGACGGACGCGGAATAAATCAAACTGACGTGTTGAGCCTCATCTGCACTTTGTGTTTTAGTACAAGAACAAAACCCAACTTCCTGTCTTACTTCCTGTCCCGCCCCCCTCAGCTCGTCTCTCTTCCTGGACTCTGAGAGACACCCCCCACCCCAACACCAGACCAGTATTATTACACAAACACGCACACATCAACACACATGAGCACACATCAAGACACACAACAACACACACATCAACATACACAATAACACACGCACACAGATTAAAACGCGCACACTGGACCACAACCACGGATCAAATGGCACTTTCAGCACAGCAGCGTGAGGTCAGAGGTCAGCGTGAGGTCAGAGGTCAGCGTGATCCAACGCTGTTCCGAACTCGTTGTTTTTAATCGACTGATGAAGGTCAAAGCACAGGGTCGCGTTACTGCGCCTCTGCACCCGGTCCTGGTCTTCAGGGTCCTGGTCTTCAGGGTCCTGGTCTTCAGGGTCCTGGTCCTGACCCGGGTCCTGGTCTTCAGGGTCCTGGTCGTCACCCGGTCCTGGTCTTCAGGGTCCTGGTCCTCACCCGGGTCCTGGTCTTCAGGGTCCTGGTCCTCACCCGGGTCCTGGTCTTCAGGGTCCTGGTCCTCAACCCGGTCCTGGTCTTCAGGGTCCTGGTCGTCACCCGGGTCCTGGTCTTCAGGGTCCTGGTCCTCACCCCGGTCCTGGTCCTCAACCCGGTCCTGGTCCTCACCCGGGTCCTGGTCCTCAACCCGGTCCTGGTCTTCAGGGTCCTGGTCCTGACCCGGGTCCTGGTCTTCAGGGTCCTGGTCCTCAACCCGGTCTTGGTCCTCACCCGGGTCCTGGTCCTCAACCCGGTCCTGGTTCTCACCCGGGTCCTGGTTCTCACCCCAGTCCTTGTCTTCGGGGTCGCTGACCCCTCGATGACCACTGAGCTGAACCAGCGGTGACCCCTGATGACCCCAGGCGACCCCCGCTGACCCCCCTGTGACCCCTCGACCGCCGGTCACATTGACCAGCGCCGGAGGCTCCGGTAGATGAGGAAGAAGAAGAAGAGCTTCCTGAAGGAAGCTCTCAAAGGTTTTGGATTAATTCTCTGACTTTGTTATTGTCATTTTTTGTAATGGCTGCCGATGGATTGTGGGTAAAATGATGCGTTTGTAAACCGTGGTGAGATCATGTGTATATTAGCACCCGTTTGATAAACAAGTTGCACAACAAGGAGAGCGCAGACGCCGGTTGAGCGGTCATCCCTACATTATCCCCATGCTAATCCCACTGCTAATCCCCATGCTAGTCCCACTGCTATTCCCATGCTAATCCCGTCGATATCCTTATGATAAACCCAATGCTAATCCCACTGCTAATCCTCATGCTAATCCCTCTGCTAATCCTGCCAATACCCCAATGCTAATCCCACTGATAATCCCAATGCTAATCCTTTCAATACCCCAATGCTAATCCCAATACTTATCCGATCAATATCCTAATGCTGATCCCTTCATAGACCCAAAACCTATCCAATGCTAACCCTTTCATACTGCCAATGCTAATCTCAAAGCTAATACCCTCATAATCCTGGCGCTAATAACAATGCTAATCCCTCCATAGACCCACCGCTTATCCCTAAAATAATCCCTTAATATGATAATCCCAGTGATCAACCAATCAAATTCTCAGTGCTAATTCCAGATTAATCCCATCACTGATCCCAATGTTTTCCCAGCTCTAATCTCTGAAAATCCACTCTAATCTAGTCCCACTCTAATCTAATCTCACTCTAATCTCTGCATAGTTCCACTCTAATCTCACTCTAGTCGATTCCCACTCTAATCTCTGCATAGTCCCACTCTAATCTCTGCATAGTCCCACTCTAATCTCTGCATAGTCCCACTCTAATCTCTGCATAGTCCCACTCTAATCTCTGCATAGTCCTACTCTCACCAGTCCCACTCTAATCAGTCCCAGCTCTAATCAGTCCCAGCTCTAATCAGTCCCAGCTCTAATCAGGCGTAGATCACAGCTCGTCAGCCTAGTGGTAGAAGTGTGTTTAATGACTGATGTCATAGACGATGTACATTTAACTGTCCCCTGCATCATTTCTCGTGATACTTCCACATGTATGTCTTTTAAAAAGACAGTTGATGAAGTATGTATCTGTTGTTTTTTTTGTATTTTTAATACAATAATTGTAAATATTGGTTCTATTTTTGTTCAAATGTACTGTTTATGCCTCAACCTCCAGTGGAACGCTGGAGATCAATAAATACTGCGTTAAGAAGCCACCGCCTCACACTTCCTGTTCACGACTTCCTCTTCCCCAATTCCTGTTAGCCACTTCCTGTTATCCATGCCCTCTTATCCACCATGGACCTATTAAAGAAAGGACAGCGAATTAAAAAATGGCGCCCATTCATTCCTATGAAAACTGCTCAATGGCGCAGGGTAACATCAAGGAGAGATTTGCTCGCGCACCATGGGAGCCAGCCACGCCCTGCTGCATTAAATGCCGGATGCAGAAATATTCTCGTTGTCTAGCATTGTAGCATCGTAAGGGATGCCTAAAAACCATCGTCATTCATGTTAATTAAAAAGAAAAACCTCGGACACGAGAAGTTAACGGAGCCGTGCGCTGATGCCGGGCCGAGTCAACATTTGTTTCACTACGACTCCTTTTAGCTGCCCACCCCTCCTTCTTCAAAAATAAATAATAATAAAATGGCTGATAAAACGCTTGAGGACGCGTTTTGAAAAGAGAAAACTTAAATTTTATTGGTACATGGTATAAAGATAATTATAAGCCTTTGATTGATATCCAGACATTTTTTGCTGGGACACGTTCCTGTTCCCCACTTGTATTGGAGTGAACAGCGAGATCTACTTCTGGGCCCCATGAATCGAGGGACCACAGAGATTCATGGGGAAAGGATACACAAATGCATTTTGTGATTTATATATAAATGACTCTTTTCTCACAAATACATTTCAATGCACACACAAATGGATATCGGTATGTATAAATGTAAAATAAATCCATAAACAAAAATAAGTTTCACAAACACATTTCTGATCCACACACAAATGCGTCTTGTTTTAAATAAATGTAATATAAATCCATAAATATATTAATTAAAAAATATTTGCAATTTTCATAAAAAATGTATTTGGATGTTGTTACATTCATATACAAACTGTTAAACTTTAATTAACAAGACGCTTTTCATTTGTGAACTTGTTTGGATTTGTGTGTGAACTGGTATGTATTTATATGTGGATTTTTGAGACTCTCCTGACGTGGTTGGATTCACAAATGCATTTTTTTCAACAAGGAACTATCTGTAGCCAATCAGATGCCTCCCTCGTTTTCAGCCAATCACATGACTGCAGTCCCGACCTCTGAAGAATAAGTCTAACCTCCGAGCCTCCCGGTTCCCTCGGTCAAATGTCTGGGAAATAGCGGGGCTTTTGAATGATCGTACATAACAATCTCTAGGTTGCGAAAAAGTCAAAGCTGCGTCACGTTTTGAACTACACACTTTTTCCATCTAGTTTCGACTGGGTTTGGGATTGTCGGTGCCGTTAAAGTAGTAAACGGCACCGACAATCTAAAAACCCAGTCACTGCAGTCATGTGATTGGCTGAAAACGAGGGAGGCATCTGATTGGCTACAGATAGTTCCTTGTTGAAAGAAATGCATTTGTGAATCCAACCACGTCAGGAGAGTCTCAAAAATCCACATACAAATACAGACCAGTTGACACACAAATGCAAACAAGTTTACAAATGAAAAGCGTCTTGTAAATTCAGGTTTAACAGTTTGCATATAAATGTAACAACATCCAAATACATTTTGAGGAAAATTGCAAATATTTTTTAAATTAAGATATTTATGGATTTATATTACATTTATTTAAAACAAAACACATTTGTGTGTGGATCAGAAATGTGTTTGTAAAACTTATTTTTGTTTATGGATTTATTTTACATTTATACATACCGATATCCATTTGTGTGTGCATTGAAATGTATTTGTGAGGAGAGAGTAATTTATATATAAATCACAAAATACATTTGTGAATCCTTCTCTGTGCATTCATTATTAATTAGACTGTTCTGACCCCATACTTTGTGGGTGTTGCGGCTGGTGTTGAGTGAGTGTGAGGTTGCGGGCGCACAGCTCAGGCTGCCGGATGGCGCTGTCAGGAACTTTTAGAAAGGCAATATTGTTATCCCGCAGTAACCAGCCCGACAGCCCCGAAACGTTAACGGCCCACCGGGAATTCTCCCAACTCTCCCGATTACCACTCCGCCACCATGTGTGTGTGTGTGTGTGTGTGTGTGTGTGTGTGTGTGTGTGTGTGTGTGTGTGTAGGCGTTATTCGATAGCCTGGTAATGTGTATAGGCCTACGTACGGTAGGAATATTCATTGTGGTTTAAATAATAAATGTTATAGTATTTCCCATCTTTGCTGAGCAAGAGTTTTGTTCGAAAGTTCAGTTATTGAAACAAATAAAAGGCTGGGCTAAGTTTTACGGTAGGCCTACCACTGTCATCCACCCGATGTCAAGTGGACCGGGTTGAATTCATTGCGGGTCTCTCTTATGTCCATCTTACCAAATATATTTTATTACTGTCCTTCTCAACACTCTCTGATCTCACTAAAAGGCTAGCAGCACGAAATCAAGGGATATTTACAATAGAAAAAAATGTGTGATTAATCGTGAGTAATTGTTATATTTTAATTGCTTGACAGCACTAATAATAACATATGATTAAGTATTATCAAGTTAAGTATTACCCCTCTTCCGAGACCTCCACTGGCTCCCTGTAATAGCTCGCATCAGATTCAAGATGATGGTACTGGCATACAAGGCAGTCGATGGAACTGCCCCTGCCTACCTCCAAGCATTAGTAAAGCCACACACCCCAGCTCGATCCCTCCGCTCAACTACCTCAGCTGGACGTCTGGTACCGCCATCGCTAAGAGCAAGCAAAGGTTGATCAGCGAAGTCACAACTTTTCTCTGTTTTGGGACCTCAGTGGTGGAACGAGCTTCCTACCGATGTCAGGATCGCAGAGTCGCTCACCAGCTTCTGTAAAAGACTCAAAACTCACCTGTTCAGAGTTCACCTCGACTCTGCATAGAAACCAATGCACAGCCACCATTGAATGTTGTACGTCCTGGCACTTGTACATTGCACTTATTCAAGGTACTTAATTGTGTAGCATCTACAGTAGCTGCTATCGTTGCTTTACACGGGGAATGGGTTAGCCTAGAGATTGTAATACTTGCACTTGGTTCTATGAACATCTTTACTGTACCGACAGCGATATATTGTTTCACTTCTTATGACAAATGTACTTATTGTAACAAATGCACTTATTGTAAGTCGCTTTGGATAAAAGCGTCTGCTAAATGCCCTAAATGTAAATGTAAATGTATTATAGAATAGAAAAAATAGATACAATTAAATAATTGATAACAATATAATAAATAATTAGAACAGATAATTAGAGGACCAGGGGTCTCTGAGTGGCCATCAACTATATTAATATCATGTTTGATTATATAATGTACATGTTAACATCATGAGACCACCAGGTAGGGATGTCAGGAGCAGCTATATCATATGCAATAAAGCCCATGTCTTATTGCGGTATCTTTACAGTGTTTTCAGTTTTCATAAATTAATTATAATAGTATTTCTCGTCTCATTTGATGAACTAAAGCAGCGAGGCCCCTAGGGGCCACCGGGGGGCGCTGCTGACTAAAGACTCCTGCATCGCTCCTCTCGCGGTGCGTCGCGGTCTCCTGGCCCACCGCTAGGTCGAGGCTCTGGTGGTCACGGCCTTTCAGAGACGGTGTCAGTACCTCAAAGTGGAGGTCTCTGGTCTCTAGTTGTTCTGGTCTCTCTTGTCTCTGGTATCTAGTGGTTCTGGTCTCTCTGGGCTCTGGTCTCTAGTGGTTCTGGCCCCTGGTCTGGTCTCTGGCCCCTGGTCTGGTCTCTGGTCTCTGGTCTCTATTGGTTCTTGTCCAGTCTGGTCTCTGTTGTTTCTGGGTTGCTGCAGGTGGTGAAATTAGTCTTCATCTTTTGATCCAGTAACTGAGAGCTGTGATGAATGATGGGCTGTGTCTTAAGGTAGAGGACAGAGGGAGGAGGAGAGAGGAGGAGGTGGGACAAGGGCTGTCTGATCTTCCGAGCAGGAGCCACTGTTCTTGAAGAAGATGTCAGCTCTCAGTTCTTGATCTCCACAACATGTTTACTAGATATGACACATAAACATCCCATAATACCTTATATATCCTAACAGGATATATAAGGTATTGTTTGGATCATTGATCTTTTTACTGTCCGGCCATTTAACAATAACATCAATAACCCACGAGTTGAAACGACAACAGAACAACGCAACAGAGAATACAGATATCATGGTTTAGTATAGAGGGGGAGGGGGAGGGGGGGGGAGAGGGCAGACAGAGACTGCATGATTACATTTCAACTTAATTCTGTGAGTAATAATAATGATTGAGCAGACTCAATCCAAGCCAAGTCTTCACCTGATGAGGCTGGGCCCACCCATTTTAGGTCCGGGCCCGCCCATTTTGACCGAGGCCTATAGTGAGTGGTGAGTGATTTTCATTCCAGCTGTTCATCCAATAAGCAGCCTGAGGAAAGCTTTGAGTAAAAGCTTCTCAGCCAATCAGCGGCTTTTACCCCACGTGTGGACTGCCTGCCCACAGGCTGCAATACGCACGTTGATTCTCCCCTGGGCAAATCATTACCTGTACAGCAAAACTCTGACCTACAGAAATTATGGAATGACATACTGGACAAGCAGATGATGGAGCTGAACACTCGTTTCAAGCCCGACACATACGGCTTTATGAGAGCCGGCTGCTGCCTTCTTGCCACGGTCAGACACCTTTGGTGACAAGGCCCTCATCCGGCCCGCCTGCGCGCCCTTTTCCATTCCGGTGGAAGACGCAGAGCACACTGTGTTTTTGCAGCAGCTTAAAAGAAAGGCAAAGGCCAACAAGACCATGAACGAGAAAAAAGAAACACTCGTAGAAGTGCTCGACGCATGCCCCCGTGATATTTTCCCCAACACGAACAGCCTCCTCACATTACCCATGACGACATGTACCGTGGAGAGACTCTGTCAATCGGATAAAAACAGGCACCAGGGCTACAATGTTGACAGATAGGCTGCACTCTTTGTCACTGCTTTCATTTGAAAGGGAATTGACTGATTCACTGGAATATCAAGCAATTCTTGCTGTGTTCAGCACGAAACCCTGCCGTCTCCTGCTGCCAGCCCCAAGTCCCACAAGCAAGTTTTAATTGAATTGTGTGCATTTGTGATTATTTATCAGTTATCTCGGATTGTTATGATTTTGTTTATATGGTTAGATATGTTATTCATTTAATTATTCTTAAAAAATAAGCTACAGTTGAAATAATTTTTGATCGTTTTCCTGCTGTTTGTGTTTAGCAGCTGTGGCAGATTCAATGCTGCTGTTATTTCATGTCCATACAGTTCTTCTTTCATTCTGAATTTATAAGAAACAGTTAAATAATTTTGGACAGTTCCCTGCCCGCCGTGCTGGGTAAATAAATGGAGAGAGAAACAGAACCTCCAAAGATATAACTCAGTTTCAGTCTTTTTGTGTGTTGAACGTTCAAAAGAGATAAATGAAGTTAGGCTTAATGCCAAGGTGTGTGTCTTTGTCCGCTTCAGCTCTGAGCTGAGGACAGTAGGCCTAACATAAGAGCCACACAGGTAGGCTACTGAGTCACTGTCCTCAGTGCCGCAGAAAAGCGCTGAAACGGAGATGAAGGGGAACCCGGTTTTTATTTTTGGCTTATTTTAACTGGCCCATCCAGTTTTCTGGAGGCCCACCCACAATCAATATCCTGGCACCGCTAGTGGCTGGGAGGCATTGTCTCCAGGGGACTGAGCTGGTCCACTAAGCCACCGGTGAGTGGAGGAAGAGCCGGCGGGAGGGTCTGAAGACTGGGCCAACGTCAGGGGGCAGGACACCATAGACCCGCTGGGATCCAAGGGGCTGGGAGGACCTTCCCGGTGTGCTGCTAGGATAACCAACAGAGAGCTCTGGAGGAACATCTGCTCAGCTTGGAGGATTTAGACTGAAGAAACAGGAAGAATCATCGGCTGAACACACGAGAACATTCAGTTCAACTGAGTTGTTTATTACCACTATGCTTTAACAACAAATAAAAGTACTTAAAAGTACTTATACCACGGTCTGGGGGAATACTCGATTCTTATTGGCTGAAGGGTGGAAATTAACTCCTGATATACGGACACCTGCTTAATAGTATCTGTGGTATAAAGGCTGGGACAAATTTCAAATTATAAATATGTACAATGCATAACGTTAGCTCTCTGGCGCATAGCTGAGCAGACTAGAATGCCTCCCGTTGCCAAGTCGTAGCTAAGGTCCATCCTAATTACTGGAAACGCATGAAAATATAAATGAATGGTCTTAATTTATTTTCTTTGGCAAGTGACCGTGGTATAAGCGGGATAATGCCCTTCAAGGTGTCCATTATCAGGAGTTAATGGACTTTGCGTCGGACGGTTCAAGCCTCCGCGTCGTCCGTTAAGTAAGGGGCATTATCCCACTTATTCCACGGCCACTTGACAAAGAAAATAAATTAAGACCATTAATTTATATTTTCATGCGTTTTACAATCCAAATATAAACTTTTTCACAAGCCACAAGGCTTTCGGGACTGAAGCCCCGAATCTCACTTCAAAAGCCCCGGATCTTTTTAAAGCTTCTTCGTTGCCATCTAGTGGAAAGGACATGCAACAGCATGGATAATTCTTCGCTACAAAATAATGGGCCTATTGTTGGCTAAGCACAGTAAGCATACCACTTCTATAATACAAAAAAGCAAATCCATCTCTGCAATCCTACTTTGAATCTATTGAAATTTAGTCTCAATTTTGCCATTGGAGTTTACATCAAACATTCTAGAAGTCAATAGTTATGGGGTTATTGTTCCTTTCCATTAAATAGTATTGTCTTGAGCAGGCCCTGCAACTGGAAATGTAGGCTATGAATTAGAAGGGATTTAGGATTACCCAATGTCCAGCAGGTCACCCTAAAAAGGACTAGAATGAAGGAAATCGCATCTTAGAAACTCAAATATTTGAGTCCAGCAAGCAACTAGTGCTGCTGGAGCTGACCGTCCCGCGGTAAGAACGCCTGGAAGAGGCCTTTGAGAGGAAGCTCTCCTAGTACGCGGGACTGGTCGGTGTCTGTCAGCAGGCTGGTTGGAGAGCAAGGTGTCTCCCGGTGGAGGTTGGATGCGGGGGTTTTGCAGCCCGTTCCCTGTTCAGAGCCCTCAGCAGTTTGGGCATCGAGGGAGAGAGAAGGAGGAGGGCCATCTGCAGTACCACCGATGCGGCAGAGAGGGCCTCAAGATGGCTATGGCTCAAAAGAGGAGAGCCATCGAGTCATGGTAGCGTGGTGGAAAATCGACATGTTACGTTTTTCTTTATGAACTTAGGTTTTGTTTACTATTTTGTGTATGTTCTTGCCATCCTGCTCTCTTTCAGGGTCGTCTAAAGTGTAAACCTTTGTGGTTGGTGATGTGATCTGTTCTCACTATCTGTTCCCGTGTTATCTTCTGTTGGTTTGGGCCTGTTCCTCGACCCCCTGGGGAGCGTCGGGAAACAAAGGGTTACATGGCACGGCCACGACCCCTTTTATGATATCCTATGGAACTTCAATCGATAGACTACCATCTGGTTAACAAAGGCTTTCGGTTTATTGGGGGCCAGCTGCCCTCAGGAACCCGATATAAGTGTATAAGAACTCCTGACTTTAGCCACTCAGCGGACTTCTCCTTGCAAACCTTTAGAGAATGAAGTAAGACGCAGGACGAACTCCCATCTGAGACCTCAGATTACTTTATTGTATGCCTGTTTTGTTGTTTGTTGATGCATGTTGTGATGTATCTTTGTTCTTACTTTTATTTAAAAATATATGACCACCAATTGCCAACGAGTATTGTGTGCTTTTTGCATCTAAATATCTCATCTGTCTTAGGCGCAACATCTGACGGAGAAATTGCCACGACAGTAGCTAGCTAGCCATCTGGACACAAGCTGGGGTCTGATCAGCCCCGGCTGGGTCACCTGGAGGAGGGCGCATTATGTTGAAAGACCCAAAACGTCTGATGATTCCAGGCACATCACTGATGATGTGTCCAGAGGCATCAGTTGATGTATGTACACAGTGACTAGAATGTATCTATTGCCAGTGTTGGGAAAGTTCACTTTCTACGTGAACTAGTTCTAAGTTCAGTTCACAAATTTGAAAAATAAACTAGTTCAGTTAAACGTTCATAATTCAAAATTTTGAACTAAGTTCACAGTTCCAAAAAATGAACTAGTTCATAGTTATTTTTTTCAATATGTTGCTGTGAGATATTCGTTTTTTCCGGCATTTTTAACATTGAGCCCCCTTTTGAGGTTTGTTTAGGATGAAATAGGTTGCTTGAATCAAGTATCGTAGCTTAATACAATTTCTATCGTGTTTTATTGCACATTTAGCGCAAGACTCATTGGTCGTTGGCCAGAAACGGAAAGGGGGGGGGTTGTGTTCACGTTTGGTTGTAGTCTTTTCGCTCGGTTCTAGCCCTACTGATGAGACGGTGAACCGAGCGAAAAGACTACAACCAAACGTGAACAGCCCCCCTTTCCGTTTCCGGCCAACAAGCAATGATTCTATGAGGTATTCTAGTCCGCTGAGCTATGAGCCAGAGAGCTAACGTTATGGATTGTACATATTTATAATTCGAAATTCGTCTCAGCCTTTATACCACAGATACTTTAGGGTCTATAGCATATAACCGCATTGTCTGATTACAGCTTAATTTATTTTCCACAATTTAACAGCTCTCGTTTTGAAGAATAATCACCGCGCCATTCGTTTCAATGGGAATCGCGCCGGTCTGTACTTTCAAAATAAAGTGTACATATTTATAATTTAAAATTCGTCCTAGCCTTTATACGACAGATAATATAGGGTCTATAGCATATAATCGCATTTTCTGATTACAGTTTAATGTAACAGTAAGATGGCAACACCACAACTGCAAATTAACCGCACGGAGAATACCATGGCAACCGGTCAAACAACACGCGATCTGCGCGCGCATCCGCCGTGTTGATAAACAAATAACCCCCATATTGAACGAAGTAAAACCGAGTGAGCGTGCCGTTCACAGACACCAGAATGAACGAGTTCACAGAAACGTACATCAGGCAGTAATACAGTACGTTCAGTTAGCCCAAAATATGAACGAGATCATGAACTGTTCAGGCACAACACTGTCTATTGCACTTAAATTATCTATTACAATGATAATGTAGGCCTACACATTACAATATTTGGCCTTTTCTTTTTATTAAAATCACAAGTGTAAGAACATTGAATTGTTTTGTCATTCAATATTCAGTAGTTAAAACCAATAGAAAGGTTAAAATAATTAAATTATAATTTATACATGTTAATCCTTTAAACATGTTCTACATAACTGCAACAATTTTATATTTTTAAACAAAAAAAAAATAGAGGGAAAACAGACACATAAATGTAATCTAACCCCTTATAATGGGTTAAATTCAACAACTAGGGTTAATTCTTAAGGTTACTTTTCTCATTAAATGACGGCAGTATGACATTAATGCAGATCTCTTAGATCTCACATAGTAGAGATTCTAATTATATTTTAAATCAGGAAACAACATTAGTTGTTTTGGTTGTTTGATTGTTATTATCAAATAAAGTCCTAGTTTGTTTGATTGACAGGTGAAATGATCAGGGGGGCAGAATTTTTACCACAATCATGTAAATGTGGACAGAGGAATGGATAGAGAGGTTCAGTAAAGGTGCAACCAGTAGCAGAGTAGATATGAACCCTGGCTTCCACATCATAGAAGGATACCAGACCCTCATCATAATCAACAAACACCCCCACCTTCTGGAGCTCAGTTCTCAGAGGGAGACGGACAGCAGGGTTATCATTAAATACCAACCCATCTTTGTTGTAGGCAAGAGCCCAGTAACCCGTCTCAGGGGTCCACATGGTCCCAGCTTTTCTGTCGATGGACTCTCTGACCACTCCTAACCACCATGCAGTCTTGTCTTTAACCTGGACCTCAAAGTAAAATCTCCCTGAGGAGAAGCTCTGCCTCGGGAGAACAAATACATACTTTGTAAATCTCTTAGGGCTGTCTGGGAGTACCTTCCCTACACCTCCATGATGTACTTGTTTACCATCCACAGACAAGAGTAGCTGGGGATGAGCTGTATCAGGATCCAAAGTCACATCTACTTCATACTGTTGGAACCACTTCAGTTCAGCATCACGCAGCTTCTTCATCTCCCTGTTCAGTGACTCCTCCAGCTGATCCAGGGATCTCCTCAAGCTCCCTACGTATGACGGAGGACGGACCTCCACCGTCGTCCAGTCCCTGGTGTGTGGAGGATTCTTCAGGGATCTGAAGGTCTGGAGGAAGTGGAGGTGGTCTTCAGTGTGTGAGAGCTGCTTCACCTCTGAGCTTCTATTGGTCAGATCTTCTATTTCCTGCTCCAGCTCTTTGATGAGGTCTTCAGCTTGTTTCACTGTGGATTTCAGTTTCTCTTTAACCGTTTGGTTGAAATCATCCTGGCACTTTTCAACACAGCCTATCAGAGCAGTGAAGACCTGCCCACCATCAGCTATCTCTCTGTCTGCGTCTTTGTTGCTAATTTCTACTGTGTCTTTGATCTCCTTAATTGTTAGTTTTCTCTCCTGGATCATCTGCAGAACTTCAGCCTCCATCTTCCCCAGCTGGGCTGTCTTCACTTCATACTCCTCCTTTAGAGGTACAACAGGATGGGACATGTGGTCTGTCTCTGTGCAGAACTGACACAAATACACCTGGTCAGTCTGGCAGAAGAGCTCCAGAAGTCGGTCGTGTTTCTTACACATCCTGTCTTCCAGACGGTCCATAGGCTCGACCAGCCGATGTTTCTTCAGGCCTGCTACTCTCTGATGTGGCTCCAGGTGGGTTTGGCAGTGTTACGGGTCCTGCCTCCTTGTTCCTGGTAGGAGGAGACTGGGCGTTACCTTGCAGTGACTAATTGAAAAGGCCGGCCCTCCCAAGTATATAAACCTGCCTACTTCTTAGATGGCTGTCTCTCTTTTTCTCTCACACCCTCGACATGGCAGACGCTGGCTGGTCGCACTTTTCCTTTTGATAAACCAGAACCCATTTGTTCAAATCCGTATGTATTATTGTTGATCTTGGATCTTTTATTTTATGGTGGGAGCGGTTGCTTTCTTTTCTGTTTTTGTGGCAACCCTCTCATTCTGTTAACTAAACCGATATATGGAAAAGAAATAAACCAAAACGTTTTCTTTCCAGAAAATCCATTTCTTTGAGTTATTATGTTAGTTGTTCACACGATTTTAATGTGGGCTCGTAACAGGCAGTAAGAGACAAGACACACTAGGCAGGACTTCACGGCCTTCAGCTGGGTCCCAGTACAGACGTCACAGGGAACTTCTGCTGGTTGAACATAAGGCTGCTCTTTCACTCTTACGGACGTTCTAAACGGAGCTGCCAGCTCTGATAAGAGGGTATTGACCTGTGGATCCGGTCTTGTGTCAAAGATCTTGTTGCAAACAGGACATTTGTACTGGACTCGTTCATCCAAGAACTTTGTAATACAGGTTCTGCAGAAGTTGTGTCCACATGCGGTGGTAACTGGGCTGCTGAACACATCCAGGCAGATGGAACATGAAAAGGTCCCCTCAGACCAGGAAGTTATAGCAGAGGCCATTCCTAGACACAAACAACAAGGTTTATGTATTGAGCAATTATGTATTTCTAATTGTATTTCTAATTAAATAACGGGAAGGTTTTATCACCTCTTGTGCTGTTATTCCCGTTCCCGTTATTTAATGTAGCATCTACAGTAGCTGCTATCTTTGCTTTACACGGGGAATGGGTTAGCCTAGCGATTGTAATACTTGCACTTGGTTCTATGAACATCTTTACTGTACCGACAGCGATATATTGTTTCACTTCTTATGACAAATGTACTTATTGTAACAAATGCACTTATTGTAAGTCGCTTTGGATAAAAGCGTCTGCTAATTGCCCTAAATGTAAATGTAAATGTTATTCTCACCTTGTTGTGGTTACTGTCCGTCAGACTATTTCTTTCCAAAATACGTTTTATTTTTCTCCTGAACGGGGAGGACTGCTTCCACGTCGCTGGCTTTGGTTTCTCTGAACTTTTAGTTTCGTTTCCTGAACAACACGTCACCTCCTCTCCTCCCCTAACAACTGGCTCCTCCCCTAACAACTAGCTCCTTCACTAACTTCTTGCTCCGCCCCCACGGTCACACAGTTGACTGACGTTTCGAATGTCACTCGCTGTCGTGTGATGTGTGTCTCTTCTACTTTCCGAAGATAAAAAATAACCTGTGTAAAACGAGAGACCTCGTCGTGATTTGGCGGTGATTCTTGACCCTAGCTAGGATTCATTGGTGTTAATCGACCCGGGTTTCCGGTGCTTCCCGAATCAAGAACTGGTTCGATGTTCGCCCCCCCAAAAAAAATGAATAGAGAGCTTTTTATTGGCACTACGCTCGCCCCAGTGTGCATGCTTACAATTCACAGACGAGCATTAGAGTTATTAGCAGACTGCGTATTCGGTCCGGTCAGTCGGAATAGAAAGTAATTGCCGTAACGCAGAGCCGGCGCTGGCGGCGCCGAAACGGTCCGCTGCTCAGACCCCTAAATATTCCGTTGTTGACATGTTGGGAGGCATTGTCTCCAGAGGACTGAGCTGGTCAAGCCACAAGTGAGTTGAGGAAGAGCCGGCGGGAGGGACTGAAGACTTGGCCAACGTCAGGGGGCAGGACACCAGAGACCTGCTGAGATCCAAGGGGCTGGGAGGACCTTCCCGGTGTGCTGCTAGGATAACCAACAGAGAGCTCTGGAGGAACATCTGCTCAGCTTGGAGGATTTGGACTGAAGAAACAGGAAGAATCATCAGCTGAACACACGAGAACATTCAGTTGGTTCGACTGAGTTGTTTATTACCATTATGCTTTAACAACGAATAAAAGTAGTTAAAAGTAGCCTACATAATAAACAGAATTACTAAAATGATAGTTTCAAACATTACAGATCATTAACAGTTGTGCACGTATCATTGACTCTCTTTGAGACTTTATTTCTAAAAGGCGACTAACGACACACTTGGCAACTTATTCAGACCATCAGGGAGAAGGTGAAACACATATGAACGTGTGATGGGGTTATTCATTCCCATGCTGCAGGCTGCTCAGAGGTATCGCGGTCCACGGCTCTCGTGCCAACAGCGTCGGGGTCTCTCCCTCCTCGCGCCGTCCAGGCAGTCAGTGGGCGTGGCTTATGGGGAGGAGGACTCCGCACGAGCGGGAGCGTCAACGTCACCAGTGATTCACTACAGATGAACTCCCCCAGTGGGAGTTCAACTGTACAACATGTATTTTAAATTCACAAATCTAAATGTGTTGACCCATGACGTATGGACACACGTAGTGTATAATGTACGAAAATAATGAACACATTCCTAGATGAGCTAAAGGAGAGCAGAGATAAGAGAGCGGAGGAGGATAAGAGAGGAGAGCTGACAAGACAAAGTCACGGTACTCACACACGGGGAGAATCTTTACATGTAGTCACTGCAAGCTTTGTTTAAGTTTGTAATACATGAAGGGTTGTATGGTGGAGATTAAGTCATTTACTGGTTCAAAAACTAAAGGCCTTTACACATTTTCAGTGATTTAAAACGTTCCATCAATCTCAACATTAACAAAATAAGGGTTTTAGGCAACAAACATTTTTTATTTTGTATTACACTGAGACAGTATTTCTACTGAACACTATTGGACGTCTAATGATTCCAGGCACACCTGGAATCATCTCCTGACCTCATGCTCATGTCAGAGCTGGGAAGCATTCAACCCCTGCCGGAAGAACATGTGCAGGAATCCTAACCTCTGCAAAAGACTGGCAGTTGTTGGTGGATCTTGAGCAGCAGCTGAAATTCCCTGGCCACATTGCCGTCACCACCCTGCGACAAGACATTGTCCTTGTGTCTGAGTCCAGCAAGCAACTAGTGCTGCTGGAGCTGACCGTCCCGCGGTAAGAACGCCTGGAAGAGGCCTTTGAGAGGAAGCTCTCCTAGTACGCGGGACTGGTCGGTGTCTGTCAGCAGGCTGGTTGGAGAGCAAGGTGTCTCCCGGTGGAGGTTGGATGTGGGGGTTTTGCAGCCCGTTCCCTGTTCAGAGCCCTCAGCAGTTTGGGCATCGAGGGAGAGAGAAGGAGGAGGGCCATCCGCAGTACCACCGATGCGGCAGAGAGGGCCTCAAGATGGCTGTGGCTCAAAAGAGGAGAGCGGTGGAGTCATGGTAGCTAGCTAGCCACCTGGACACAAGCTGGGGTCTGATCAGCCCCGGCTGGGTCACCTGGAGGAGGGCGCATTATGTTGAAAGACCCAAAACGTCTGATGATTCCAGGCACATCACTGATGATGTGTCCAGAGGCATTAGTTGATGTATGTGCACAGCGACCAGAATGTATCTATTGCACTTAAATCATTTATTACAATGATAATGTAGGCCTACACATCACAATATTTTACCTTTTCTTTTACCGTTTTTCTCAATCGTTTAAACACGTTTTCTGAAACTATAGCTCAATCTCTCAGAACTCCAAACACAAACCAGAGAAGAGTTAATCATTTCGTCAAAACTCGCAAATTCTTCTCAAATCAGATTTTTTCCACCAAACAGTAAACACAGCTATCAAATGAATATCTCTTAGAGAGCACCAATTAACACTGGTGTGATCAATTCCAACAATTCCATCAAAATACTATTTACATATGTTTTGGCTTCATGAGGCCATGTTACATATTCCAATGTATAAAATTGTCTAGAAATAGCTTTATTTTTTAAAGTTGCAATTAGGTTTAACATATAGTATAAAGACTGTTGCCATATTGTAATACAATACTGTGAATATATCACATAAATATTGCATTGACACAATCGTATCAGAATAGGGTACAATTTGTTTATCCAATGAGCTCCAATGGGCTAAACTCACAATCCCAGCTTCCCAGAGTTATATTGTACACCTATAGTTGATACTGCAACATTGTCCTGACAATACACCAATGTTACCTATTTTGGCAAATTACAGTACAGTATTTGCACTGATAAGTAAAATGAAAAACACTACAGTAAGAAAATGTTTAGACTGTCTTTCGGGGGATGTAATGATGAAATCAGTCAACAAATACAAAAAGGTAACAAAGCAAATATTTATTTGTTACTGTAATACAGTAAAATGTTCAGCTGAACTGACTGCATAAAAAACCTTTCGTAGGCCAAAAAAAAAAAAATTTAAGAATATAAATGAGGTGAAATAGATCAACATGTAAATCAGTCTGTATCCAACCTCCGATCCTGATCAGGCCAGAGGACCATATCTACAACACAGTAGAGCTCACCGAGTCCTCTTTTATGCTCTGACACATGATTGAAGTGTTTTGCCAGTTGAGTTTGAACAGGTGAGAAGTGAGTTAAACTTATTGGTAATTAGTTGTTGCGTTTTGAAGACCAGCATTTCCAGGTGAACCAAGTGTGCTAAATGATGAGATTTGTGGTTAGAGTTTTGCAAAAATGTGATTTAGAATTTCTATATGCATGAAAACAGTGTAATTGTGCTTAGAGTTTAGCAGTCTGGAGTCTTGTAGTTGATACATGAGCTTCAAGTTTTCAGAATTGTGTGCATAGCTCCATTTTTTGTGTGTATACAATCGAGAAAAACTATTAAATCACAAGTGTAAGAACATTGGATTGTTTTGTCATTCAATATTCATTAGTTAAAACCAATTGAGATGTTAAAATAATGAAATTATAATTCATACATGTTAATCCTCTAAACATGTTCTACATAACTGCAACAATTTTTTATCCTTAAACGTGTAAAAAAATAGAGGGAAAACAGACACATAAATGTAATCGAACCCTTAATATCGGTTAAATTCACCAACTGGGGTTAATTCTTAAGGATATTTTCCTCGTTAAATGACAGCAGTATGACATTAATGCAGATCTCTCAGATCTCACATAGTAGAGATTCTAATTTAAGTAACAACATTAGTTGTTTTGGTTGTTTGATTATTTTATTATCAAACAAAGGTCCTAGTCTGTTTTATTGACAGGTGAGATGATCAGGGGGGCAGAGTTTTTACCACCATCATGTAAACCTGGATAGAGGAATGGATAGAGAGGCTCAGTAAAGGTGTAGCCAGTAGCAGAGTAGATACGAACCCTGGCTTCCACATCATAGAAGGAGAGCAGACCCTCATCATAATCAACAAACACCCCCACCCTCTGGAGCTCAGCTCTCAGAGGGAGACCGTCAAAAGGGTTATCATTAAATACCAACCCATCTTTGTTAAAGGCAAGAGGCCAGTAACCCGTCTCAGGGGTCAACGTGATTACAGCTTTTCTGTTGATGGACTCTCTGGCGACTCCTAACCACCATGCAGTCTTATCTTTAACCTGGACCTCAAAGTAAAATAACCCTGAGGAGAAGCTCTGCCTCGTGAGAACAAATGCATACTTTGTAAATCCCTTAGGGTTGTCTGGGAGTACCTTCCCTATACCTCCATCATGTACTTTTTTCCCATCCTCAGACAGAATGAGATGGGGATGAGCTGTATCAGGATCCAGAGTCACATCTACTTCATACTGCTGGACCCACTTCAGTTCTGCATCCTCAAGCAGCTTCTTCATCTCCATGTTCAGTGTCTCCCCCAGCTGATCCAGGGATCTCCTCAAGCTCCCTACGTATGACGGAGGACGGACCTCAACCACCGTCCAGTCCCTGGTGTGTGGAGGATTCTTCAGGGATCTGAAGTTCTGGAGGAAGTGGAGGTGGTCTTCAGTGTGTGAGAGCTGCTTCACCTCTGAGCTTCTATTGGTCAGATCTTCTATTTCCTGCTCCAGCTCTTTGATGAGGTCTAAAGCTTGTTTCACTGTGGATTTCAGTTTCTCTTTAACCGTTTGGTTAAAATCATCCCGGCACCTTTCAACACAGCCTATCAGAGCAGTGAAGACCTGTCCACCATCAAATATCTCTCTGTCTGCGTCTTTGTTGCTAATTACTACTTTGTCTTTGATCTCCTTAATCTTTAGTTTTCTCTCCTGGATCATCTGCGGAACTTCAGCCTCCATCTTCTCCAGCTGGGCTGTCTTCACTTCATACTCCTCCTTTAGAGGTACAACAGGATGGGACTTGTGGTCTGCCTCTGTGCAGAACTGACACACATACACCTGGTCAGTCTGGCAGAAGAGCTCCAGAAGTCGGTCGTGTTTCTTACACACCCTGTCTTCCAGACGGTCCATAGGCTCGACCAGCCGATGTTTCTTCAGGACTGCGACTCTCTGATGTGGCTCCAGGTGGGTTTGGCAGAAAGAGACAAGACACACTAGGCAGGACTTCACAGCCTTCAGCTTGGTCCCAGTACAGACGTCACAGGAAACTTCTGCTGGTTGAACACAAGGCTGCTCTTTTACTCTTACGGACGTTCTAAACTGAGCTGCCAGCTCTGATAAGAGGGTATTGACCTGTGGATCCGGTCTTGTGTCAAAGATCTTGTTGCAAACAGGACATTTGTACTTGACTTGTTCATCCCAGAACTTTGTAATACAGGTTCTGCAGAAGTTGTGTCCACATGCGGTGGTAACTGGACTGCTGAACACATCCAGGCAGATGGAACATGAAAAGTTCTCCTCAGACCAGGAAGTGATAGCACAGGCCATTCCTAGACACAAACAACAAGGTTTATGTATTGAGCAATTATATATTTCTAATTCCATAACGGGAAGAGAGGTTTTATCATTTCTTGTGCTGTTATTCTCACCTTGTTGTGGTTACTGTCCGTCAGACTATTTCTTTCCAAAATGCGTTTTATTTTTCTCCTGAATGGGGAAACTGCTTCCACGTCGCTGGCTTTGGCTTCTCTCAACTTCTGGTTTCGTTTCCTGAAAAACACGTCCTCTCCTCTCCACCCCTAACACCTGGCTCCTCCCCTAACACCTGGCTCCTCCCCTAACACCTGGCTCCTCCCCTAACAACTGGCTCCTCAACTAACTTTTTGCTCCGCACCCGACGGACACTAGAGATGGGATTTATGACTCTTTGAAGGGAGCCGGATCTTGAGGAGCCGTTCTTTTCAAAGAGCCATTCAAAAGACTGGCTCATTCATTTATTTTTAAGAAGCTAGCCTAGTGGTAACCCTTTTTATCTGGGAAATAATCACTGGGAGGAATGATAGGGTAAGATTTGGATCAGAATTATTCAGACTTAGACATCGGATATCTGAGTTTGATATATTTTAAATATTGATTATAGTTTGATTTAACATGTGTGGACTAGATTTTAATGTCTGATCTGCATTCATTGTAAACATTCCACAATGTGGTGATATATCCCTCTGCTTTGACACTGAGATCACTATTTTGGATCTTTGTATACAATGTGTCGAAGCGTAAATACAGCTCTTTTCACTTGTTCATCATGTATCACCTTTTTAATTGTAGCACAAAAAAAACTAAGCAGGCAATGAACAATGAACTTCCATGCAAAAATATAATTGACAAAAAATATATTAAAATAGAAAAACTTTTACAAAACAAGTTTCTTTCAAGTATAACACTGCAGAGGACTCCTGAACTGTCCTTTGTAACATTAGTGCAAATCTTGGTAAACAATATTTTTAGAAAGAGATGCTGCTGTGCTTTCTTTGGCTCATAGTTGCAGTACTCTGCCTCCGCCGCAGACGCACTCACGTGAAACAAACAAACGCGTTTCCACCACGAGTGCACTTCGCACGCTCTCCTCTCAGTGGAGTAGGAGGAGGAGCTTGTGTGCGCATGCTGTGAACGTGACAGCGATAAAAAAAGAGAGAAAAGAACGAAAAAGAAAAAGAAGGCTCACCACTGCGACTCGGTTCCCATCGTTCATGAAAAAAAATGAAAATAGCAGCTAAAAAAAGAAAGCCCAGTTTAAAGAGCCGGTAGTTTAATAGATTCGGTTCGTTCGTGAACGTCACAACTCTAACGGACACACAGTTCACTGACGTTTCAAATGTTACTCGCTGTCGTGTGATGTGTGTCTCTTCTACTTTCCGGAGATAAAAAAGAACCGGTGTAAAACGAGAGACCTCGTCGTGATTTGGTGGTGATTCGCGACCCTAGCTGGGATCATTGACGTTGATCGACCCGGATTTCCGGTGCTTCCCGAATCAAGAACTGGTTCGATGTTCAACCCCCCAAAAAAGTGAATAAAGAGCTTTTGATTGGAACTACGCTCGCCCCAGTGTGCATGCGTACAGTGCACAGACGAGCAGCAGAGTTATTAGCAGACTGCGTATATTCGGCCCAGGCCCCCAGGAGCAGTGCATACTTCCGCAATCCACCCAAGAGTCTGGCTGCAGACATCCACGCACAGAAACATCCACCAGCATGTGTTTACATAAATGAACGTAATAAATTACGGTATAAAATCGGATAAACGCTTCCGGTTTTGGACAGAAGACTTGACACTCGCTGTTGAGTTTAAGCTGGAGCTTATGGCTCTTCTCTTTCTGTCAATACACACACCTTATTCAGAATTCCCTCTTTGTGTTATACTGCAATCATCTCAATTTAATATTTGATAGGACACAAACTGATACTCGTATTGCAAAGCTGAAGGGCATTAGAGATTGAGGCTAATAATTATTTTAAATACAGCAACTATGTATGACTGGACAGGAATAGTTAGAACAATTCCTCTTTAGCTTTTCCTTTTCTGACATATATATTAGGTCTAGTTATGTTACATTCTGTTGTCTTAATATCATAAGGTTCGACTGCACTCCAACATATTTATCATGTTATTTGCACTTTTGCATTCCTACATTCTTACTCTGAACCATCATTCATTTAATATCTGGCTGTAATTGTCTATAATATTTTCTTACCTTGTGCTGCTGGACCACCTTATTTGCCCATTTTTAAATACGACAAACTCAAGTCTGTGTTTTAACTTAGCTCTGTGTGTAACCAAAGTGAATATGTAAAGTCATAAATCAAAAATCAAAAATTTGTAAACGACTTTATTCAGAAGCGCGTCATACACTCAACAGATGAACTCAGAACCTCAACACCCACACCCACACACACACCGCAATGTCAATGAGTGTCCACCCAGCGACCCAGGAACATGGCGTTGACTCGAAGATCCTCCAAAGCTGCCATGTTAAGGATATGGCAGCTGTTTTAAAGATGTCACGGTTCATTTGAAATAAATACCATTTACTTATGTTTTTGTGAACACAAGATATCCTGGGTTTGGCACAAGGACAATGCCACGTGTTTTCTTTTGAGTTGTAAGTCACCATGATCCTGCCAAAGCGACTATAGTAGTTTACTGTCAGCTCATGGACAGAGAAACACAACTGCATCTGGGTTTCTTCAAGTGTGACATCAACACACAGGGGCACGTGACACGCCTGAGCATTGCTTTGCCTTTTCAGACAAGTTGCCTTTTTTGCATCACCAAAAAATTGCAATTGCACCATTTGGGATAGGATTTCTTCTTGTAGATGTTCTTCTTCAGCTGTATCTGTGCAGTACTGCAGTGAGCGGATGTGTTCACAGTGCCTAAATGTAAGCCCACTTCTTACTGCCATTAAATGATATTGCCTACATTCCTCCAACTGGCAATGTACTTTATGGAGATGACCCCAGGTTTTATTTTGGACATGTACTGGCACAGTACATGCACAGTACATGTTGCTCTTTGGACAGCAGATATGCCATTTGTAGCATCCACACAGACACCCTTTAAATGGTCATGAACTGTTATGTCCTTTTGTTTTTTGTTGTGTGTCCTCTGGATATGTTTTGCTATGTTTTTCTTATAGAAAGTTTATTTACAGTGCGGACATATTCCGTGAATATGCGACAGATTCCCCTTCCCATGGGAATGCTTTTGGTCATGGGACTGCTGGCTGGTCGTGCCGCCTCTCTGGGATTTGTCTTGTCTTTATGTTTTGGACATCGTTGTATATCTTAATGTCGTGTCCTTTTGCTATGTTTATGTGAATAAATCCCACTGGTTGGGTTTTTGTAAAAGGTGACCTTTGATATTTGGGGTCAAGGGTGGTTTGTTGTTAGCCCCAGTAGGGTCAACTAGAGGTGGGGCGTAACAACACACACACACACACACACACACACGCACACACACACACACACACACACACACACACACACACACACACACACACACACACACACACACACACACACACACACACACTTAAAATGATACCATTCTACGTACACTTAAGGTACCCTGAGCATTCCCCCATCATACAGAAACACCCTCAGCGGTTTCAGAGTGGAGCAGCCTCAGTGTTCTAAAGGCTTTCAGAGCAAGCCTGTTCTCCTGTCAGGGCTACTCTACAACTATCTGCGGTCGCAATGTTGGAATGGGGATTCCATCCCCCAGCAACCTATATACAGGTACATATGGAGAGAGAGAGAGAGAGAGAGAGAGAGAGAGAGAGACAGAGAGAGACAGAGAGAGAGAGAGAGAGAGAGAGAGAGAGACAGAGAGAGACAGAGAGAGAGAGAGAGTAGTAGTAGAGCTAGTACAGTTAGTATAGTTACTATAGTTAGAGTTAGTAGAGCTAGTAGAGTTAGTATAGTTACTATGGTTAGAGTTAGTAGAGCTAGTAGAGTTAGTATAGTTACTATAGTTAGAGTTAGTAGAGCTAGTAGAGTTAGTATAGCTGGTGTATAACTCTCATATCATTATATCTGCTGGTAGTTAGTAGCTGGTTGATATCTCCTGGTTAGTTAGTAGCTGGTTATATCTGCTGGTAGTTAGTAGCTGGTTGATATCTCCTGGTTAGTTAGTACTTGTTAGTTAGATCCTATCCAGGCGTTGCTGTCTGGGCCGTGCTGTGATGTCGTTAGGAGAACATAATTACGTTATAATCTCTGTTCTGGTCTTAATCCGTCGCACTGCATAGAGCTGAGTCCTCCGCCCACGCATCATTAATATTAGTATTAATAATCCTGAGCTGAACGCCTGATGTTCTCATGGTTCTCTGTGTTCTGAGCCTTGCCTCGTTTTACCAGAATGTTGACGCTTTGGACTGCAGATGAAAGGCCGTTGGAACCTTCCGGAGGGACCAGATCAGTGCTGCTGCTGGACGCTGTGTGCCTGAGCGTGAGATGATGTGGTCGTACACCAGACGACAGCAGGAGGAGAGACGAGTCCTTCCTGATACACCAGACCTGAAGAGCCTCTCTGTGAACAGCCTCTCTGTGAACAGCCTTTCTGTGAACTGCCTCTCTCTGAACAGCCTCTAAAAGAACAGCCTCTTCCTGAAAAGCCTCTCTGTGAGCAGCCTCTAAAAGAACAGCCACTCTTTGAACAGCCTCTCCCTGAACAGCCTCTCCATGAACAGCCTCTACATGAACAGCCTCTAAAAGAACAGCCTCTAAGAGAACAGCCTCTCCGTGAACAGCCTCTAAAAGAACAGCCTCTCTGTGAACAGCCTCTCTGTGAACAGCCTCTCCGTGAACAGCCTCTCCGTGAACAGCCTCTCTGTGAACAGCCTCTCTCTGAACAGCCTCTCCGTGAACAGCCTCTCTGTGAACAGCCTCTCTCTGAACAGCCTCTCCGTGAACAGCCTCTCTGTGAACAGCCTCTCTCTGAACAGCCTCTCCGTGAACAGCCTCTCTGTGAACAGCCTCTTTCCTCAAACAGCCTCGCTGTGAACAGGCTCTCCGTGAACATTCTCTCCGTGAACAGCCTCTCCCTGAACAGCCTCTCAGTGAACAGCCTCTCTCTTACTTCCTTTCTCCCCATTCTTCGCCGCCTGGCAGATTTGTGTCTCGTTCGTCCGACCTTATTGTGTCTCCTGGATTTATGTGTCACTCAGGAGCGGGGAGAGTGGGGGGGGGGCGGGGGGATCCAGCCTCCTGATAAACTGCTCCTCTGCCCTCTGGCGAGGTCTCATATCACAGACCTTCAGTGGAACAGATTTATGGTCTGGGTCTGAGGAGCGTTCAGAATACCAAAGCAGCCCCCCAGCCCACTGGATGGGGGGGTGGGTTCCTCGCGTTCCTCCAGTCCGCCTGAAAGTGGTTTCAGGGTGAGCTGCTTGGTCCGACTCTGAGCCAGCTGGCTCCTCAGGTCCTCAGGGATCCTGAGCCCCAGAACCCTCTCCTCATGAGGCTGAGGAGGTGACCTCCATGAGTCTAGGAGTGAAAGGATACTGGGAGGTCTCTGGGAGGTCAGTGGGAGGTCAGTGGGAGATCACCGGGAGGAGGTTACTCCTCTCCTCCTCCTCCTCCTCCTCCTCCTCCTCTCCCATCTCCTCCTCTTCCTACTCCTAGTTGTACTCTGTATTCGACTGGTTTCAGGATCATGTTGATTCCTGTACATTATAATTAGGGGTCCGAGCAGCGAAGCTGCTTGGCCCCTATTGTTTCTGTAACGTTTTTTTTTTCCCTCAAATTCTGTAAAAGTCATACTGCAGCCTATACCGTAAGTCGAAAACTCTTGACATTTTTAGGTATGGTTACCAATAACCCCCTCTACGCATAAACCCACATTTGTGGTACTTCACCCAAAGGTGGCGCTATTGTTAAAAAATCATGATCTAGGCTTATTTCTCCTCACCAGATTGACCAGGACTCAAAATCCTTTCAGAATATTAATCTCTAGAATCAGTCGCATTTATAAAAATACTTTACCCACAATTTCATATTAAAGCTAAACAAGATCAAAAGATTCACAGGCTACAAAAATAATAAAACATTCACCAAAATCGCCACATAAAATCTTTAGACCAAGCCTCACAAAAATCATCGAACAGAATTTGTTTTACTTAGTTCCATTTGAGAAATATTGGCCAATAAAGTTGGAGCAGTTAGCCCATTTTTCTTATATGACTATTTTGTTATTGGATAAAAAAAAACATTTGACTATTATTAGGTGGATACCAATACCCCCCACTACTAATAAACCCAAAATGTGGTACTGCACCCAAAGGTGGCGCTATTTAAAAAAATTATGAACTAGCCTTATTTCTCCTTACGAGATTGACCTGGACTCAAAATTCTTTCATCGTATTAATCTCTAAAATCAGATGCATCTTTTTCACCCTGGTCTTCTGCTCTAAAAATGTTAACTTTTCCCACAATTTCATAGAAAAGCCAAACGTCCACAGTCTCAACCCATTTTGCCTTAATGACCATTTTATTATTGTATACTTGTATACTACGGCTATCATTAGGTGGATACCATTAACAGTGCAAATTTTCAGATCTGTACTCTTTTAAGAAAGCCCTTAATTCTCTTGTGAAATGTGTGCTTGGAGTTTTCTTGATGTTGTGTGCTTGTGATCCTTGAGAGTTCGAATCCTGATTAGAGCATTATGAACAAGCTGAACATGACATTCTGTCATTGCCACTCATTTAAGGAACACAACATTGAACAGCACCTGAAATTCATCAGGCAATCAACATTCCAGCTCATTAGTTTCCAAGAATCGGACTGCCAAGACACAGTATGGCATTAACGGGAAGTTCTTCATTGACCATTTTTCCTTCATAATTAACACTGTCATATTTATATTTGTTCCGTTAGTGTTCTTGACTACAAATGTTTAATTTCCCCAGAATTTCAAAGATTTTTCAGGTATATGCTTTGAAGAAAGCCCTTTGAGAAATGTGTGCTTTGAGTTTTGTGTGCTTATCAATAGCCATTTTGACCATGTGAATGAGGCTGCAGTTCAGGTTTATAAGTGGAACATCTTTCCTTAAATATAACAATATGTTATATTTATATATCTTCCATTAGTGTGTTCTTGACTTTTTGCTCGGACCCCGTTAATCACCGATTGCGGTTATATTTGTATTTGTCATTTTACTAACTAAATTTTAAAGCCAATATTCCCCTTTCATCAGTAAGCTGTGTGTGTTTGTGTGTGTGTGCGTGCATGCGTGTGTGTGTGTGTGTGTGTGTGTGTGAGAGAGAGCTATACACAGAAACTGAAGTGTAAATAACAAATGTAGTGTTTTCTTAGTCTCATCTCCCATCTCGTCTCTGAGGAAGTAAACCAGCGTGATTGTTTTTTTTTCGATGCTAATCACATCAAGCTAACAGCTAACACTGTGGTGAGAGCCCAGATTATTGTAACGTCTGAGTCATAACCGTGTATATTTTCAGGAGAACATGGATGATTTAAAACCTCTCCAAACTAGAGAGTGGAAGGCAGTACACCTGGTCGCCTCCCTAATCTGATTTTAATGGTATTTTCAACACAAATCATTAAATGATGGAAGGAGCTTTTTTTGCGCCAGTCAATGATGAATGTGTTGTCGGTGGAAGAGGTTCGTCCTTGAACAAATGTGTGCGCGCGGCGTCTCTTTCCAGAGCAGGTGTGGAGCGAGTCTCCAGTGCTCTCAGACGAACCGGGTCAATACTGAGCCAGGCAGCGAGGCAACGGACCAGGTGGTGTTGGAGCCGGTGCTGAGGAATCGCTTTCCTCTCTCCCTCCATCACCCGGAGCGCCACGCTCCAGACCGGAACTCTCTGGAGGAGGAAGAGGAGGAAGAGGAGGAATAGGAGGGGAGGCTAGCCCTCACCTCCTGAGACCAGAGACCATCTACCTCCTCACTTTCTAAGAACTTATGCAATATTGGGTATCCTGTTTACAAGGCGTTCACCTGCACTTTAACTCAGTTTTTAGTTTTATTTATACTAAATCTGTATTTATTTTTATGCATACAAAAGGTTTATTTATCAATAGTGTACAGAATAGGTTTAGTTTTTAATCATACCGTATATATTGTTTATATTTGCTCCTAGTCCTCTCTTTTTAAGCACCAGGGGGAGCTCTCCCAAATTTCGCTGTACTTGTACCTGTACCTGTACATTGACAATAAAGATCATTCATTCATTCAGATGCTGACAGGAACCATCTAACGTCTCCAGAACTTATCCACTGGAGACGGTGGTCTTGGTGTCCACCTCCTCTCCTCAGTGTCTCCGTATGATCCACACGGTCTCATAGGGGTAGGAACCACAGCAACCAGAGGAGGCCCGCGTGAACACGTTAGAGCCTACAGACCCCCCCCCAGAAGGGTTGGACCCACCTCAGGCCCTGTGAGCTCCAGGGCTGAAGCAGCCCCGCTAACCAGCGGCACTGTAAGCTTATTATTACTGAGGCTTCCTCTACTGACATCAGCCCGAGACTCCTCCTCTTCCTGCCCCACAACCTCCCAGCGAGTCGCTGTAACGCAACGAGAGCAGCAGACCCGCTCCTCATCGCTCCGGTCCGTCTGTCTGCTTGTCGACAATGTGACGGCTCTACTCCTCCCTCCTCCCTCCTCTCCGATTAGGACTCGCTCTACAGGCCACGCGGGGATTCACGACCCACAGTGATAGGCCGGCTGTCAACAGGCTGTGGGTTCGATTCCCAGCGGAGCGCTTGGCTTAACGAGCTCCTGGGTAACGAGTTGATTGATAGTCATGGAGGGATTGATGATGTCAGAAGTCTCGCTGCCGCACGTTCCTATTGGTCGCCGCTGACCTCGTCTGCTCCGGTGACCGACGCTGACCTAACGACTAATTTACAATTAGCCAAAGTGTCAGGCGAGCGCACTCAGTATTCAGCAGGCTGTGAACGGATCGACGCCACACAAAGCAATACTTTATGAACTGCCCCTCATCAGTAGATCATCGTAATCAGCTCGACAACGTGATATTCATTAAGCAGGTTCCAGGTCAGCTGGATCTGCTCATTAAGAGTTCAGATCGAAGAGATGACAGCTTGAGAAAGAAGGAGATGAGCTTTATTAACCTCCCATCTGTCCCCTGCAACCTGTCCCCTCTCTCTCTCTCTCTCTCTCTCTCTCTCTCTCTCTCTCAATCTCTCTTTCTCACTCACTTTTTCACTCAATCACTCATTCACTCACTGAGCCAGAACTCAGTTGACTTGAGCCGCCACAGATGAATCGGATCCTAATGAGAACTTAATTAAATGAGTTCACTGGAGTAATTAAAAATATTAAATAAGCCGTTCAAATATGAACGCCTTCAGCGCTACACTACGCTAACATTAGAGCGCTACGCTAACATTACCGAGCTACGCTAACATAAGAGATACGCTAACATTAGAGCTACGGAGTAATTAAAAATAATAAATAAGCCGTTCAAATATGAACGCCTTCAGCGCTACACTACGCTAACATTAGAGCGCTACGCTAACATTACCGAGCTACGCTAACAAAAGAGCTACGCTAACATTAGAGCTACGCTAACATAAAAGCGCTAGTCTGGAGACCGATGCGTTCTCTAGATAAGGACCGGTGCGTTCTCTAGATAAGGACCGGTGCGTTCTCTAGATTAGGACCGCTGTGTTCTCTAGATTAGGACCGGTGCGTTCTCTAGATTAGGACCAGTGCGTTCTCTAGATTAGGACCGGTGTGTTCTCTAGATTAGGACCGGTTCTCTAGATTAGGACTGGTGCGTTCCCTAGATTAGGACCGGTGCGTTCTGATCTCTCCCCGCTCTGTTCTCTCTCTCAGTGGAGTCAAACGGCTCCGGTGAGCGTCAGCAGGGAGCGTGTTGCCGGCAGACGTCATTTTAGTCCATCATAAGAACTACTGAGAGATTAGCAACCTTTTTTCCAGCAGCTAGCCAGGAGCTAGCTTCTGATTCGCTGTCGCTCCTGAAGCTGAGCGAAGGCTGGAGGCTGATTGGTGGATATACAAATCGCTTCATAGAACCACTTGGGTCAAATATTCCCCTCGGCAGGAGTACTGAGAGCTCAGCCCGCTGCACGGGGAAGAATACAAGGGAGCTGAAAACAGAGCAGCCTGTGCTGTGTGCTGGGGTGATTGATTCTCTCGCCCTGGGGAGAGGAGCTCTATCTGCAGCCAGCAGCTGGAGGCCTCGTCTGGCAGCTCGGGGACGGCGTGACGTCACTGAGCACAACGAAAGAGCTCTCGACATGTCTCCATACACAGCTCTATAGTGAACTGGCCTGGAGTCACGGTGTGAACATCTATATTCTCTCCACACACTCCTGGTGTGAGGAGAGAACGTCCTCACACACTCCTGGTGTCAGGACCTTCTGTCCGCAAACCAGGAGTGTGTGAGGATGTTCTCTCCTAAGGGGTCACCAGATTATTGTTGTTTGAGGCGTTTTTTCCGGGTCTGGGATTATAATTCATCATCTCATAATCCCAGATTGCAGATTAGATACTGCCTCATGGTTCCAGTCTCTCCCCTCCAGGCAGGATCAGAGAGGAACACGATGCCTCACAGTCAGGGACATACTACTATAGATACTATTACATACTATCACATACTACTATACACACTAGTACATACTACGATACACACTGGTAGATTCTACTATACATACTAGTACATTCTAATATGCACGCTAGTTGTGCGGCGGCCATGAACCAGGACACAGGTCAACTGGAGTGAACAGCTTTATTACATTCTCTACATACAAGAGGAGCACACTGGTGAAGGTTTAAATGCAGCGGGGGTCAGGGTGACCATGTGCTCAGGGGGGCGTGAATAATGTCTACTGTAGTGGAATATAGGACATATGTAGTGTGTTCCTGTGGTGAGTATTGCTGGACAACAGGGAGCAGACAGTGGAGACAAGTGTTGACGGCTGGCAGCATAGGAGAGCGAGCTGCAGACAATCTAAAGAAACCCAAAACCATAAGGGATGGAAACAAGACATGCTGGTCGATCTACACTAGTGACCAAAAGATCCCCCCCCCCCACATCTACACTAGTGACCCAAAGATACTAGTAATGGAACATGTAAAGTGTAAAAAGAACGAGTCCTAGAAGGATTCCTAGATCCTAGAACAAGTCCTAGAACGTTGGTTTCATTCAGTTCAGACCTTCTAATGATGCTGAGGTGCTCTGACTGGACACTCAGAGGCACTCTCCTAACTCCGTCTGCACATCAAAGGAAGCAGCCTCAACATGGAGACTTCAAACAGACAGACCTCCCTCATTAGAGCAGAGGAGGAGAGAGGAGACAGGGAGAGGAGAGAGGAGGAGAGGGGATGAGAGAGGAGGAGAGGAGAGGAGGAGGGGAGGAGGGGAGGGAGAGGAGAGGGGAGGAGAGAGGAGGAGAGAAGAGGGGAGAGGAGAGAGGAGAGGAGAGAAGAGGGGAGAGGAGAGGGGAGGAGAGAGGAGAGGAGGAGGGGAGGGGAGGAGGAGAGAGGAGACAGGGAGAGGAGAGAGGAGAGAGGAGGAGAGGGGAGGAGGGAGGAGAGGAAAGGGGAGAGAGGAGGAGAGAAGAGGGGAGAGGAGAGAGGAGGGGGAGAGGAGAGGGGAGAGGAGAGAGGAGGAGGAGAGGGGAGAAGGAGAGAGGAGGGGGAGAGGAGGGGGAGAGGAGAGGGGAGAGGAGAGAGGAGGAGGAGAGGGGAGAAGGAGAGAGGAGGGGGACAGGAGGGGGAGAGGAGAGGGGAGGGGAGAGGAGGAGGAGAGGGGAGGAGGAGAGAGGAGGAGCTATGATAGACGGCCCTTCAAAAGATCATGTCTCTGACTCATATAGAATGGTCAGAGACATGGTGAATATTCAGCCAATCAGGGACGTTCTTACATATGACACCAATAAAGAGCATGTGTTTTAGCCTATCAGGGAGATGGTGGCAGGAGGGTCCCAGGACTCTGGGGGTCTGCGTGGTGCACATGTGGAGCCTAATTAATGAGGAGCTCATGAAACCCTTAATGAACAATCAATTTGGTTAAAAACATCTTGACCATGGCGCCCGCCAGAAGTCCAGCGCAGCAGGCCCTCTAGGACGGGGTCAGGACCGGGTCTAGGACGGGGTCAGGACCGGGTCTAGGACGGGGTCAGGACCGGGTCTAGGACGGGGTCAGGACCGGGTCTAGGACGGGGTCAGGACCGGGTCAGGACCGGGTCTAGGACAGGGTCAGGACCGGGTCTAGACAGGGTCTAGGACGGGGTCAGGACGGGGTCAGGACGGGGTCTAGGACCGGGTCTAGGACCGGGTCAGGACCCGGTCAGGACCCGGTCTAGGACAGGGTCTAGGACCGGGTCTAGGACGGGGTCAGGACCGGGTCTAGGACCGGGTCTAGGACGGGGTCAGGACCGGGTCTAGGCCGGGCTCAGGGACGGGGTCTGGACGGGTCTAGGACTGGCCCACCCACACCACTGCCCCCGCCCCTACCACCTCGGTGATCTCACAGTTGAGCTTGTTGAGGTGCCCGTCCAGGACGAACAGGGACTCCCGGGAGGGGCTGAGGAGGTACTGTCCGAACAGCCCGCTGCCCACCACCTGCCGGTTCCTGGAGCTCCACCTCCACTCCTCCGCCCTCAGCGGCTCCTTCAGGCTCTTGATCATCTTGACCTCCCCGGAGCTGAGCTCCACCAGCAGGGCGTCGGTCTGCCGGCCCGAGGCGCCCACCACGTTGTACTGGCCGCGCTGGGTGCAGGAGCGCTGGAAGGCCAGGTCGGCCAGGTGCAGGTTGGTGTGGATGTCGAAGGGCGGGCCGATGGCGCCGGCGTCCGACACCGTCTGGATCCTCATGAGGCCGTCGCCGTCGTCCACGGTGACCAGGTAGCGGCCGTCCGGCGACACGTACGGCGTGCCCGTGACGTCGGCGTTGCGGCCGATCACGGCGTCGGTGACGGAGTCCAGCAGCAGCTGGGGCTGGGCGGCGCCGTAGGAGTCGGGCCGGCACTGGATGACGTAGTAGCCGCCCAGAGGGGTGGAGGCCACGGCTCGCGGCACGCAGCCCCACGCCGCCAGGCTCACGTTCTTCACGTACGACAGCGTGGCCAGGTCCATCTTGTGGAGCGCCGCCTCGTCACGGTGCAGCACCACGCCGAACCTGGAGAACCAAGAGAACCGCTTAGAACCAACAAGAACCGCTTAGAACATGAAGATCCAAGAGAACCGCTTAGAACCAACAAGAACCGCTTAGAACCTGGAGAACCAACGAGAACCGCTTAGAACCAACAAGAACCGCTTAGAACCTGGAGAACCAACGAGAACCGCTTGGGACCAACAAGAACCGCTTAGAACATGGAGAACCAGGAGAACAGCTTAGAACCAACAAGAACCACTTAGAACCTGGAGAACCCACAATAACCACTTAGAACCAACGAATTACCACGCTGAACCTGGGGGAACCAACACGGGTCAGAACCCTTGAATCAACAAGCACAGGACACCTGTATCTGTACGGGGGGGGGGAGAACTTTCTGTGTCAGTGGATTGAGGTCTTCGATGTGTCTCCTTAATGAAAGGAAGCAGGTTTGTAAACGCTGTGAATCAAAGGCTCCTGGTGGCTGGGGTAGAGATCTCCTCACATCTTAGCAGAGGAGGGAGGAGAGAGGAGAGAGGAGAGAGGAGAGAGGAGGACCCTCCTCTCTCCTCGCTACACTCTCACATCTCTGATCTCACATCCCTGATCTCACATCCCTGATCTCACATCTCTGATTGCACATCCCTGATTACACATTCCTGATCTGACATCCCTGATCACACATCCCTGACCTCATATTCCTGATCTCAAATCCCTGATCACAAATCCCTGATCTCAAAACCCTGATCACAAATTCCTGATCACTCATCCCTGATCGCACATCCAGACTGCCCTCAGAGAGGCGGACCCATCCTCCGGTGATGCATGCTCCTCATTGGTCTGGAAACACACTGGAAACCCCAGGAAAAAACACTTAGTGATTATCCCACTAAGGACCTGGGTTTCACACCCATTAAAACTTGGGTTTGAGGCCCAGTAAAACATGGGTTTAAGATCCAGCAAAACATGAGTTTGAGGCCCAGTAAAACATGGGTTTGAGGCCCAGTAAAACATGGGTTTGAGGCCCAGTAAAACATGGGTTTAAGGCCCAGTAAAACATGGGTTTGAGGCCCAGTAAAACATGGGTTTGAGACCCAGTAAAACATGGGCTTAAGGCCAAGTAAAACATGGGTTTAATGCTCAGCAAATCATGGGTTTAAGACCCAGTAAAACATGGGTTTGAGGCCCAGTAAAACATGGGTTAAGGCCCAGTAAAACATGGGTTTAAGACCCAATAAAACATGGGCTTAAGACCCAGTAAAACATGGGTTTGAGGCCCAAAACCCCCAGTTGGAAGTTTTAGATTAAACTGCTCTATATTTTTGGACTGTTGTTGGCTAAACTTGAAGTCAGAACAAATTTATTGTTTTGTCACATAAGCAGATATGAAGGTTAAATATTGAGGCAGATGGTGAATCAGTATTCACCATGCCTTCATTGATCCTTCTCCCGCTGCCAGACAAACCACAGTCCTGCTACCAAAGCCTTCTCTCTTTTATGTCGTATGATAAATGAGTTCTAGTGCTGAGAGCCTTGAGCTCGTTCCATTGTAGAACCTCTGTGATACTTTAACAGTAGAACATATGGTGTCTCCTTCACAGGCCACTCCGCCAGCTGACATGCAGGAGCACGGGGGAGGAGTCAGCTGGGAGGAGGAGGGAGGAGATTAGATGAGGTGGGCGGAGCTGGGAGGAGGAGGGAGGAGATTTGAAGAGGTGGGAGGAGATTTGCAGAGAGATTAGTGGAGGTCAAAGGAGATTACCAGAGGTAGGAGGAGATCAGTAGAGGAGGGAGGAGGGGGAAAAGGGCTCCAGAAGACCGGGGGGGGAGTGTCTGTGGTGATGCTGATGCTGTCTCCGTGGCGACAGGAGATGCGGCCCTCCCCATGATGCAGTCAGTCATGACCAGGAGAGAGGAGAGACCAGGGGAGGCCAGGAGAGACCAGGAGAGAGGAGAGACCCGGGGAGACCAGGCGAGACCAGGAGAGACCAGGAGAGAGGAGAGACCCGGGGAGACTAGGGGAGACCAGGAGAGAGGAGAGACCAGGGGAGACCAGGAGAGAGGAGAGACCAGAAGAGACCAGGAGAGACCAGGGGAGACCGGGAGAGACCAGGAGAGAGGAGAGACCAGAAGAGACCAGGAGGGAGGAGAGACCAGGAGAGACCAGGAGAGAGGAGAGACCAGAAGAGACCAGGAGAGAGGAGAGACCAGGGGAGGAGGTGTACCTGTTGTGGCTGACGATGAGGCTGGGCGGGGGGATGTAGAAGCTGGCCACCCTGTCGAAGCGCCGGCCCACCGGCCGGGCGTGGACCGTGTGGTGGGGGGCCCGGCTGCTGGCCTGGGAGATGACCTGGGGGGGGGGGGGGTGTAAAGAGAGATGATGAGTGATGGTGGGCTGCGGGCTGCTGGTATCCAACGGGAGACCCTGGTTGTCCCGAGCCTCCACGGAGGCCTGGGGTCCGTCTCTACTGAACCACCAGACACCTCCTCCTCCTCAACGCTCAGCAGGGTGGAGCAGGGGAAGGAGTTTGAGCTGGTCTGATGCCTCTCTCTCCCTCCCCTCCCCCCTCTCTCCCCCCTCCCTCTCTCTCTCCCTCACCTTTCCTCCCTCCCCCCTCCCTCTCTCTCTCCCTTTCTCCCTCACCCTTCTCTCACCCTCCCTCCCTCTCCCTCCCTCCCCCTCTCCCCCCCCTCTATCCCCCTAGACCATCTAGACCAGTATAGACCAGTATAGACCAGTAGGGGCTACCTGCAGAGTGGGACTCCTCTGGTCCAGAGACCAGTAGGGACCAGTAGAGACCAGTAGGGGTTACCTGCAGAGTGGGACTCCTCTGGTCCAGAGACCAGTAGGGACCAGTAGAGACCAGTAGGGGTTACCTGCAGAGTGGGACTCCTCTGGTCCAGAGACCAGTAGAGACCAGTAGAGACCAGTAGGGGTTACCTGCAGAGTGGGACTCCTCTGGTCCAGAGACCAGTAGAGACCAGTAGAGACCAGTAGGGGTTACCTGCAGAGTGGGACTCCTCTGGTCCAGAGACCAGTAGAGACCAGTAGAGACCAGTAGGGGTTACCTGCAGAGTGGGACTCCTCTGGTCCAGGTCGCCCCAGCTCAGGATCCAGACCTGGTCGTGGTCCGGGTCGTACTGGAGCGTCGCCGGGAAGGGGTCGGTCCGGACCGTCTGGAAGAGGAGGAGAGGAGGAGGGGAGGAGAGAGGAGAGAGGAGGAGGAGAGGAGAGAGGAGAGGAGAGAGGAGAGAGGAGGAGGAGAGGAGAGAGGAGAGGAGAGAGGAGGAGAGAGAGGAGGAGGAGGAGGAGAGAGGAGAGCGGAGGAGGAGAGGAGAGCGGAGGAGGAGAGGAGGAGGAGAGGAGAGAGGAGAGAGGAGGAGGAGAGGAGGAGGAGAGAGAGAGGAGGAGGAGAGAGAAGAGTAGAGAGGAGAGGAGAGAGGAGAGAGGAGAGAGGAGAGAGAAGAGTAGAGAGGAGAGGAGAGAGGAGAGAGGAGGAGGAGGAGGAGAGAGAGGAGGAGAAGGAGGAGGAGGAGAGAGGAGCAGAAGAGAGAGGAGGAGAGAGGAGGAGGAGAAGGAGGAGGAGGAGAGAGGAGCAGAAGAGAGAGGAGGAGAGAGGAGGAGGATATCACAAGGTGTTTGAAGAGCAGACCCCATGGGGAGAGGGGGGCTGTGTGTGTGTGTGTGTGTGTGTGTGCCTGCGTGTGTGCGTGCGTGCGTGCGTGTGTGATCCTCTGACAGCACATGAGAGGTGAGATGAATGCTGTGAAGAGGAGCTAAGTGAGGCTTCCACCTGGGACCTGTCTGTTGAGATCTACGTATATATTCATTATGTAGAGCAGGGTGTTACTTTACACATTATCTCTATGAAACATGTGATGTATGGCATCAAAATGTCAATATTGCATATTCACTGTGTAAATAGACACAGGGAACTAGACACACACTAGAGATATAGACTAGCTTCATCAATACTACCTGTGCTAAGGACTAGATACATGAATACTACCTGCACTAAGGACTAGATACATGAATACTACCTGTACCAAGGACTAGATACATGATTACTACCTGTACCAAGGACTAGATACATGATTACTACCTGTACCAAGGACTAGATACATGAATACTACCTGCACTAAGGACTAGATACATGAATACTACCTGTACTTAGGACTAGATACATCAATACTACCTGTGCCAAGGACAAGATACATGAATACTACCTGTACCAAGGACTAGATACATCAATACTACCTGTGCCAAGGACTAGATACATGAATACTACCTGTACCAAGGACTAGATACAGAATCAGTCCCAAATATCCCAGCGTGAAAATTTGGATCTTTTGTCCAGCAGTATCTCCTGTCAAACAGGAAGTACCTGAACGGCCTTCTGTGATTTGACGTCCAGCAGCAGCAGGCGATGCAAGCCGGGCTGCGCCGCGTAGATCAGCTGATCGTTGACGTTGACCGCTGATGACCAATCACATCTCTGGACCCCTGCTGTGAAGCCGGGACACACCTCCTCCTGACGCACACACACACGCGCGCACGCATGCAGGCACGCACGCACACACACACACACACACACACACACACACACACACACACACACACACACACACACACATACACACACGATAAATGACAGGTGAGCAGGGGACTGGACCCCAGAGCCTCTGACAGGGGACTGGACCCCAGAGCCTCTGACAGGAGGGGACTGGACCCCAGAGCCTCTGAGAGGGGACTGGACTCCAGAGCCTCTGACAGGAGACTGGACCCCAGAGCCTCTGACAGGAGGGGACTGGACCCCAGAGCCTCTGACAGAGGGGGACTGGACCCCAGAGCCTCTGACAGGAGACTGGACCCCAGAGCCTCTGACAGGAGGGGACTGGACCCCAGAGCCTCTGACAGGAGGGGACTGGACCCCAGAGCCTCTGACAGAGGGGGACTGGACCCCAGAGCCTCTGACAGGAGACTGGACCCCAGAGCCTCTGACAGGAGGGGACTGGACCCCAGAGCCTCTTACAGGAGGGGACTGGACCCCAGAGCCTCTGACAGGAGGGGACTGGACCCCAGAGCCTCTGACAGGAGGGGACTGGACCCCAGAGCCTCTTACAGGAGGGGACTGGACCCCAGAGCCTCTGACAGGAGGGGACTGGACCCCAGAGCCTCTGACAGTAGGGGACTGGACCCCAGAGCCTCTGACAGGAGGGGACTGGACCCCAGAGCCTCTGACAGGAGGGGACTGGACCCCAGAGCCTCTGACAGGGGACTGGACCCCAGAGCCTCTGACAGGGGACTGGACCCCAGAGCCTCTGAGAGGGGACTGGACCCCAGAGCCTCTGACAGGGGGGGACTGGACCCCAGAGCCTCTGACAGGGGACTGAGTGATCGGTGCAGAAGGCTGACGGGTCAGGAGGGCTGGTGACCAGACCTCCTATCAAATCCTGACAGCGTTTCAGACAGTGGTGGTCCTTCTCTAACCGGGTCAGAACTCATCCTGCAGGAGATGAGACTTGAACCCTGAGGACTCTGAATCTCCCTTTGAGGGGTTGGGATTAAAAGCATTTCTCTCCTTTTTCACTTCCTTGTTTCAGATCCCCGTGAGTAGAAAGCTGAGAGTGACTGTGTGGGTAATATGCAACACAGCGCCTAAAGTCAGAGCGCGGTTTCACTATTCTTTGCAATCCTACGCCTACACCCATAAAACAGAGAGAAGCAGGCACCAACACAACAACCCCAGGCTGTCAGTCTGGTCCAGCAGTCCTCCACTGCAGAGGGATGGACTCAATATGTCGGGCTTCACATGCTAAATATAATAGTAGGTCTGATCCGAAATGACAGCTCAGCTAGCAGGTCTGACATGAGGAACCAGAGTGGTCTGAGGAACTATATGTTCAGAGGAACCAGGTAGTGAGGAACTAGATGTTCAGAGGAACCAGGTAGTGAGGAACTAAATGTTCAGAGTAACCAGGTAGTGAGGAACTACATGTTCAGAGGAGTAGTTGAAGACCTCAAAGACTAGACCTCAGAGCGTAGACCTAGTCAGAGGACTAGTCCCAGAGACTAGTCCTCATGGAGTCATAAGGAAGGCGTGTCCCAGGACCTTGAGTAAGCAGATCCAACATGGCCGCCCTCATACCTGCAGCCCCAGCAGCTTCTCGCTGGGCTTGATGTGCCTCTGGATCTCGCAGGCCACCGGCTGGATCACCTTGATGCCGTCTTCGTAGAACACGTAGAACATGTTCCCGATGCCCAGACCTGCAGAAACCAGGAGGTGATCAGAGCTACGCACACACTGGCCTCACAGCAGGGTGTTGACGTTGCTATCCCACTGGTCACGGGGTAAACATCATCTACTGGGAGTTCTGGGAGTACTGGGATCCTAGTGGGGAAGTGAACTCACCAACATGAACACATATCAGCTCCCACACATCAACACAGCTCAGCAGCCACAAGATGTGAATCCACTTTATTTCATTCATTCTACAGAGGAGTTGAGATGGTTACGTACCGTCCTCCCGCCACAGGATGTTGGCGACTGTGGAGAAGAGAGAGACCCCGTGAGTCGATGGTGTACAGCAGGGAGTCATCCCAACACAACGCTATGAATGTTTAATGGAGGCGCCGCCGACACTTTGAGCAGAAAACAATCAATAGAGCCTTCAATGGAGGACCCTACAGGACCGGGGGGGGGGGGGGGGGGGGGGGGAGGGGCGAGGACACCGTGTGGGTCTCAGACCACCGAGGGGTCTTCAGATCAGCTCACCAAATGTTTTAAAAAATATGCAAATTCCTCCATGCTACTTCTGTTGAATGTGAATACTGGTTTTGATTAGAATCAAGCAGAGACTCATGTTGTCCTCCCCCTTTGGAGATGCTAACCAGTTGTTTATGGGAGGTTCAGATGCTCGTACTGGTCACTCTGAGATCCCTACTCTGAGGAGCCCGGTGTGACTCCAGCTCCTGGCGTCGTTCCTCACCCCTCCGCCCCCCTGCCGAGTGGGGGTGTGGAGCTGTCTGAGTGCTTTGGTTTATCCCTGAAACATGAGCCAGCTCTAGGGCCCTCCAATCAGCCGCCAACAGCAGTGTGAGGAATACCAACGACCTCCAGTCCGTCATCACGTGCAGACGGAGCACTCTCAATCTAATGAATATGACAAACCCACTCCCCCAGGAAACTCATCTCGGGTGGACCAGACGTCTGCTCCCTGATGCTATGCTCTCTTTGGGGCCCAGCCAGGGGACGGCAGTGAGACAGGCGGCAGGGAGACAGACAGACAGACAGACAGACAGATAGAATCCCTGACATTGCTCTGTAAAGTCGGTACCCTGATGCTATGCTCTCTGTGGGGCTCAGCAATGGGAGGCACAGAGACAGAGAGACAGACAGACAGACAGACAGGCAGACAGGGTGGACAGACTGACAGACAGACAGACAGAATCCCTGCTGTTCATATCACTGCTCTGTAAAGTCTGTGCCGCTCCATAGTTTGTTAAAAATGAGTGAGTATCCAGACCTCGCCTTGTGAAAGAACCCTGGTGTGTTAGAACCATGTAGAACCCTGGTGTGGTAGAACACTGTAGAACCCTAGTGTGGTAGAACCCTGTAGAACCCTGGTGTGTGAGAACCCTGTAGAACCCTGGTGCGGTAGAACCCTGTAGAACCCTGGTGTGAGAACCCTGTAGAACCCTGGTGTGTGAGAACCCTGTAGAACTCTGGTGTGGTAGAACCCTGTAGAACCCTGGTGTGTGAGAACCCTGTAGAACCCTGGTGTGGTAGAACCCTGTAGAACCCTGGTGTGTGAGAACCCTGTAGAACCCTGGTGTGTGAGAACCCTGTAGAACCCTGGTGTGGTAGAACCCTGTAGAACCCTGGTGTGGTAGAACCCTGTAGAACCCTGGTGTGTGAGAACCCTGTAGAACCCTGGTGTGGTAGAACCCGGCTGTGTCAGAAACCGGGTAGAACCCTGATACTCTGGTGTGTGAGATTCTTTCGGCCCTCTGGTCGCTCTGTGAGAGAGGTGGTGGAGCCCAAAACGAAGAGTGAGTTTGTGAGATTGTTACCTTGGGGCCTCCTTGTTCCTGGTAGGAGGAGACATGCAGTGACTAATTGAAAAGGCCGGCCCTCCCAAGTATATAATCCTGCCTACTTCTAAGTTGTCTCTCTCTTTTTCTCTCACACCCTCGACATGGCAGGCGCTGGCTGGTCGCACTTTATCGTTTGTTAAACCAGAACCCTTTTGTTCAAATCCGTATGAATTATTGTTGATCTTGGATCTTTTGTTTTATTGGGGGAGCGGTTGCTTTCTTTTCTGTTTTTGTGGCAACCCTCTCATTCTGTTTTCCGATATATGGAAAAGAAATAAACCAAAACGTTTTCTTTCCAGAAAATCTGTTTCTTTGAGTTATTATGTTAGTTGTTCACACGATCTTAATGTGGGCTCGTAACATAAATGGGGGCTCATCCGGGATTGAATCTGGTTTGGGTTTATGTGTTTCGACACTCCCTTTGACGTCTCGGAAAGACGAGAGTATTTGTCAGGCTTTTGCACCATTTATTATGGACGGTTTTGTCACTTTGCTCGAAGAGCCTAATGCACGCATTCCTATTAAAATACTTCGCGACACGGCTGCGTCGCAGAGTTTCATTTTGGAGAATGTCCTGCCTTTCAGTGAAAAGTCCCACATTGGTGCGAGTGTCTTAGTCCAGGGTTTTGATATGGGATTTGTGAATGTGCCACTACATGAGATTTCACTCTCTTCTGACTTGGTCACGGGCACTGTAAAAGTGGGCGTACGTCCCTCTCTCCCTATTGCAAATGTATCGTTTTTGCTTGGGAATGATTTGGCAGGTGGGAAGGTATTTCCTAACCCTGTGGTAACCCATAATCCTGTTGTGACTTCGGCTTCTAAAAGTGAATGTCCTGACGATGTGGCTGTGAAATACCCTGAGGTTTTTCACGCCACTGTTGTTACGCGCGCCATGGGACGAAAATAGCCAAAGAGACCCCTGTTCGTGAACGCAGTGATGAGTTTTCTGATCTCTATGATACTTTTATTGCTCATCCCATGTCGTCTGCTAGTGGTAAAACGTCTGTGAAGTCGGCCCCGCTATCTGCGGTTCCTTGCGTTTCTAAATTGTCTCCCAGTCGCGAACAACTTATGTGCGGACAAAAAAACGATCCCTCTCTCTCTACACTATTGGCGGAGGCTGTCTCTGAGAAAGACATTGAGTCTGTGCCTCATGGTTATTTTATTCGTGAGGGGATCTTGTTGCGAAAATGGAGGCCGCTTGTGGCTTCTGCTGCGGATGAGTGGCGTGTGCTGAATCAGATTGTCATTCCGATGCCGTATCGAAATGAAATCTTACGCCTTGCTCATGATCACCATTTCGCAGGTCACTTAGGTATCAATAAAACATCCGATCGCATTTTGCGCTATTTCTTTTGGCCCGGTCTCAAGAGTGACGTTGCGAGACACTGCAAAACATGTCACGTATGCCAAGTTACGGGAAAGCCTAATCAGCTGATTCCTCCAGCTCCGCTACAGCCGATACCCGTCACGTCGGAACCGTTTGAACAGGTCATCCTAGACTGTGTGGGTCCGTTGCCGCGGACTAAGTCCGGAAAGGAGTATCTGCTCAAAATTATGTGCAAGCTGCCTTGTTCGCTGTGCGTGAAGTAGTGCAGGAGTCCTTGGGGTTTAGTCCCTCCGAGCTTGTCTTCGGGCATACGGTACGCGGCCCGTTAAAAATGCTCAGTGACTCCATGTTGACCCCGAACACATCACCTCCTCCCAGCAGTCTGTCTGACTATGTGTCTAAACTTCGTTTGAGGCTCCATCGAGCTTGCGAGCTGGCTAAAGAAAACCTTGGCGTTACTCAGAAACGAATGAAACAGCGTTACGACCAAAAAGCTGTCTGCCGGGTATTTAAACCTGGTGATAAAGTGATGGTGTTTCTTCCAATTCTCGGCTCCGCGCTTCAACCACGCTATACCGGTCCCTATCTTGTAGAAAGACGTGTCGGAGATGTGAACTACGTCATAGCTACCCCTGACCGGAGAAAGCGATCTCGTTTATGCCATATCAATATGCTTAAACGCTACTGTGAGCGGGATCACTCTGACATTAAACCTCCCGCCTGCATTAAAAGCTCCCCCGCTTCAATGAGGCGTGTGATCGATCCAGCAGTGGCGCTGTCCAGCACGGCAGGTGCAGAAATTGCCACGACTCTGCCTGTTACCTGTCGGCCTGCCCCCTGTAGTTCAGCGCCCCCGTGTGGACCTGCTGCTCCGCCGCATGACGACGAGGGGGTTCGCTGTCCTGCCGCTGAGGTCGTCGAGGGCAGATTGAGGAACTCTGAAATCCTCGTGGGTCTGAACCATTTCTTTTCACATTTACCTAATTCAGAACGTGAAGATTTAATTTCTCTTTTCTCTTCTAATATTAATTTGTTTTCCGATGTTCCTGGTCGTACCACTGTCATGGCTCACGACATTGATGTTGGGGAAAGCAGGCCCATTAAACAACACCCTTACCGCGCCAACCCACTAAAACGCCTCCTACTGCGAAAAGAAGTTAAGTTCATGGTAGACCATGGTATTGCTGAGCAGAGTTTCAGCCCGTGGAGTTCGCCCTGCCTTCTTGTGCCAAAACCTGACGGCACTTCAAGATGTTGCACAGACTTTCGAAAAGTCAACGCTGTGACCAAGCCCGATAGTTTTCCGTTACCACGCATGGACGATTGCGTAGATCGCCTTGGCTCAGCTGTTTACGTGAGTAAGATTGACCTTCTAAAAGGTTATTGGCAAATTCCTCTGACTGAGCGTGCTAAAGAAATAGCCGCATTCGTTACACCAGACAGTTTTTTACAATACACTGTCATGGCGTTTGGTCTTAGGAATGCACCAGCTACGTTTCAACGGTTGGTCAACCACATTCTTGCTGGATTGTCTAACTGTGAGGCGTACCTCGACGACTTGGTGGTGTATAGCGCCACCTGGGATTCTCACGTTAGCCACCTGAGAGACGTGTCTGAAAGATTGTCCGCTGCTAATCTGACAATAAATCTGGCAAAATGCGAGTTTGGCCAAGCCAAGGTTGTTTATTTGGGCAAAGTGGTGGGTGGCGGCGAAGTGCGCCCGGTGCACTCGAAGGTTGAGGCCATTCTTAAATATCCTGCCCCCACAACTCGTCGTGAACTTAGACGCTTCCTTGGTATGGTCGGCTATTACAGGTCGTTCTGCAAAAATTTCTCCGTGGTAGCCGCCCCTCTGACTGACCTCCTCAGCACCAAACGGTCTTTTGTATGGACTGAGGAGAGTCGTGTCGCTTTTAATTTAATCAAAGCGTTGCTCACAACGGCCCCTGTGCTCGCCGCTCCTAACTTTACTGTCCCTTTTGTTCTTGCAGTAGATGCAAGTGATCTAGGAGCCGGTGCAGTACTTATGCAGGGTGGTAATGACGGACTGGAACATCCCGTTTGTTTTTTTTCTAGAAAGTTTAGCTGCCATCAACGCGCTTATTCCACTATAGAAAAAGAGGCCCTTGCCCTCGTGTTGGCGCTCCAGCACTTTGAAGTTTACGTTGGTGGTGCTGTGCATCCGGTGACTGTTTATACAGATCACAACCCGCTAACTTTCCTGGACCGGATGCGCAATCACAACCAACGGCTAATGCGCTGGTGCTTAATATTGCAAGCTTTCAATATTAACATCCAACACATCCGTGGTCGCGAAAATGTCGTGGCAGATGCGCTTTCACGTGCATAGGTTTTGTAGGCCTATTGAAAAATTTGTGTAAATAAATTGGATGGTTTTCTTTTTTTTCTTTTCTTTCCTCATTCATCCACTTATGTAAATATTACCTGTAACATGTGTTTTTTTTCCTTGTGAAAAATTGAAAAATTCTCCCCCAATTTATTTCTTTAAGGGTGGGGGTGTTACCTTGGGGCCTCCTTGTTCCTGGTAGGAGGAGACTTGCAGTGACTAATTGAAAAGGCCGGCCCTCCCAAGTATATAATCCTGCCTACTTCTAAGTTGTCTCTCTTTTTCTCTCACACCCTCGACATGGCAGGCGCTGGCTGGTCGCACTTTATCGTTTGTTAAACCAGAACCCTTTTGTTCAAATCCGTATGAATTATTGTTGATCTTGGATCTTTTGTTTTATGGGGGGAGCGGTTGCTTTCTTTTCTGTTTTTGTGGCAACCCTCTCATTCTGTTTTCCGATATATGGAAAAGAAATAAACCAAAACGTTTTCTTTCCAGAAAATCCGTTTCTTTGAGTTATTATGTTAGTTGTTCACACGATCTTAATGTGGGCTCGTAACAGAGATGGTTGTGGCGCCGTGTTAGTGAAGCCATACATCACCTGCAGGGAGAGCAGAGAGAGCAAAGAGCGGAGAGAGGGCCGTACATTACCCCCCCCCCCCCCCCGCCTGATGACTCTGTGGGCAGCCAGCGGCTGCAAAGAGGTTACATTGGTAACCTCAGAGGTCATAAGGCTACACAGAGCTGCCCCACAGGCCCCCGTATCACCTGCTGTGATCTGTCAGCCGGGTCCAGGCGCGCGGTGCGTCCGGTTCTTGTCCACGCCGAGCTGTAAATATATACTACAACCGCCGTTGCCAGGCAACCACTGCTGAGTGGCGCAATGCTGGTCCATGGCGGTAATTATAGACAAGCACAGACACTCTGTTAGCACAGGAGCTAATGCTGCATCAGAGACAACACAGGATCTCACTGCCGGGGCGGAGGGGCGCTGGGTCGTATAGGTCTTAGTGGGTCGGGGTACTGGTCTTAGTGGGTCGGGGTACGTACTGGTCTTAGTGGGTCGGGGTACTGGTCTTAGTGGGTCGGGGTACGTAGTGGTCTTAGTGGGTCGGGGTACGTACTGGTCTTAGTGGGTCGGGGTACGTACTGGTCTTAGTGGGTCGGGGTACGTACTGGTCTTAGTGGGTCGGGGTACGTACTGGTCTTAGTGGGTCGGGGTACGCACTGGTCTTAGTGGGTCGGGGTACGTACTGGTCTTAGTGGGTCGGGGTACGTACTGGTCTTAGTGGGTCGGGGTACGTACTGGTCTTAGTGGGTCGGGGTACGTACTGGTCTCAGTGGGTCGGGGTACGTACTGGTCTCAGTGGGTCGGGGTACGTACTGGTCTCAGTGGGTCGGGGTACGTACTGTCTTAGTGGGTCGGGGTACGTACTGGTCTTAGTGGGTCGGGGTACGTACTGGTCTTTGTGGGTCGGGGTACGTACTGGTCTTAGTGGGTCGGGGTACGTACTGGTCTTAGTGGGTCGGGGTACTGGTCTCAGTGGGTCGGGGTACGTACTGGTCTTAGTGGGTCGGGGTACTGGTCTTAGTGGGTCGGGGTACGTACTGGTCTTAGTGGGTCGGGGTACGTACTGGTCTCAGTGGGTCGGGGTACGTACTGGTCTTAGTGGGTCGGGGTACGTACTGGTCTTAGTGGGTCGGGGTACTGGTCTCAGTGGGTCGGGGTACGTACTGGTCTTAGTGGGTCGGGGTACTGGTCTTAGTGGGTCGGGGTACGTACTGGTCTCAGTTGGTCGGGGTACGTACTGGTCTTAGTGGGTCGGGGTACTGGTCTCAGTGGGTCGGGGTATGTACTGTCTTAGTGGGTGGGGGTACTGGTCTCAGTGGGTCGGGGTACGTACGGGTCTTACGGTTCGAGTCCTCCACGAAGAGCGAAGAGATGTCTTCGTCCACGCCGGCCGCGTTCTTGGCGATGCACGTGTACGCGCCCGTGTCCTCGAAGTGCACGTTGCTGACGTGCACTTCGCTCCCGTTGGCTTTGGGAAGAGGACGCACAAGACGTGTTAGAAAGACACAAACGGTCCCAGCATCTTAATCCACTTGATAGTGAAGGTGGTGTTGGTGGTGGTGAAGGTGGTGGTGGTGGTGGTGGTGTTGGTGGAGGTAGTGATGTAGGTAGTGGTAGTTGATGTAGGTGGTGGTGGAGGTGGTGTTCGATGGTGGTGATGATGGTGATGGTGGTGATGGTGGTGGTAGTAGTGGAGGTAGTGACGTAGGTAGTGGTAGTTGATGTAGGTGGTGGTGGAGGTGGTCTTCGATGGTGGTGATGATGGTGATGGTGGTGGTGTTGGTGGAGGTAGTGACGTAGGTAATGGTAGTTGATGTAGGTGGTGGTGGAGGTGGTGTTCGATGGTGGTGATGATGGCGATGGTGGTGGTGTTTGTGGAGGTAGTGACGTAGGTAATGGTAGTTGATGTAGGTGGTGGTGATGGGAGTGACGTAGGTAATCATTTGGATGTAGGTGGTGATGACTTGGGGATGATATAGATTTGACCGGTGTGGTGTTGGGGGTGGTGGGGGTGAGACAGACACTGGTCGGACCGGTGGGGGTGAAGGTGTGGTTGATGAGGCGGTGGTGTGGCGGGCGGAGGTCTCACCCTGCAGCGTGAGCTGCTTGCTGAGCTTGGGGGTGATGTCCAGGCCGTTCTTCAGCCAGGCCAGCGTGGGCGGAGGGACGCCCTCGGCGTGGCACCTCAGGCTGGCCGTCACGCCGGGCTCCCGCGCCTGGCTCTCAGGGTACACCCGGAGCACTGGGGGCACTGGGGGGACGGGGACACGTCAGACTGGGAGCACTGGGAGGAGACAGGGGACACGTCAGACTGGGAGGAGACAGGGGACACGTCAGACTGGGAGCACTGGGAGGAGACAGGGGACACGTCAGACTGGGAGGACTGAGGGCACGTCAGACTGGGGGCACTGGGAGGAGACAGGGGACACGTCAGACTGGGGGCACTTGGGGGAACGGGGACACGTCAGACTGGGAGGACTGGGGGGAACTGGGGGAACGGGGACACGTCAGACTGGGAGGACTGGGGGGAGAAAGGGGACACGTCAGACTGGGAGCACTGGGAGGAGACAGGGGACACGTCAGACTGGGAGCACTGGGAGGAGACAGGGGACACGTCAGACTGGGAGGACTGGGAGGAGACAGGGGACACGTCAGACTGGGGCACTGGGGGGACGGGGACACGGCAGACTGGGGGCACTGGGGGGACGGGGACACGTCAGACTGGGAGCACTGGGAGGAGACAGGGGACACGTCAGACTGGGAGGACTAGGGGGAACTGGGGGACGGGGACACGTCAGACTGGGGGCACTGGGGGAACGGGGACACGTCAGACTGGGAGGACTAGGGGGAACTGGGGGACGGGGACACGTCAGACTGGGAGGACTCGGGGAACGGGGACACGTTAGACTGGGAGCACTGGGAGGAGACAGGGGACACATCAGACTGGGAGGACTGGGAGGAGACAGGGGACACGTCAGACTGGGGGCACTGGGAGGAGACAGGGGACACGTCAGACTGGGAGGACTGGGGGGACGGGGACACGTCAGACTGGGAGCACTGGGAGGAGACAGGGGACACGTCAGACTGGGAGCACTGGGGGGACGGGGACACGTCAGACTGGGAGGACTAGGGGGAGACAGGGGACACATCAGACTGGGGGCACTGGGAGGAGACAGGGGACACATCAGACTGGGAGCACTGGGGGGAGACAGGGGACACGTCAGACTGGGAGCACTGGGAGGAGACAGGGGACACATCAGACTGGGAGGACTAGGGGGAACTGGGGGAACGGGGACACGTCAGACTGGGGGCACTGGGAGGAGACAGGGGACACGTCAGACTGGGGGCACTGGGGCACTGGGGGACGGGGACACGTCAGACTGGGAGGACTCGGGGAACGGGGACACGTTAGACTGGGAGCACTGGGAGGAGACAGGGGACACATCAGACTGGGAGGAGACAGGGGACACGTCAGACTGGGGGCACTGGGGGACGGGGACACGTCAGACTGGGAGGACTCGGGGAACGGGGACACGGCAGACTGGGAGCACTGGGAGGAGACAGGGGACACATCAGACTGGGAGGACTGGGAGGAGACAGGGGACACGTCAGACTGGGAGCACTGGGGGGAGACAGGGGACACGTCAGACTGGGAGGACTAGGGGGAACTGGGGGAACGGGGACACGTCAGACTGGGGGCACTTGGGGGAACGGGGACACCTCAGACTGGGAGGACTGGGGGAACTGGGGGGGAGACACAACACGCTCTGCGGGGGCGGACAGCGAGCAGATAAGCCAGGGAGGCTGCAGCGCCCGCCGATTGATTTTGCGTCTCGTCGTGTCGGACGGAGGCGGAGGGAAAACAAAAAGCTCTCAGCTGTCGAGCGTTTTGTCAAAAGCCACTTTAAATATCCCTCCACACTTCATCCCGCTACAAAGGCTGCGTGACGCCTCCCACCGTCGTCAGGGGGAACGCTCAGCCTCTGGCTCCATGCATTTATGCATTGGCTGAGAAAATGTTCAGGTGTCTGCCCCTCAGGTGCCCTTGTTAGGGTCTGAGGAATGGATTCAAATCTCCTTTGAAAAGGAGAGTGTCTGATGTAGGGACACAAACGCACGCACACACAAACCGCACGCACGCACGCACAAACCACGCACCCGCACGCACACAGGTAGGTCCGTGGGCCCGCGTCTTAGGAAGGGAGCAGAGAGCCGGCTAACAGGCTAACAGGCTAACAGGCTAGAGGCAGTTGAGAGAGGAGATGCTTCTTTACTAGAAACACCTCAGCAGGAGAAGGATATGGAATAGTCTGAGTTCTTCAACTCTTAACATAGGTGTGTGTGTGTGTGTGTGTGTGCGTGTGTGTGTGTGCGTGCGCTCACCCTGAACCAGCAGTGTGTGGGTCTGGGAGAGTTGGGGGAACCCGTCTGCGTGACAGCTGTAGTTCCCCAGGTGGCTGCTGGTCACCTTGGTGATGTACAGGGAGCCATCATCCCCAAAGTCCTGAGAGGAGAGAGGAGGGAGGAGGGAGGAGGAGGGAGGAGAGAGACGATAGTGTTTAGATGCTCTACTACGGTGACATCGTCTCCATCCCACACACACGCCTTTAAAGGCGGAGCTTTTATACAAATCCCTCACAGATTTCCCTTTTTCACCCATTGCTTAAAGAGAGACCGTTTGGTCAGGTGAGACACACACACACACACGCACGCACGCACGCACGCACGCACGCACGCACGCACGCACGCACGCACGCACGCACGCACGCACGCACGCACGCACGCACGCACGCACGCACACACACCTCGACTTATGGTCTCTCTATCCTTTGCCCTCTCTTTCCCTCCCTCCACCCTCTCTCTCTCTCATGGCTGACCGGGCGAGCGAGGCGGAGAGGTGAGAGAGGGACAAGAGACAGCTGAACACGTTCTGCTTTGAAGGATGAAAGAGACACCTGAGGCATGGACACGCTCGCACACACAGACACGCGCGCATGCACGAGAACAGGCACTCACGCACGCACGCGTGGACGCAAGCAAGCATGCATGCACGAGAAAAAGCAAGCACGCGATTCTATAGGGGGTTCCGTAGTGGTCTGTAGGGGTTCTATGGCGTCTCTAGTGGTCTGTAGGGGGTCTTTATGGTTCTAAGAGGTCTCTAGGGGTCTGTAGGGGTCTTTACGGTTCTAAGGGGTCTCTAGTGGTCTGTAGGGGGACTTTATGGTTCTATGGGGTCTGTAGGGGTCTCTAGTGGTCTGTAGGGGGACTTTATGGTTCTATGGGGTCTGTAGGGGTCTCTAGTGGTCTGGAGGGGGACTTTATGGTTCTATGGGGTCTATAGTGGTCTTTATGGTTCTAAGAGGTCTCTGAGGTCTTTGTGGTTCTAAGGGGTCTCTAGGGATCTTTATGGTTGTAAGGGGTCTCTAGTGGTCTGTAGGGGTCTTTATGGTTGTAAGGGGTCTCTAGTGGTCTGTAGGGGTCTTTACGGTTCTAAGGGGTCTCTAGTGGTCTGTAGGGGTCTTTATGGTTCTAAGGGGTCTCTAGTGGTCTGTAGGTGTTTTTGTGGTTGTAAGGGGTCTGTAGTGGTCCGTAGGGGTCTACGTGGGGGGGGGGGGGGGGGGGGGGGGGGGCTGTACTGTGTACGTACGCTGATGTCCTCCAGGTTCAGCTCGTTGAGCAGCTGTCCGTGGCGGGTCCACAGGATGGGGGGTCGCCCCTCCCCCGACACGGCACACGTCAGCACGGTGCTCTGACCCGCCGTTACCACGGTGACGCTCACCTCCTGGTCCTTGGGGAGGGTCAGCTGGTACACGTCTGGAGACACAAAACCGTTCACATTCACTCATCCATTCCAAGTGAGACACACACTGATTCATTGATCCATCAGGTGGGGTTTAGGTGGGTCTAAGGTGGGGTTAAGGTTGGATGCGCCAAGCTAATTCCAAGCCTGTCTTGTGAGGTCTTTGGCTGTGAGTCCTCCGTCCTCCACTAACAGGAGACCGTTGTCTGTAGAGTCGTTAACTCATAGCTCTTTGAGAACCAAGAGCTATGGAGCGCCACGAGAGAACCAGACGGGAACCAGGGAGGTTCAGCAGCTCTAGAACCAGGAGAGGGTTCAGCGCCTCTAGAACCAGAGGCCCAGTAGTCCTGGAGGGTATTATGACGAACATCTCCGAAGAAGGACTGCTTGATGATTTTCAGCGCCGGACAAGGCTGTCAGCACGGACCAATCAGGGGGAGCCAGAGGGCCATGAGGACGTTGTCTGGAGCAGCAGGATCAGCCCGTCCCAACAGTCTGAGCTACCGAGGGTTTGGTTCCTCTGGTGGTTCTGAAGAGGTTCAGGTGGAGCTGTGCTCCTTTTGAAATCATACATTTCCTTCAGGATCAATGAAGTATATTAAAAAATCTCTTCAACACCAACGGTGAGCTGTTGGGTGCTCACACAGTCTGCAGCGACCAGGTTAGGGCCTAGGGCGGTCTAGGCTACGTTTTGCTCCGTCTCCTTCAGCCACTCCTGTCCACAAAGACCCCACTAGCCCATAACAAGACATAGGAACATAGAACATGTTAAGGAACATCCTAGGAACAGGGTTCCGGCGGGGTGGAGCTCTGTGTTCTTATGACTTGACTAAACTGCTAACCTTCTCCTCAGAGTGAACTTCAAACGGAGCCTTTCATCCGGCCGTCAATCTTTATATATTTATAAAAGTCTGAAACTAAACGCAGTGTTACAGCAACGAGGCTTCAATGTTCGGATCGTACCACAGCTCAGCCCATCGCTTATTACCCAATCACAGCGCAGAACCCTGTCAGCTTATTATCCAATCACAGCGCAGAACCGTCTCAGCTTATTACCCAATCACTGTGCAGAACCCTCTAAGTGTCCCCTAATAGAAAAGGGTGGCAGGTGTGTGTGTGGAAAGTGTGTGTGGGAGGTGTGTGTGTGTGCACGTGCGCCCCAGCGTGTGAGATTGGCGGTGGAATCTCCTCGGTAATATCTCCCTCACCTCCCCATCTCCCCCCCCTCTCTCCCTCACCTCTTCTCCCCCTCACCTCCCCCTCTCTCCCTCATCTCTTCTCCCCCTCACCTCCCCCTCTCTCCCTCACCTCCCCCTCTGTCCCTCACCTCCCCCTCTCTCCCTCACCTCTTCTCCCCCTCACCTCTCCCTCTCCCCCTCACCTCCCCCTCTCCCCCTCACCTCCCCCTCTGTCCCTCACCTCTTCTCCCCCTCACCTCTCCCTCTCCCCCTCACCTCCCCCTCTCTCCCTCACCTCTTCTCCCCCTCACCTCTCCCTCTCCCCCTCACCTCCCCCTCTCTCCCTCACCTCTTCTCCCCCTCACCTCCCCCTCTCTCCCTCACCTCTTCTCCCCCTTACCTCTTCTCCCCCTCACCTCCCCCTCTCCCCCTCACCTCCCCCTCTCTCCCTCACCTCTTCTCCCCCTCACCTCTCCCTCTCCCCCCCACCTCCCCCTCTCTCCCTCACCTCTTCTCCCCCTTACCTCTTCTCCCCCTCACCTCCCCCTCTCCCCCTCACCTCCCCCTCTCCCCCTCACCTCTTCTCCCCCTCACCTCTCCCTCTCCCCCTCACCTCCCCCTCTCCCCTTCACCGTTCCAATTCCAGTCGCATAGAACTTTCTCCCTGACTCACCTCCTCTCCCCTCCCTCCCGCCCCCTCACCCTCCCTCTCTCCCCACCTCCCCAGCTCTCCTCTGAGCTCCATTAGCAAGAGATCCCGGGGAAATGAGGCAACATCGGCTCAGAGGAGGAGGTGGGGTTAAGGAACCTGATGTTAGATGAGGAGGCGGTGTTGTTGGAGGAGTAGAGGTGGTTACCTCTAGTCAGGTGAGGGTAACCTCTAGCTAACCAGGTGACATAACCTTTAGCTAACCACGTTACACAACCTCTAGCTAACCAGGTGACATAACCCCAAGCTAACCAGGTGAGGTTAACCCCTAACCACCACCCCCAGGGGTTAATCCTACTATTACGAAGCAGCCATAAACCTTATCCGTCCCCCATGATGCACTGTGGCGCCATGCAACCGCCTCAGAGGAGGACAACGGAGGCGGCGGAACACACCCCTCATGTTTGGACCGTCTAATAAATCAACATCACTTCTCTCCTCTCCCGCTTCCCGCATGAATAATGCATGACCATTAAAGTCTTATCTGGCGCTCTGACCAACAGCGGCGGCGGGGCGACGCGTCCCACCGAGGTTGTGAGTGTTTATGAGCCGTGCGGCCGCGACGCTCGCCGCCTCCTCCTGTCGTGGGACAACCCGACTCGGAGCGTCTCCCCGCTGACGGGGCCTGCTCTGCATCTGCATAATGCGTCCGCGCTTTGTGGAGGCCTGTTACACTTTACGCCGGATAGATCCGTAAACTGGGTGTTAAAAATAGCAGTCAGCCCTCGGGCCCGGGGCTCTGTCTGTGAGCAGCGTTGTGTGGAGCGTCACGACTGAATTCATCTCTTTATGGTTCGTCATCTAAACAATAAGGAGACCGCCTCTGGAAGAGGTTCAATTATTTCACCACATGGCATTCCCCCGCACTAGAACACACTAGAACACACTAATACACACTAGGGCACACTAGGACACACTAGAACACACTAGGACACACTAGGACACACTAGAACACACTAGGACACACTAGAACACACTAGGACACACTAGAACACACTAGAAAACACTAGGACACACTAGGACACACTAGAACACACTAGGACACACTAGAACACACTAGGACACACTAGAACACACTAGAACACACTAGAACACACTAGGACACACTAGGACACACTAGAACACACTAGACTGCTGGCTCCTCTCATCTCACCTCCTCTCACCTCCTCTCCCCTCACCTCCTTTCACCTCCTTTTACCTCCTTTCACCTCACCTCACCTCCTCTTACCTCCAACTGCCTCCTCTCACCTCCCCTCTCCTCCCCTCCTCCCCTCCTCCCCTCGGGGTAGGGTCTAGTTCTACGTTGAGGTTCTCATCTGTTTCTGCTGGTGTCCTCAGAGCCCAGCAGGCTGAGCTGAGCCCCTCCCTTGCTGACGCTCCGCCAGACAAAGGTCACGTATCGAGCGACTGAAATGTCAGCCGAGGGTCGTGAGGACGGAGCTCACGGCCCGGTACTGGAGACAGCTTCACACCTGTTTTCCTCACGGGCTAGAGACCGGGGGTTTGGCTCCTAGGACCTTCTGTGGGCCTGGTGCCTTGCCCCAGGGCACCCTGGGATGTAAGGTGGAGCCCCGCCGTCCTCTGTCACTTAACCGCCCTGGTCCAGAACACTGGGCCTCCACACCGAGCTCACACCGGACTGAACCAGACTGGACCAGACCGGACCAGACCGGACCAGATGGAACCAGACCGGACCAGAAGGAGCCAGACGGAACCAGACGGGACCAGACGGAACCAGACGGAACCAGACTGGACCAGACGGAACCAGACCGGACCAGATGAAACCAGACGGAACCAGACAAAACCAGAGCGAACTGGAATCAATTGAACTGAACCAGATGGAACCAAACGGACCCAGACGGAACCGGACTGAACCAGATGGAACCAGACTGTGTGGGGGGGGGGTGTCCTGGGGGGTCCTGTTGGGGTCCTGGGGGAGGGTATCTCGAGGCGGAGGTTCTCAAACTCACCGAAGGCGGAGTACACCTCCTGCAGGGTGAGGTGGGCGTCGCCATCCGGGTCGTCGTACTTCAGGAGGTCGTAGAGCGAGCAGGTGGAGGTGACCCTGGAGAGGCCCTCCTGTCGGATGACCTGAGGAGACACACAGCGGGGTCAGGGGTCAGGAACACACACACAGCGGGGTCAGGGACACACACAGCGGGGTCAGGGGTCAGGGACACACACACAGCGGGGTCAGGGACACACACAGCGGGGTCAGGGGTCAGGGACACACACACAGCGGGGTCAGGGACACACACAGCGGGGTCAGGGGTCAGGGACACACACAGCGGGGTCAGGGGTCAGGGACACACACACAGCGGGGTCAGGGGTCAGGGACACAGACAGTGGGGTCAGGGGTCAGGAACACACACAGCGGGGTCAGGGACACACACAGCGGGGTCAGGGGTCAGGGACACACACAGCGGGGTCAGGGACACACACAGCGGGGTCAGGGGTCAGGGACACACACAGCGGGGTCAGGGACACACACAGCGGGGTCAGGGGTCAGGGACACACACAGCCGGGTCAGGGGTCAGGAACACACACAGCGGGGTCAGGGACACACACAGCGGGGTCAGGGGTCAGGGACACACACACAGCGGGGTCAGGGACACACACAGCGGGGTCAGGGGTCAGGAACACAGACAGTGGGGTCAGGGGTCAGGAACACACACAGCGGGGTCAGGGACACACACAGCGGGGTCAGGGGTCAGGGACACACACACAGTGGGGTCAGGGACACACACAGCGGGGTCAGGGGTCAGGAACACAGACAGTGGGGTCAGGGGTCAGGAACACACACAGCGGGGTCAGGGACACACACAGCGGGGTCAGGGGTCAGGGACACACACAGCGGGGTCAGGGACACACACAGCGGGGTCAGGGGTCAGGGACACACACACAGCGGGGTCAGGGACACACACAGCGGGGTCAGGGGTCAGGAACACACACACCCAGGGTCAGGAGTAAGAAGATCGGGGAAGAGGAAGAGAAGGGATGGGGGCGAGGAAGAGGAGGAGGACGGCTAGGAGTGCTTGTGTCTCTATTTGTACTAAGAATCACTGCAGATAGAGGAAGAGAAGGGGAGCGGCAGGAGCAGGAGGAAGAGGAGGAGGAGGAGCAGTAATCCCAGTCCGGCTGGGGGGGGCTGGAGAGGGCTGGCAGCAGTCGGCTCCGCTGCTAAGCTAAAGGTCATGTTCAATATTCAATATTCAGGCTCCGGGCTCCAGGGGGGCTTTTGTTGATTCTGCGTTTCTCTCGCCACACATCGATTGGTTCCCTGGCTGAAAGCCAATCAGCATGGAGGATTACGTAAACGACCCAGAATGAACCGGGGGGGGGGAAGTGGCGTGACGCTGCTGTCCGTCAGACCCTCGTCAGACCCCCGGAGGCCTCCGGACCCTCGTCCAACAGCAGCAGATAGCTCAGCTCGCTGGAGTGGACACAACATCTCCTCTCAGCACCGCAGACACAGAGGGAGGGCTTTAGAGACGCTCAAAGACCCCTCATCCCCAGAGAGGGGGCTCCCTCCTCCAGGGTCAGAGTGGAGACTCCCCTCTGATACCTCTCCTTCACCCCCCTCTCTCCTCCCTCTCTACCTCCCTGTGTTGGTCCTCTCCCCCCTCCCTCCCTCCCTCTCTCCCCCCTTCCCCCCTTTCCTCCCTCTCCTCCCTGATCCTATCCTCTCCTGCCCTCCCTCCTTCCTCACCTCCCTTGTTGCCGTGTGTTGCCGTGTGTCAGCCATCAAAGCGACACATGATGACACTTCTAAAGCCCGGCCCTAATCGCTTCCCTGGTTGTTTATGGCGACAGACGTGTTTAGAGCGACACTCTGAAACACTTCAACAGACGCCCGGTACTAAAGTGCTTTAGTATCCACTGTAAAATATCGGACTGGCTGCCCTTAATCACACAGAGGAAGAGGTCAGAGGAGACCAAGAGGAACGGCTGTTAAGGTGCGTTCACACCAAACGCGAAGGGGCGACAAGATCCCATACAAAGTGAACATAGAGACGCAAATCGGGCGAATTATTCGCTCGAGAAAACCCGCGGCAAGTTTTGATTTTTCGCGCCACACTTTCGCCCTGCACAGGCGACAAATTCGCTCGAGTTGAAATATTTCAACTTTGCCGCGACTTTCGCGTGATGATAGGTAATCACAGTCAACAACGTGGCCACTGAGTGACAAGTGTAACGTAACAGCCAACCAGCGTTCAACCGGCCAACCGTTCCCTGCAGTGCAGTCCGGGATGAACCCCAGCAAATTCGCCTGACAAAACTTGCACAGCGACAGTTTATGATTTGTCGCGCAACAAAACTTGGGCGACAACGCGAACGGGCGACAAATGTGTCTTTTAGTGTGAACGCACCTTTACGACCGGTAAGAGGGTTCAGCTATCAGTATGGTAGATAGTATAGTGGTCTATATATATATATAGAAAATCAATAGCCTAATTTGAACGGCTGCAACATATAGGATGAGTATCCAGGTGTAGTAGGGACTCACCTGGGAGATCTCCCTGCTCTCCACCTGCCCGTTGCTGTCGCTGTCGAAGCGTCGGAACATGGCGTTGACCAGCTGCCGCCTGGCCGCCATGTTGTCTGTGTGGGCGCCGGCGGGCTGGGACCCCAGGGACCGTCGCTCGTGGAGCTCCAGGATTTTGGTCTTCATCCTGCGGTAGTCCCCCAGGCGGCAGTCATCATCTGGGGAGGAGAGGAGGAGGTGAGCTCCTGGCCTCACCTCGTCTGCACCTCCTGGTCTACGCCTCATTGGGCAGATTATTATAATTGTACAACATTGTAACATGTATAATTATAACAGTTAATTGTAACATTTTATTACACGGCTCTTCTCTATGCTCTCTCTTCTCCTTCATTTGCATGGGCCCTTCACAACTTCCGGTGGTGAATTATATTTGATAATTCACCGTTGCTAAGTATAATTGACCGCCGTCAAGGAAAGTGGATTTTTTGCCGTCTTTCGTATCACTCGCAAGTAATCCGGTAACTTATCAACCCCAGCGTACTCGGTTGCTAAGCGACGTCAACATCTTTGGCGGACTATTTCTCTGCTGATCAACACTACGAATGCTGGTAACAAATAAATTGTAAAAAGACACACCGTGTGAAGTTATTTTTTCGTTTCATTACATAATAACAATAATAACGTTACATAATAACAATGTTGACCTCAGGGGGTAAAATTGTCTTTCACTCCTGAAGCCGTCCCTCCTTTCACAGCAGCTCAGGTCCCTGGTGGACCAGGACCCTTATGGACCAGGACCCTTATGGACCAGGTCCCTGGTGGACCAGATCCCTGGTGGACCAGGTCCCTGGTGGATCAGGACCCTTAGGGACCAGGACCCTTATGGACCGGGTCCCTGGTGGACCGGGTCTCTGGTGGATCGGGTCCCTGGTGGACCAGGTCCCTTATGGACCAGGTCTAACTGGGGCTTCCTAAGTCCTCTCTCACAGTGATTCCTGCTGACTGGAGCTCAGTGCTTTTGGGATGCGGAGGCGATGGCTCAGGTCTGTTTGGTAAGCAGACCGCTTGGTGCTGATGATCACACTGACTTCTTCAACCTCTTACCCTCAGCTTATACTTATTAATGCGTGCATTTGAGGCTTGATTAAGCAGAGGGAAGTACACAATGCAAACAAGACCGCTGGCTTGTCTTCAACAACCGCTGCACAATATGTCCTTGGAGATCTTAATGATACACAATCAACACAATGTGGTATAACATAATTAAATGTTGAAATCCTGCTTATAGCTCCTTGTACAAACGCTGGTTAATTACCACTGAGTGTCTCGCTCTGTGCTGCTCGTTTCCAGCGCCTGTCTCTCATTGTCTGCATCACAACAACCTAGTCGACTGAGGCTCTGAGGGGAATGAACCTTGATCTGCTCCCCGTGTTTCCTGCCCTGGAAAACATTTGAAGTGGAAAACACAGCAACAGGGCTCGTGGTTCACAAGTGGCTCTCCAGGGGATTCCCAACAACAACATGCTAAGAAGAGAAGCACCGTGGAGCCGAGAGACAGAGAGCAAGAACGGTGACACGTCCCTGATCCTGTTAGGGCTTTCTGCTAATGATGCGCTTCTACTGGTTGAAGAGGCCAAGGCTTTGATATTGAGTGAGATCTCTGGGGAGTCTCTGGGGCGAGGTTACACCTCAGGTTCACTCTGCGTTGAAATGAGGCAACAGAACAACTGCATGGTTACAGGAAGATTCTGGAGTGAGAGCTGAGATAATCCACCTAGCATCATGTTCTCAGGACCACCGGAGTACCCTGAGAGGTCCTGCTGCTCCAAAGACCGGGTCCTCTACCGACCTCCTCACACTAGAAGGGTTATCTACCTGACACTAGAAGATGGTGTTCTGTTAGGGTTATCTACCTGACACCAGAAGATGGTGTTGTGTTAGGGTTAGCTACCTGACACCAGAAGATGGTGTTGTGTTAGGGTTAGCTACCTGACACCAGAAGATGGTGTTGTGTTAGGGTTAGCTACCTGACACCAGAAGATGGTGTTGTGTTAGGGTTATCTACCTGACACCAGAAGATGGTGTTGTGTTAGGGTAAGCCACCTGTCACTCACACACTGAGACATGCACACACTGACACACACGCACTAAGTGGCGCACTGAGACGAGCGCTGAGTGAAGCACACAACGTTGGGGATTAGACGACTGTGTGGAACAAACATGAATCCAGAGAATGCCATTTAATAATAACGTTTTTATAATAATGTAATCGTCTGGCCACTCGCTGCCACTGGCTTAGTTCGGCTTCACGTCCCACAGGGAAACGTTTGACATTTGGAACGTTATTGGATGGATTCAATAGAGAGAGAAACAACATGTCAACACTCACTGTTGATGTGTCTTACCCGGACCCAAACCTCCATGCAGACGTTATCCATCATAATACTGTTAATAGTATTGATACGGCTGATACTGCTGATGCTTAGAGACAGATGGAGGCCAGTGTTGCCAGATTGGGCCAGAGTTCCCACCCAATCTGGCAACAATGGCTCTAGCGCACTACAGCCATTGTTGCCAGAATGGGCGGGAACTCTGGCCCAATCTGGCAACACTGACGGAGGCAGTAGAACAGTCTGAAATGTATTTCATAGCATCAGTTTAAGGGCACAAACAATAGTGTATCTATAAATCATTCAGTTATCCCAACCACAACACGGTGCTTGAGCATTGGTTATATATATACTTAACAATAAATATGTGTGTATTTCCTTTCTCTGCGCTGAGAGCTGGTCTGCTGCTGAGCGCTCGGCTGGCTCCGATGATTGTCTCGTTGGATTTGTCTCCAACCACCATCCTAGAAACCGTTCCCCAGACCTACATTCTCATTCCCCTTAAAGCCCAAACAACCCAAACGCTGGGAAAATCCTGGAAATAGCTTTTCACCACAGAGGACTTCCACAGCAGTTTCCAAACAGGTTCCACATTCTCATTAACTTGTCTGCTTGGGGTTAAGGTAACAGCTCAATTCTCTACATTCCCCTCAGACAAACACAGTAATTTCACTTCAAACATTCAGCTCTTGCTAGAAGCAGAGATTTCCTTTAACTCCTCCTACCAGTAGACATGAGAAACTTCCGTTCATACAACAGTCGACATGACACAGACCTCCTGTCCATAGGTCAGTAGAGACATAAGGACCTCCTGTCCATAGGTCAGTAGACATGAGGACCTCCTGTCCATACGTCAGTAGACATGAGGACCTCCTGTCCATAGGTCAGTAGAGACATGAGGACCTCCTGTCCATAGGTCAGTAGACATGAGGACCTCCTGTCCATAGGTCAGTAGAGACATGAGGACCTCCTGGCCATAGGTCAGTAGACATGAGGACCTCCTGTCCATAGGTCAGTAGAGACATGAGGACCTCCTGGCCATAGGTCAGTAGACATGAGGACCTCCTGTCCATAGGTCAGTAGAGACATGAGGACCTCCTGGCCATAGGTCAGTAGAGACATGTGAGGACCTCACATGTCCTGAAGGAGGTTCTGTGAACTCGTCTGGTGGCTCTGGTTTCTCTCTGGGAGTAAGTTTCTCTCTGCTCCCAGTACTCCCAATGATCCCAGTGTCACCACAGCCGCCAGAGTCCTCTGTTATAGGATCTATTATTTATGCTAAGAACACAAGAACACTGAAACAGTCTGGTCTCAGTCTCCTGGTTCAATAGGTGTAACTCTCTTGGACCAGTTGTTACTCTATTTGACCAGGTGTATCTATATTGGACCAGGTGTATCTCTGACCAGATGTATCTCTATTGGACCAGGTGTATCTCTATTGGACCAGGTGTATCTCTATTGGACTAGGTGTCTCTCTATTGGACCAGGTGTATCTCTGTCCAAGTGTAACTCTACTGGTCCAGGTGTAACTCTATTGGGTCAGGTGTATCTCTGGAGGAGAGATGTCATTTACTGGACCAATAAGAGCCAGCGGTTTGATGTGTGACGACTTTCGGTTTCCTATTTCACAACTCTAAAGTTTTCTGACAATAATAAAACTAAAACAACTCCATAAGTTGAAAAAAACACAAAGACAAGAAACAACAAGGAAAGAAGACAACACCCCTCCATCTGTCATTCATATCAGGACTCTGATCAGGATTCAGTTTGTTTCTCGTCAGACTCTCTCTGCTCTGTCTGCTCACCGCAGAAACATCTCCTAGATACGGAGTCATTATCCACATGGAGGGAGGAACATCATTTCATTTCACATCATAAGTCCTCATTTAGATGTTTCCAGATCCCAATGAGGGAGTCCTCCTCTCAACTGCTCCTCCAAGTAGAGCTTTTATTTTGAATTATTTATGTAGACACAGCAGACCGGAGCCGAGCTGGGAGCCAGCCTCAACCACACACACCTCCTCTCCCTCCTCTCACTATTCCTCCTCTCCTCTCAGTCTCCCTCCTCTCTCTTCTCTCCTCTCCTCTCAGTCTCCCTCCTCTCCCTACTCTCTCTTCTCTCCTCTCCTCTCCCTCCTCTAACTCTGCCTCCTTCCCTCTCATCTCCCCTCCCAGCTCTCTTCTCTCCTCTCACTCCTCTCCTCTCTCTTCTCTCCTCTCACTCCTCTCCTCCTCTCCTCTCCCTCCTCTCCTCTCTCTTCTCTCTTATCCTCTCCTCTCCCTCCTCTCCTCGCCCTCCTCTCCTCTCTCTTCTCTGTTCTCCCTCCTCTCCCTCCCTTCACTCTCCCTCCTCTTCCTCCTCTCCTCTCCCTCCTTCCAAGTATTGAATCACAGGTTACATATTCACCCTCCTCCCAAAGCCCTCGACAGAACATCACGAGTTCACAGCCTCCTGTAGTGTGGATGTGTAGCATCATGAGCTGGAGTAAATAAACGACTGGACACAGAGCTTGATACATGAGCTGGAGTTAATGAAGGACTGGACACAGAGCTTCAAACATGAGCTGGAGTTAATAAATGACTGGACAGAGCTTCATACATGAGCTGGAGTTAATAAAGGACTGGACAGAGCTTCATACATGAGCTGGAGTTAATAAATGACTGGACAGAGCTTCATACATGAGCTGGAGTTAATAAAGTACTGGACAGAGCTTCATACATGAGCTGTAGTTAATAAAGGGCTGGACACAGAGCTTCATACATGAGCTGGAAATAATCAAGGACTGGACAGAGCTTCATACATGAGCTGGAGTTAATAAAGGACTGGACAGAGCTTCATACATGAGCTGGAGTTAATAAAGGGCTGGACACAGAGCTTCATACATGAGTGAGGTCTTCAGGTCCTAGGAAGACATGCGGTCTCTGGTGCCACGGCGACGCTGGGGGGCCACGCCCCCTAGCGACCTCGGATTTCAGAGGACCCAGAGACGCCGGCAGTTGCCGCTGAGTGGTCGCCGTGGTAACGGCCCCTCGGGTCATGGTGGAGGGGAGGGGTCTGGGGCGGCCGTTCTGTAACCAGGTGATCAGCAGGCCGCCGGGCCTCGCTGGGCCTCGGGGGGGCTTGTTAGCGGGGGGATCCTGAGGGACCCGGGGCAGGTGTTGTTCAGTTAGCAGTCCTTGGAGGAAGAGAGGGGGGGGGATTGGGGGTGTGGGTGAGACGGGGGTTTGGTTGGGCTCAGGAGGGGTCTGTCCGGGTAGAGGAGCCCCAGCGAGACCCCCACCCAGCAGACCGACGCCTCGTACGTCACCTGACCCAGAGCTCGTTAGCACTAATTGGCCGCTTGCCTCCCTGAGGAGTGAGCGCTTATTATGGGATGCAGCAGCGAGCATCTTTATCGCTGAGGAGAGGGTGAACTCTAAAGTTAAAATCATACGCAAGGAGGAGCAGACGTCAGACTGTTGATGTGTTTCCTAGGGATCAGGGCCCCCCCCCATGCTGGAGACACGCCCTCCTGCTGGGGGCCCCTGCTGGGGCTCAGCATCAGAGCAGAGAGCTGGATCTCTCCTGGAGGTCGCTGTTCACTAGCGACCCCAGACCTCATCAATAATCACCCAGCGGGGGTTTGATGATGAATAGTTTGCGTGTTTTTTTTTTTCCCGCCTGCTGACTGGAGAACATGTCTCGTGCTGTCATTCAAACATGTCCGGTGTCCGATCGCTGTGGCCTCATGTTACACAACATGTTACACAAGATGGTACACAGCATTTTCTGCACACATCATGCCGATGTTTCCTAGCCTGAGGGTGTTCTGTGCACTCTGTGGCCACATGATGAGGTCATCATGATGAGGTCACCGTAATGAGGTCATCATGATGAGGTCACCTTTGACCCTAGGATGAACCACCTAGAGATGACTTTTGACCCTAGGATGAACCACCTAGTGATGACCTTTGACCCTGTAATCACCCCAAATTAGCTCTGGTTCTCAAACCGGTTCCGTTCAGGATTCAAGGAACCTGCTTTCCAGCAGACCAGCCGGTCTCCACCGGTTCTGAGCAGAACCGTTACTCGAGGTTCCCCCACGGCGGGGCCAGGCGCGGCGGGAAACGCCCACTGGTGGTAACGCTACCAAATGATAGGCTGAGAACGAGGACACGCCCACTGGTGGTAACGCTACCAGATGATAGGCTGGGGATGAGGCCATCCCCAGACAGACAGGTGTTTAGACAGACAGGTGTTCCTACCAGAGGGCAAACAGGTGTTCAGACAGACCGGTGTTTAGACAGACAGGTGTTCAGAAAGACAGGTGTTCAGACAGACAGGTGTCCTACCAGGGCACAGACAGGCGTTCAGACAGACAGGTGTTCAGACAGACAGATGTTCAGACAGACAGGTGTTCCTACCAGGGGTAAGAAAGGTGTTCAGACAGACAGGTGTTGAGACAGGTGTCCTACCCTTGTAGAAGCAGTCCTGGCTGTGCGTGATGGTGATGTGGGCGTGGGTGAGACAGGCCGCCCGGTGCAGCTCGCAGTGGTTCCGGTACAGCGTCCCGTCGGAGCCGCAGACGGGCTTGTAGTGCGGCCGGCAGCGCTCCAGACAGCCACAGGTCGCGGCCCCGCCCCCCGGGGGGGCCACGCAGTGCCGTCCCAGCCCGCACGACTGCTGCTCACACGGCCCGCCGTAACCCTGGAGACCTGCGGACACAGGGTCACCATGGAGACCTGATCAGCCTCATCGCCACGGACACAGGGTCACCATGGAGACCTGATCAGCCTCATCACCACGGACACAGGGTCACCATGGGGACCTGATCAGCCTCATCACCACGGACACAGGGTCACCATGGGGACCTGATCAGCCTCATCACCACGGACACAGGGTCACCATGGGGACCTGATCAGCCTCATCACCACGGACACAGGGTCACCATGGGGACCTGATCAGCCTCATCACCACGGACACAGGGTCACCATGGGGACCTGATCAGCCTCATCACCACGGACACAGGGTCACCATGGGGACCTGATCAGCCTCATCACCACGGACACAGGGTCACCATGGAGACCTGATCAGCCTCATCACCACGGACACAGGGTCACCATGGAGACCTGATCAGCCTCATCACCACGGACACAGGGTCACCATGGGGACCTGATCAGCCTCATCACCACGGATACAGGGTCACCATGGGGACCTGATCAGCCTCATCACCACGGACACAGGGTCACCATGGGGACCTGATCAGCCTCATCACCATGGACACAGGGTCACCATGGGGACCTGATCAGCCTCATCACCACGGACACAGGGTCACCATGGAGACCTGATCAGCCTCATCACCACGGACACAGGGTCACCATGGGGACCTGATCAGCCTCATCACCACGGACACAGGGTCACCATGGGGACCTGATCAGCCTCATCACCACGGAAACAGGGTCACCATGGGGACCTGATCAGCCTCATCACCACGGACACAGGGTCACCATGGAGACCTGATCAGAGGTCTCCAATTGCAAGATACAGAAGATTAACTGTCAATTAACACCAAGGACAAGATCGATGGGGATGATGACGATAAGAGAAATATGGGGGAGAGAGAGAAAGAGAGATAGAGAGACAGAGAGACAGAGAGAGGCAGAGAGAGAGGCAGAGAGGCAGAGACGGAGAGAGAGAGAGAGAGAGAGAGAGAGAGAGAGAGTGACAGAGAAAGAGAGAGAGACAGAGACAGAGAGAGATGCAGAGAGGCAGAGAGGCAGAGAGACAGAGAGACAGAGAGAGGGAGAGAGAGAGACAGAGAGAGGGAGAGAGAGAGAGAGAGAGTTCTGGCGTTGTTCAGAGAGCAGGAAACACGATAAGTACTTAAGGCTCGGATCAGGATTAAATGTGTCTGTTGCCCCGGTACTGGGATCAGGTTTAGTGAAGACATCCCGGTACTGGGAACAGTACCGGAGATGCAGAGGAGGAGGAGGAGGGGAGGAGGACCGGAGTTGTTTTCAGACTAGATGTTTATTCGTAGCTCCTCCCAGCCCCCAGCCATGTTCTTCCAGTCTGTGTTTTTCCCCTAATTGATTAACCTAACTAATCAGTCGTTAGGTGATTGATTGATGGGGCTGTAGCGGCACCCAGCCTGATGTGGTCCTACTGACCAGAACACATCCTACTGACCAGAACACATCCAACACCAGCAGCCTGGTCCTACTGACCAGAACACATCCACCACCAGCAGCCTGGTCCTACTGACCAGAACACATCCTACTGACCAGAACACATCCACCACCAGCAGCCTGGTCCTACTGACCAGAACACATCCACCACCAGCAGCCTGGTCCTACTGACCAGAACACATCCACCACCAGCAGCCTGGTCCTACTGACCAGAACACATCCACCACCAGCAGCCTGGTCCTACTGACCAGAACACATCCACCACCAGCAGCCTGGTCCTACTGACCAGAACACATCCACCACCAGCAGCCTGGTCCTACTGACCAGAACACATCCACCACCACCAGCCTGGTCCTACTGACCAGAACACATCCACCACCAGCAGCCTGGTCCTACTGACCAGAACACATCCACCACCAGCAGCCTGGTCCTACTGACCAGAACACATCCACCACCAGCAGCCTGGTCCTACTGACCAGAACACATCCACCACCAGCAGCCTGGTCCTACTGACCAGAACACATCCACCACCAGCAGCCTGGTCCTACTGACCAGAACACATCCACCACCAGCAGCCTGGTCCTACTGACCAGAACACATCCACCACCACCATCCTGGTCCTACTGACCAGATCACATCCTACTGACCAGAACACATCCACCACCACCAGCCTGGTCCTACTGACCAGAACACATCCTACTGACCGGAACACATCCACCTGCACCAGCCTGGTCCTACTGACCAGAACACATCCTACTGACCAGAACACATCCACCACCACCAGCCTGGTCCTACTGACCAGAATACATCCACCAGCACCAGCCTGGTCCTACTGACCAGAACACATCCACCACCACCAGCCTGGTCCTACTGACCAGAACACATCCTACTGACCAGAACACATCTACCTGCACCAGCCTGGTCCTACTGCCAGCACCGGTGTCTCCTCTCTATGAGGATCTATTTGTGGTCTCTCCTCGGTGGGTGAAGGCTACTTAAGGTCTAAATGTTTGATGACTTCTCCTCCGCCACGATGAGTCCATCATGGAGTCGCTCTCTGACTCATGAAGACACAGAAGCCAGAAGAACAAATCAGAGCGAGGGAGAGATCTCTTAATACATCCTTAACACTAGACGACAGAGGACTCATTAACCCAATCTCTTTATGAGGAGTGTTTGACTCCTTTAGTCGAGGCTTCCTGCTGCTGAGCCTTCCTGGGGTCTTCTGACAGCAGCTCATTACTACATGAGTTATTAGTCCAGTTCTGATCCTGTGAGGCACTAAGCCCTCGAGTCTATAGAGAACTCATCTGCAATCACATCAGACCCATTTACAATCTGAATGAGAGCATCTCATTCAGATTAAATGTTAAATGTTAAATGTTTCAGTCCACTGAGGTGGGCCATGGCTTCTGTCTGGCTGTCCGAGTTATGTTAAGTTATGTTCTAGAGCAGGAACAAAGCTTAGAGCATCAAACCAGCATGTTCTAGAGCAGAAACAAGGCTCAGAGCATCAGACCAACCTTTTCTAGAGCAGGAACAAGGCTCAGAGCATCAGACCAGCCTGTTCTAGAGCAGAAACAAGGCTCAGAGCATCAGACCAACCTTTTCTAGAGCAGGAACAAGGCTCAGAGCATCAGACCAGCCGGTTCTAGAGCAGGAACAAGGCTCAGAGCATCAGACCAACCTTTTCTAGAGCAGGAACAAGGCTCAGAGCATCAGACCAACCTTTTCTAGAGCAGGAACAAGGCTCAGAGCATCAGACCAGCCGGTTCTAGAGCAGAAACAAGGCTCAGAGCATCAGACCAGCCTGTTCTAGAGCAGGCCAAGGCCCAGAGCATCAGAGAAGCCTGTGCTAGAGCAGAAACAAGGCTCGGAGCATCAGACCAGCCTGTTCTAGAGCGGAAAAAAAGGCCCAGAGCATCAGACCAGCCTGTTCTAGAGCAGGGACAAGGCTCAGAGCATCAGACCAGCCTGTTCTAGAGCAGGGACAAGGCACAGAGCATCAGACCAGCATGTTCTAGAGCAGGGAAGAGACTTCAAGAAGCAGACATCACACCTCTGTAGTTTCCCCCTGACAGCTGGTTTCCCTGAGCTGTTCACCCTCCAAAACCTGGTCTGACCTTACTTTATCACGGGAGGAATCATAAGATACATGTCTTCAAGTAGTTGCTACTTAAGAGTGCTGCTATTTAAGCTTTTAAAGATATCTAACGGCCAGCTAGCTATCTACTAACTCTGGGGTTAAACTCGAAAGGCATCCTGTGTGTATAAAGCTGTATGTAGCAGTAGAGTTAGCTAGTAGCTAGATTCAGCTAGCTGCTGCTAACTCTGGGGTTAAACTCGAAAGGCATCCTGTGTGTATAAAGCTGTATGTAGCAGTAGAGTTAGCTAGTAGCTGCAAGCTGTCTGCTAACTCTGCTGTTAAACTCTAAAGGCATCCTGCGTTTATAAAGCTGTATGTAGCAGTAGAGCTAGCTAGTAGCTAGTAGCAGCTAGTTGTCTGCTAACTCTGGGGCTAAACTCTAAAGGCATCCTGCGTGTGTAAAGCTGCATGTAGCAGTAGAGCTAGCTAGTAGCTAGAAGCAGCTAGCAGTCTGCTAACTCTGCTGTTAAACTGTTGTCAGAAACAGAGAATAAATCAGAGCCACACGTCTCAGGATCACAGGAGAGAACAGAACAGAATGTAAACCACATTGTCTGGTCCCTAAAACATTCATAATCCTCAACTCGCTGTAAAACACTCCAATTCCAGCTCACATTGTACGACTGGGGCTCATGAATATTCAGCGAATGCAAATATTGACTTTTCTAGTGCATAGCGGCTCAGTGGCAGTAGACGGCTTCACACCGCTAGTTCACATCTCAAACAGGAACTCCTCATTAGAAACCCGTCCCTCAGGGCGCAATGAAGGAGGAGACCTTTACCCAGCTCATGGACGGTACTGGGAGCAGACCTCCCATCAAATCTCAGCCTCCTGTCTGATGGGACCGGCTGGTGGATGTGATGTCACAAATCACCAGGGAACCGCCCACCTCTCTGTCCCTCTCTCCCAGAGACTCGCGACCAATCAGACCCCCAGACCAGGTCCTCCACCACAAGACACTCACCGGACCCCCTGACCCCGATCCCTCAGACCCCAGCCCCCCTGGTCCATGGCTGGTCCAGGGGTCTGGGTCCCCTTCAGGGTGTTGGGTTCCAGCCCCCGCCCCCTGGTGCAGCTCTGGGCCCGGTTTCCCAAAACCTTCTCAAAGCTTTCTTTACGCTACGTCATTCATAACCTCTATTTTAGGTTCTACCTTAACATTTCGCATGTTTCCCGAAACGTTCTTTGCTGTGAATCTCTTTCGTACGTCGTTCGTTGGTAAGGTTGGTCTGAAGCCCTCATAGAACTTTCTTAGCTCTACCCGTAGTGATGTTTCAGCTCCTGACACTAGTCGCTGCAACTGTACAGTAACCTTTAGAAGTCCCCGTTGCGCATGGAACTGCCACATTGGCAGTGTTGTGTTTCACCAATGGTTTTAAGTAATTCATGAAGAAAATAATTGCTGGAAACACACAAGCACAAACTAAAATGTGCATGCATTTCATCACAAGACTAAGGTTTAGCCTATTCAACCTCAGAAGTAGCCTAGGTATATTAGAGTGTCATTTAATTAGCCCATTTAGGCCTAGGTGTTTTAACAGTTAATGGAAGGAAGTAATGGGTGGCAAAGCAGGATAGACATGCAGGGTAGCAGGATAGGCCAAGTTGTTTAATTGTTCATTCCAAGTTTGCATCCGTAGCCAATTGAGGCTAAATGAAACGGCATGTTTGAATTAAGGATGTAATTAAGGATGCAATTGCCTCAATCTCCGCCGCTGTTTCTATATTTTCGATACATTTTTTAAATCAGTGTAGGCTATGCTAGTATCTTCGCCCATAGTTAAATAAATGTTTAGGCCTACTAGAAGGATTTCAAGCAATGTTTTATTCGCAGAGACTGAAATATTTTTTATAACGCTGTCATGCACCTGCGCATGAAATGGAAAATCAAACCCTGAGCAATCGATTTCAGCACTTTCTTTCTGGACAGCGCCGTGCATGAACGACGCAAGGAGTCTTTCCTTAAGAACACTCCACGCCTATAGAGGCAAATAACTTTGATAAGTCTAAACGTAGGAGTGTTCGTAGCGCGCTAAGAGGGGATGTTATCGGGAAACCGGGCCCTGCCCACTGGGTTCAAGGCCTCCTCCTGCACTCAGAGCTCCGCCTCTGCTCTCTGTTCTTCTGTATCCATGCCTTCACGGCTTCTTGACAAACTCTCAGCGAGGCGCAGCCTTCAGTGACCCCTGGGCGGGTTATATTTAGCCTGGCTGGGAGCTATCAGCCTTGATAGAGGCTCCCTGTGTGACTAACTTGATTAACACATACAGTATGGGAGACATTAGCAATTAAAGTGGGATGAGACACCACACACTGCAGAGAGGCATGCCATTGTCCCTGCTACAGTGCTCCTCCCTCCTCCAATTCTCCTCTCTCTTTCTCTCCTCCTCTCCTTCCTCCTCTGCCATCTCATGTTTCCTGTTTCCTCTCTCCACTCCTCTCCTCCACTCTCCTCCTCTCTCCTCTCTCCACTCTCCTCCTCTCTTCCACTCTCCTCCACTCTCCTCCTCTCTCCTCTCCTCTATCCTCTGCCCTCTCCTCCTCTCTCCACTCCTTCTCTCACCTCTCTCCACTCTCCTCCTCTCCTCTCTCCTCTCCTTCTCCCTCTCCTCTATCCAATCCTCTCCTATCCATTCTCCACCTCTCTATTCTCTCCACTCTCCTCCTCTCCTCCTCTCCTCTCCTCCTCTCTCTCCTCTATCCACTCTTCTCCTCTCCACTGTCCTTCTCTATCCTGCTCTCCCCTCACCTCCTCCTTAAGGATTTGAATGTTCCTCTTGTGTGGGGAGATGTTTGTTGGTACATGAGTGGGCTGCAAGCGAACATGTGGTTGTGTAAAATAACCGCACAATAGAATATGTAGGAGAACCCTTCTTCATTTCGGGTTTAGCAATCAAAGTTGAAAATTAAAATTTAAGTCCCACAGAAAATTGCCTTATGTATTGTAAACCCGCGTAAATCTTTCTCTTTTCTTGTGCAAATAACATCACAGCTCCTCAAATCTTTCATGTACACTTTGAAACTCTCCAGTCGTCGTGAGAAGGGGAGGATGCAGTATTTATGGAGAGGAGAAAGATCTGCTGAACGCCTCGTTTCAAACCTATTCTAGGTTCATATGGATACATTATTCATCACTTCATAATGGACATGTTCCACAGTATGGGATTCTCTGACATAACCAACCAGTGAAGGGATTGCTGGGTTAGGGTTAGGGTTCATGGGTAAGCAATGCATCATGGGATACGTCCATAGTTTAAACCCCAGAGTCGTCTTTTAGGGAGTAATGGTTCATGACATGTAGGTCTTTGCCCCTAATGGAGGACCAGGTCGTTGTCCCTAATGGAGCAATGAGGCTCAGGTGATGAGGCTCTGGTAAGGAGGCTCTGGTAACGAGGCTCTGGTAAAAGGATCTGGTAACGAGGCTCTGGTAAGGAGGCTCTGTTAACGAGGCTCTATTAACGAGGCTCTGGTAACGAGGCTCTGTTAACAAGGCTCTGGTAACGAGGCTCTGGCAACGAGGCTCTGGTAAGGAGGCTCTAGTAAGGAGGCTCTGTCACGAGGCTCTGTTAACGAGGCTCTGGTGATGATATTAAACCAGTGATCGACTGAAGACGAGAAAACAGGAGGACTTACTGTTAATCCTGAGGGCAGCAGCGGTCCCGTCCTACGGGAGAGAAGAGAGAACAATGCTTACAACTCGGACTGATAACAAACTACCTCAACACGTATACATTCAGACACCATCAGTGAGGTTCAACCACAGGCCCTCGTCAGGTGATCATGTGATGAACTCATTAGAGCTGAGCCTGGTTCACCAGGGTCAGAGGTCACAGGTCAGGTCCGGTCACTCGTAGGTAAGTCTACGGCAACACGCCACCTGAAGGACGCCACAGGGCTCCTCAGACCGGACACAGGGTGTTGGGGTGTATTGTGTATTATTGACACATTGACTGGTCCCTGCTGCCATGCAGGAGGGCTCCTGAGGGTGTGTGCAGCCTGACCAGCCCCAGAGTCCAGTCAGACCAGTCAACCATCCACACACGGCCCCTGGGTGGTGCTGGACTGGGTGGTGCCGGACTGGGTGGTGCCGGACTGGGTGGTGCTGGACTGGGTCTTGCTGGACTGGCTGGTGCCGGACTGGGTCTTGCTGGACTGGGTGGTGCCAGACTGGGTGGTGCTGGACTGAGTGTTGCTGGACTGGGTGGTGCTGGACTGGGTGGTGCCGGACTGGGTGGTGCCGGACTGGGTGTTGCTGGACTGGGTGGTGCTGGACTGGGTGGTGCTGGGCTGGGTGGTGCCGGACTGGGTGTTGCTGGACTGGGTGGTGCTGGACTGGGTGGTGCTGGGCTGGGTGGTGCTAGACTGGGTGGTGCTGGACTGAATGCATAAAGCAGCAGCAGGCCCTGGGTTGAGGGCTGCCAATCGCTGAACAAACACAGCAGTCGGTGTCAGGGCTCTGGGACCATTTATTAGCTAAGTGCTCATGCGTAGCGCTAGTTCTCGATAGCGTAGCGCCGCGGACGGGGGGCTAACAGGCCGACCTTGAGCCTCCACCAGCGTCAGGGCGGACACTGCTAGCGCTGTGCTGCTAGTGCTAATGCTGCTAGCCCTGATGCTGTTAGTGCTGTGCAGATAGCCCTGAGGCTGCTAGCCCTGATGCAGCTAGCCCTGATGCAGCTAGCCCTGAAGCTGTTGGTGCTGTGCTGCTAGCCCTGATGCTGCTAGCAACGAGGCTGCTAGCGCCGGTGCTGCTAGCCCTGATGCTGCTAGCCCTGATGCTGCTAGCGCTGATGTTGTGTTTTAATAGGAGAGCTGGGGGACCCCAAGCAGAGCTCCACCTCTGGATGTCTGGCTCCTCCCCCTCGTGGTTGGTGTATCTGGTGATGATGTTGACAATGTGTCAGGGGAGATGGGGATAATATTGGTTATGTCATCGGTTTAAATAAGGCTTTCCCTTCTCAAGGATTACATTGATCTCTTCTGTCAGTCTCTGCTTTTTTCTCTGTACTGAGGATCTACTGCCTGGTTAGTGGGGGGTTGATTAGTGGGGGGTTGGTTCGTGGGGAGTTGGTTAGTGGGGGGTTAGTTAGGGCTGAGGGGACAGGGGCTGGTGGTTAGTGCAAGGTTGGTATGTGGTTAGTGGTTAGCAGGGTGTTGGTTCATGGTTGCTGGTTAGAATCCCTGATCTCCCATCAGAGCTTCGTGGTTTGGGAGGAGCAGGCAGGAGAGATGGCAGACTGCTTTTCATAAAGCTCACACCTGATTGGCTGGAGGAGGGAATTACCCAGAAGCCCTCGGAAGCTCCAGCTCTGAGAGCTAGACAACAGGATGATCACCTGACCAGTATGACTGGATGGTCTCTCTCTCTCTCTCTCTCTCAGATTAGTGTTAATCTAGATTTGCTCCATCCAGGCTGATCTGTCCTGTCATCCATTTTGTCCTGTTCTCCTCCTCTTCAGGGTCCGAGAGCTCCCCACAGTCAGACAACTGTCTGTCTGTCTGACTGTCTGTCTGCTGTCTCTAGAGCAGCCTTCATGATGAAGGGCTGTCTCTAGTGCAGCCTTCATGGTGAAGGGTTGTCTCTAGAGCTTCGCGATGAAGGCTTGTCTCTAGAGCTTCATGATGAAGGGTTGTCTCCAGAGCCTCATGATAAAGGGTTGTCTCTAGAGCTTCGCGATGAAGAGTTGTCTCCAGAGCTTCATGTCCATGATGATCTCTAGACCCAAGATGATCTCTAGACCCAATGGGCATGGCGCCCCATGGCTTATCATGGGAATCAGGGGTAGCAGGGGTAATTAATCGCCATGGTAACCGGGGAGTTCTTAGGGTGGTTTGAGAAGTTGGGACACACTCGAAAAGGAAATCTTAAAATATTCATAACAAGAAGCTGAGCTCTGAACAGAAATCTAGTTTGCTATGGAACTCCCTAAGATGGGTTCAAGTGGATGAGATGAGCCTCTATCTCTCTCTCCCTATCCCCTGCTCCATCTCACTCTCTGTTGGTTTATCCCTCTATCCTCTCTCGCCCTCGCTCTCTTTATCCCTCTATCTGCCCATCTCTCTATCCTCTCTCTATCCTCTCTCTCTCTCTCTCTCTCTCTCTCTCTAAGAGCCTTGTGATTGGAGGAATCACAACCCAAAGTGTCTGCCATATTTCACTGTTGGTACCCGGAGAGAAGAGACAGGCGGAGGAATGGAGAGAGTTTACCTCCGCTCTCACCCCTCTCTCCCCTCCCTCCCCCCACCCCCTCTCTCCCCCCTTTCCCTTCTCGCCGCTCTCGTCCCTCTTGCCCGAGATCGGAGGTCCTGGTCTTAAGGTCAAGATATTCATCTGCTCTGTCAGTTTGTCATGTCCTTCTGACTGAACAACCGCTTATCAGACTCATCCCTCCCTCTCCTCCTCTCTCTCTCCCTGCCTCCCTCCTCCCTCCTCCCCCCTGCTGTGGTCTGTTATCTCCCTCCTTGAGGGGGGGTCTCCCTCCTCCCCCCTACTGTGGTCTGTAATCTCCCTCCTTGAGGGGGGCTCAGTGTGTGTTGACTGGCTCGGCGCCCAGCAGGGGGGGCCGTGTTTACCTGCCAGCAGCAGCCAGGCCTCATGGGAAACATCATTTGACGGGATGCTGGCGCTGCTGCCTTCCCCTTCTCCCCCGCCTCCCCCACATCACTCTAACTGACCCATCAACCTACCTCCACGCGGCAGTACGGCAAAAACAAACAAAGAAATCCACAGAAATCCTATGTAGAGCGCAGCTCGCGCCAACGCCTCAAAACCCATCACAGCATTAAAGGTCCCATGACATGCCACCAGGTGTGAGTGTGATTAGCCTTACAAGCCGTTTTGAAAATCCCCTTATGACATCACAAGTGGGCGTGTCCACCTAGATGTGTGAGGGGACGATTTTCAAAACGGCTTGTAAGGTTATTCACACTCACACCTGGTGGCATGTCATGGGACCTTTAAGGCGGGGGCGAAACGCAGCAAGCCCTGCTGGTCCCTCCTACTGGGGGTCTGCAGACACCTGGAGGGGAGCCTTCAGCTCTAGAGAGGAGCCTTCAGTTCTAGAGAGGAGCCTTCAGCTCTAGAGGAGCCTTCAGTTCTAGAGAGGAGCCTTCAGCTCTAGAGATGAGCCTTCAGCTCTAGAGAGGAGCCTTCAGCTCTAGAGGAGCCTTCAGTGCTAGAGAGGAGCCTTCAGCTCTAGAGGAGCCTTCAGTTCTAGAGAGGAGCCTTCAGCTCTAGAGAGGAGCCTTCAGCTCTAGAGGAGCCTTCAGCTTTAGAGGGGAGCCTTCAGCTCTAGAGGGGATCCTTAAGTTCTCATTATTGGCGGGTGAGTTACCTTGAGGGCTATGATTGGTTGTTATCCTGAGGACTGTGATTGGCTCTTACCCTGAGTGCTGTGATTGGCTGTTACCCTGAGGGCTGTGATTGGCTGTTACCCTGAGGGCTGTGATTGGCTGTTACCCTGAGGGCTGGGATTGGCTGTTACCTTGTGCCTGAACCTGATGGCGTGGGGTGCGTCCTCGGCGGGCCGTGCAGCCGCCAGGACCACGCCCATCAGCAACGTCGCCGACGGTAACCAGCCCTCCATCCTCATGGGCCTGGTGCTGAGGAGGGAGAAACAAGGATAGGAGAGGAGTCAGGGGAGAGGCTGCTGACGCCGGGATCGCCACGGTAACAGTAGCTTATAGCTCGGCTCCCAGCTGGGATAAAATCACTCTCATAGTTCATCTGGACCCAAAAACCACAAAGTTATACCACATAGGAAACACACACACCCACACACACGCACACTGACACACAGACACACGCTGACACACAAACACACACTGACACACGCACACACACTGACACACACAGTGACACACTGACACATACACACACACACTGACACACACACACACACACACTGACACACACACGCAGACTGACACACACTCACACAAACACACACACACAAAAACACACTGACACACACACAGTGACACACATACACACACACACGCTGACACACACTGACACACACACAAACACAGACACACACGCACACACACACACACTCAAACACACCAACACACACACATCTTAATTAAATGATGAATACCAACTACAGTCTTGGATTATTGTTGACTATCAGGGCTAGCTATTAGCTTGGAGGATAAACCAGCTAGCGAGGGGGCCTAGCTTCCAGATGAAATGTAAAGTTGTGTCCAACTCTTCAGAAGTCTTTTACCATGATGCTCCTCCTCATTATCGTTAGAAGACGTTGACCAATCGATAGCCCTGAATGAAGGCTAATCCGATCAGACCGACGCCCGTCGCATCACAACTTGTTGTCCTTTGCCAAAGTAGCCGATCACAGGGCAGCTCAGACCGGGAACTACCAACACACAGAGCACCCTTGAGCCACAACACACGCACACACACACACACACACAGACACACAGACGCACACACAGACACACACACAGACACAGACACACACACACACACACACACACACAGACGCACACACACAGACACACACAGACACAGACACACACACACACACACCCATAAACACAAACACACACACACACACGCACCCACGCAGACGTGCAGACACAGACACCGCTTAGCTGATCAGAGTCTGCATGCTGTTCCTGCTAATGGCCAACAGCCCTGCTGTTATGATTTAACCACGACATGTACACACACACACACACACACACACACACACACACACACAAACACACGCACACACACACACAAACACACAAACACGCATCAACCCAACCCCCTGAGACACAGACCCAGCTGCACAGGGTGTGAGTGAGGTGAGATAGAGAGTGTAGGGACTGGAGGTGTACAGTTATATAACACGGTGATACAGTGGTACTGTTTTTATGTTTAATAGGACAATACCAGAGCTGAGCTGAGAGCAGCTGAGATCCATTAGAACCTGAGAGACCGCTATGTAGCATAACAACCCTCTAGTGCTCCTTCCTGTAGCTGATACGTTAGCATAAGAGTCCTCTAATGCTCCTTCCTGTAGCCGCTACTTTAGCATCAGAGTCCTCTAGTGCTCCTTCCTGTAGCCGCTACGTTAGCATAAGAGTCCTCTAATGCTCCTTCCTGTATCCGCTACGTTAGCATAAGAGTCCTCTAGTGCTCCTTCCTGTATCCGCTACGTTAGCATAAGAGTCCTCTAATGCTCCTTCCTGTATCCGCTACGTTAGCATAAGAGTCCTCTAGTGCTCCTTCCTGTAGCCGCTACGTTAGCATAAGAGTCCTCTAATGCTCCTTCCTGTAGCCGCTACGTTAGCATGGCAACCCTCTAATGCTCCTTCCTGTAGCCGCTACGTTAGCATAAGAGTCCTCTAGTGCTCCTTCCTGTAGCCGCTACGTTAGCATGGCAACCCTCTAGTGCTCCTTCCTGTAGCCGCTACGTTAGCATAAGAGTCCTCTAATGCTCCTTCCTGTAGCCGCTACGTTAGCATAAGAGTCCTCTAGTGCTCCTTCCTGTAGCCGCTACGTTAGCATGGCAACCCTCTAGTGCTCCTTCCTGTAGCCGCAATATTAGCATGACAACCCTCTAGTGCTCCTTCCTGTATCCGCTACGTTAGCATAAGAGTCCTCTAGTGCTCCTTCCTGTAGCCGCTACGTTAGCATAAGAGTCCTCTAATGCTCCTTCCTGTATCCGCTACGTTAGCATAAGAGTCCTCTAGAGCTCCTTCCTGTAGCCGCTACTTTAGCATCAGAGTCCTCTAGTGCTCCTTCCTGTAGCCGCTACGTTAGCATAAGAGTCCTCTAGTGCTCCTTCCTGTAGCCGCTACGTTAGCATAAGAGTCCTCTAGCGCTCCTTCCTGTAGCCGCTACGTTAGCATAAGAGTCCTCTAGAGCAGCGTTTCTCAACTGGTGGGTCGCGACCCAAAAGGGGGTCGCGGACTCATTTTGAATGGGTCGCGGAGTGTAGGAGAAAAAATAAAATAGCTAAAAATAGTACCAGTGATTAGGCCATCTGATTAGAGATGAGATTTTAGGTTATTTTTAGTGAGCCGGATAATTTGGATCAGCTCACCAACAAGAGCCGGCTCTTTCGGCTCCCAAACGGCTCTTCAAATGACCACTTATACCTTTTATAATTCAGCCAAATGTAGCCCGTTTTGACTTATGATTCCTATGTGTCGGCCTATATATCACTTTAATTACTAAGTTCAGCACTACCTATCTCTGCGAAAGTGGCTTCTCAACTTTGGTCCAGCTCAAGTCCAAGCAGAGGAACAGGTTGGACGCTGAACATGATCTGAGAGTAACTCTGTCAACCATCACCCCAGACTTTGAAACAAAGCACAGGAGACAGGAAAAAAGCACATCCCCAACTATCTGAAAAGCTTCACTGAACACTTGTTGAGTAAAAACAATCCGTTTACTAAGCCAACTTGAAGATTATATTTGTGTGATCAGTTATGATGTTCATCTTTTTCATATTCACCTAAATCAGCAGCACGCAGTATTGATTGATCAGTTTCTCATTGCTAGAGAGCTCTGTATGCAGGGATGAAAAAGGTTTTGTTTTTTAAGTAAAAAAACATGATTACAATTGTGTATGTGTGATTGTTTTAGAGAAATAAATTTGCTAGGTTTTAATAAAAATGGGTCGCGACATAATGACCATGAAAAATGTGGGTCCCAAGGCCAGATCAGTTGAGAACCACTGCTCTAGAGCTCCTTCCTGTAGCCGCTACTTTAGCATCAGAGTCCTCTAGTGCTCCTTCCTGTAGCCGCTACGTTAGCATGGCAACCCTCTAGTGCTCCTTCCTGTAGCCGCTACGTTAGCATAAGAGTCCTCTAATGCTCCTTCCTGTAGCCGCTACGTTAGCATAAGAGTCCTCTAGTGCTCCTTCCTGTAGCCGCAATATTAGCATGACAACCCTCTAATGCTTCTTCCTGTAGCCGCTACTTTAGCATAAGAGTTCTCTAGTGCTCCTTCCTGTAGCCGCTACGTTAGCATAAGAGTCCTCTAGTGCTCCTTCTTGTAGCTGCTACTTTAGCATTAGAGTCCTCTAGCGCTCCTTCCTGTAGCCGCTACGTTAGCATAAGAGTCCTCTAGTGCTCCTTCCTGTAGCCGCTACGTTAGCATGGCAACCCTCTAGTGCTCCTTCCTGTAGCCGCTACGTTAGCATAAGAGTCCTCTAGTGCTCCTTCCTGTAGCCGCTACGTTAGCATGGCAACCCTCTAGTGCTCCTTCCTGTAGCCGCTACGTTAGCATAAGAGTCCTCTAGTGCTCCTTCCTGTAGCCGCTACGTTAGCATAAGAGTCCTCTAGTGCTCCTTCCTGTAGCCGCTACGTTAGCATGGCAACCCTCTAGTGCTCCTTCCTGTAGCCGCTACGTTAGCATAAGAGTCCTCTAATGCTTCTTCCTGTAGCCGCTATATGAAATACTTTCATTGTTTGTTTTAGTTTTCATCGAGGTGTTCTTAATAACGTTAAAAACAGTATACGGGGTTAGTGATTACTTCCTCTGTGTCTAGATATTTTATAAATAATATAAGAGATATAATAAAAAAATGTCTTCAAACATTAATGATTTTATGCGTTAATGTTTTAACACGTTTTTAATGTCCAAAAACATTGATACTTCCAACAAGCCTTTATCGTCTGAAATTCACTGAAACGAACTTTTGTAGTCCGACAATGACTTCCAAAAGGCTTTCATTGTGCTAGAGACATTCAATACAATGTTGTTATCTTAGAACAACCGTTTCTAAACATGTTTCACTGTCCTAGAAACACAACAATAATATTTCAATCACTCTTTTATTGTTTCAAAGCCAGCACTGCACTCAACAGCTTTTATTGTGAAATACACACTGCCAGCATGCTTTTACTGTCCTGAATTTAGTGCCCTGGGACTGATTACTCTCTAAATAAAACAATCACTGTCCTCCCAATAAGCTTCTGTTGTATTAAATACACCACTACAACACACTGTCATTGTCTGGAACCCACTGTGACGCTTTTATTGTTCATCCCACTGTTTCCCCAGCAGGCTTTTATTGTGTAAAACAAATGTTTCCCCAGCAGGCTTTTATTGTGTAAAACAACTGTTTCCCCAGCAGGCTTTTATTTTGCTATAAGCTAGTGCACCAGGTGAGCCATTACAGCGCTCTTACCTTGAAGCACAGAGAGGGCTTATACCATTTGTACTGTTTATAGGGGGGAGAGAGAGAGAGAGAGAGAGAGAGAGAGAGAGAGAGAGAGAGAGAGAGAGAGAGAGAGAGAGAGAGAGAGAGATAGTGGGGGGAGAGAGAGGGAGAGAGAGAGAGAGAGAAAGAGAAAGAGGGGGGGAGGGAGAGAGAGAGAGAGAGAGAGGTTCTGTTTAAAGGTTCATAATTATTATTATTATTATTATATATACCTTAGCTTTTTACTTTTTAGTTTTATAACGCTGTTTATTTTATTGTTCACTTGCTTTGGCAATGCAAATGTATACTTCTCATGCCAATAAAGCTTTTTTGAATTTAATTGAATCGAATTGAATTGAATTGAGAGAGAGAGATTCAGGCTCCAAGACCACCTAGACCCCTTCTTGACTCCTCCTTGACCCCCCTCTGCAGGCCTACAGAGCGGGGGGTCCTCAGCCCCCCTGAGGACCGGTCCCCAGTGGGTCTACGGGTCTAGTCTGATGTGAACCAGACGGACGGTTCGCGGCTCGGTGCGTGGCAGATGATGAACCAAAGTCGCGGTAATCCTCCCGGAGCTCACGTGTCAACTGGGGATTACATGGGGGAGGCGGGAGACGCGGGCCGTGGCCCGGGACAGACCCGGTCTAGACCCAGGACCGACCCGGGTAGGTCCCGGTTCAGACCCGGCGGACCCTGACTTCGTCGACAAGTTGAAGAGAGTCACTACACCAGAGAACCAACGGGTAAAACACACACACACACACACACACACACACACACACACACACACACACACACACACACACACACACACACACACACACACTCGGTCCAGGTCTTACCTCGCAGTCCGCGGATAACGGAGATATTCCGGTAGTTCGGTTGTTTTTCCCGGTCTTGAAGTCTTGGGACAGTCGGTCTAATAATCACGTGCAATCAATAACATGTGATCGATAACATGAGATCGATAACATGTGATCGATAAGGTTAATCCGTTATATCCACCGGAGAGGAGAGCTCCTCACCGTCTCTGCTCGCTGCCGTCCGGTCCCGAGTGCTCCTCCACCCCCTCCACCTCCTCCACCCCCTCCGCGCGCTGCTCCGTCCCAATGGATTTACATACAATCACCGGCAGAGCCAATCACAGGCCGCACTGCCAGCGCGTTCCCGTGTGTCCGTTGGTTTCCCTCTTTTTCCTTCCCGCCACGGCTCGCCCCTTGGCCAATCACAAAGCGTCTAATATCAAACCATAACTTTATATCCTCTGAGCTTACTGTTGATGTATTGTATTTTAATAAATCACTAATCGATGATCAAAGCGACAGCGCGCGGAGTTGTCATTAATAACAGAGCGCGTCACACTAATGACACGTGATGCTGTCGGCGCTAGCGTTCCCGCGCGGCCGCTCCGCCGAGGGGACGGCGCGATTCATTAGCCCCATGGACCTATTAAAGATTAGCCCGCGAAGAGGAAACCTCTCGCGGCTTCTAGATACGGTGCTTCAGGACGTGTGCGTGTGCGTGTGTGTGTGCGTGTGAGTGAGTGTTCAGTGGTTCATCTAGAGGTGTGACCACAGCTGTCAGGCTCCATTGTAGATTGCACGTTGGTCTGGGGAAGCTGCTGTCAATTTCTTCAGCTCAAGAGGCGTGATCAATGGGCCTAGTTCAAATGATTCTGTACGCAATTGGCTGCTTGCCGTCCTCATGTGTTCATCAATACGTCCTCATGTGTCCACAACACGTTCTCATGTGTTCATAACTGGTCCTCATGTGTTCACAACACGTCCTCATGTGTTCATCAACACGTCCTCATGTTTTCATCAACACGTCCTCATGTGTTCATTAACAAGTCCTCGTGTATTCACAACACGTCCTCATGTGTTCATCAACACCTCCTCATGTGCTCATCTACAAGTCCTCATGTGTTCATCAACACGTCCTCATGTGTTCACAACACGTCCTCATGGGTTCACAACGCGTCCTCATGGGTTCATAGCACGTCCTCATGTGTTCATCAACGCGTCCTCATGGGTTCACAGCACGTCCTCATGTGTTTATCAACACGTCCTCATGTGTTCATCAACACGTCCTCGGGTTCATCAACGCGTCCTCATGTGTTCACAACGCGTCCTCATGTGTCCACAACACCTCCTCATGTGTTCACAACGTGTCCTCATGTGTTCATCAACACGTTCTCATTGGTTCATCAACACGTCCTCATGTGTTCATCAACACTGTTCTGAATCCCAGCTGAGTCCTGTTTCCGTTGTGGTGACACTGGGCCAGCAGGGGAGAATGGTTTACAATGGGGTGAGCTACAGGGCTAGGGTTAGCTTCAGCCTTATCTTAACCCTACGGGGTTAGCTAGCTTAAGGCCTAGCTACCAACATGGTTAGCTACTTAGAGAGATGGTTGCATAGTGGGTTAGCTAACTATGAGGTAAGCTACCTAAAGAGTTGGCTACCTATTGGGTTAGCTTACTATGGGGTTAGCTTCCTATGGACCTAAATAGCTAGTTGATTAGCTAGCTACGAGCTAGGCCACCTGCTGGGTAAGCTCATACAACATAGCAGCTCCTATCTGTTTTACCGGCTCTTACAGTAATAGGAGATTACCAAACCAAACCCTTCTCAGAGGGAAAGTGTTACTGAAGTGGATCTCAGAGGAGAGATATCAGATTTCCCAACAAAGAGCCAGTCAGCAGAAGGATTGTGTTTGAGCATCGATCGGACCTGGGGGCATCGCTAGCCTCGTCGACACTCACGAGAGGAGAGGAGGGTCAGTCAGTCAGGGGGTGGAGTTTGGTCTGTCACTCAGGGGGTGGAGTTTGGTCTTTCACTCAGGTTGTGGAGTTTGGTCCATCTAACACACGTTACGATAAAATGCTAAACCAAGAAAGGCTTTGACATTTGGCTGCTCTATAATACAGGTTAGGTAATTCCTCTAACCTCTGCGTCAATGTAACACAAAGGGGCATTTAAAGCTTTTTCTCTAGCGACCTTTCCTTGTCCTGAACCCAAACCAACACTAGCATTAATCTGCCCAGACGCTCCCTGGCGGCAAACATGAGGTACTGCAGGCTGTAAAGGTCGGCCTCTGATTGAACGCCACAACGCTCCACATAATGTCAGACTGGTTCTTGGGATCCTTATCAGCGGGAAAACTCTTTCAGACCATTCTATCTTTTTAGCCCAAATCATTATTTTGACATTTTGTTGGAAATCCCTGAAGGTCAGAAAATACACTTTTATGTTGTTGACATTTTCCATGGTATTGACTGAAATTTTATGGGTCGCAAGTTCTTGAGTTCTTTTTTGTTTGTCTAGAGAAACACCAGTCTAGAGAACTTCTGGTTTAGACTGGAGTTTCTAAGGCCAGATAATTAGTTAATAGACTGTAGTTTAATCTAGACTGGAGGTTCTAGACTAGAAATAATGGTCTAGAGCTGGGTCCGGGCTCCGGGCCCCTGGCTCCGGGCCCCTGGCTCCGGGCCCCTGGCTCCGGGCCCCTGGCTCTAGACCCCTGATTCTGGGCCCCTGGCTCCAGACCACTGGGTCAGGGTTACCTGGCTATAGACCCCTGGCTCCGGGATCGGGACCCCTGGTTGCGGGCCTCTGGCTCCGGACCCCTGGTTGCGGGCCCCTGGCTATAGACCCCTGGCTCCGGGCCACTGGTTCCGGGCCCATGGCGTCGGGCCCCTGGTTCCGGGCCCCTGGCTCTAGACCCCTGGTTGCGGGCCCCTGGCTCCAGACCCCTGGCTCTGGGCCCCTGGCTCCACGCCCCTGGTTCCGGGACCCTGGTTCCGGGCCCCTGGCTCCAGACCCCTGGCTCCGCACCCCTAGCTCCGCACCCCTGGTTGCGGGCCCCTGGCTGTAGACCCCTGGCTCTGGGCCCCTGGCTCCAGGCCCCTGATTCCGGGACCCTGGCTCCGGGACCCTGGTTCCGGGCCCCTGGCTGTAGACCCCTGGCTCTGGGCCCCTGGCTCCAGGCCCCTGGTTCCGGGCCCCTGGCTGTAGACCCCTGGTTCCGGGCCCCTGGCTCCAGACCCCTGGTTCCGGGACCCTGGTTCCACGCCCCTGGCATCGGGCCCCTGGTTCCGGGCCCCTGGCTCCGCACCCCTGGTTCCGGGCCCCTTGCTCCAGACCCCTGGCTCCGGGCCCCTGGTTCCGGGCCCCTGGCGTCGGGCCCCTGGCTCCGGGCCCCTGGTTCCGGGCCCCTGGGGTCGGGCCCCTGGTTCCGGGCCCTTGGCTCTAGACCCCTGGCTCTAGACCAAGCTGTATCATCTCTCTCTGATTGTCTTGCTCGGTCCTGATTGGTCCCTCGCCCCCCTGAAGGTAAACCTTGGGAAGCAGCCGCCAGACAGCGGAGACACATCACAGCTTCTGCTCCTCCCTCTCCTCCCAGCTCCCCTTTCCTCCCTCTCTTATTATCTCTTCCCTTCCCCCCCCCCTCACTCCCTCTCTCCTCACCCAGAAGTACTCTGCTTGATTCCAACATGGCGGCCTGACATTCAGCAGACTGCAGCTCTCCTCTCTTCTTTCTAACAACACCTGAAACCAGTCTCAGCGTTTATAATCCATTTATAGTGTCTCTGCCCCCCCCTCCCGAGGGGGGGGGGGGGCACTGCTCGGGGAGATTATCGGACTGCATAGAAGTTTGGTCGTATGTGGTGGTGACTAAGAAATGTCCCAGTGCCCACAGGCTACAATCTCAGCACAACTATTTATTCTTATTTGTTCGTCACGGTTGGAATGCATCTCATGCTTTTCCCAGCTGAAGGCCCAGAGCCACTTAACACACTAAACACTCTGGGGCAGCCCAGTGTGTGGGAGGATGGCGACATCTGGTGGTCACCGAGGGAATTGCGGTGAGTTGTTGAAGGGGCTGATTTCAGATTATTCATGGGAAAATCATTTCAGTGTTGGTTATCAGGTTAGAGTTGGTTAAAAATCGACATATCAGGTAAGAGACGGTTACGTGTATTAGTTGATCATATTTTAATGAAGAATCACGAATACACAGAAATGGCTCAATCATATGCAAACCTTGTTGTTCAGGTGTCAAATCGGATTGTTCTAACGAGCTCTGCTTTTGAAATGTTAATGCACTGGAACAGTGTCCATCGTGATGAGTGTATAGATGAGTTTTGGTACGTCCTGTAGGTCGGAGGGTGGAGGACAGCGCCCCCCAGCGGTAGATCGGAGGAGGGCAGCGCCCCCCAGCGGTAGGTCGGAGGGTAGCGCCCCAGCGGTGGCTGCTGGTACGTGCACCATCGCCACAATCACAACACTCACCCGCTCCTCACTGGTGAGTTGTTGTTCCTCCATCGAGTTCAGGTTTAAGTGTCAATGTGTAAGGTGTCAGTGTGTTAGTGTCAAGCTAGGGTTAGCATGTGTCTACTGTTGACATGGAGCTAGGGTTAGCATGTATTACTACCAGCGGTTCATCTCACCACGATACTTCGTGGTCCGAATTCCCCTATAAATTACACATCATCAGGCAGATAATAGGTCGCCCTTACCACCGGGTGGGGTCCTTCTCCGTTTGTAAACATTGTCGCAAGCAGTGTTGCCAGGTTGGGCCAGATTTCCCGCATTATCTGGCAACCCTGGTCGCAAGTCGCGATAATCTAGTTCGTTCAACCGCATGGAGACAGTGCATTCAGACAAAGTGAGTCGTTATTTACATTTACACAGCAGTTAGTTCCGACCAAGTAATTTGATTGAACAAGAGGCATTCCATAAGTGCTGATATAAAGTACAACACCACTGGCACTTTTAACTATACATATAATGTATCACTCCGCTTTACAGGTGTTCTAATAACCATTAATGTTATTATTCTATTTGTGTTGGCGGACCCAAATAAATCTTTAAATAAACAAACAGATCATAATCTGTTGTTGTTTATTACTGTTAACTAGTAAATGGCCTACGGCATCGTACCTACGACCGAATCACAGCCGTGCTGATATTCAGTACAACAGCACGACCTCGAGTGTGATATTGCTTAATTGTGTAATTTCAGAACAGTGCAGTTGATGTACAAGAACAGTATATATAGAACTGTGTAGTTGATACGAACAGTATGTATAGAACATTATATTTACGTATAAGAACAGTACATTTATGATTAAGAACAGTATATATAGAATATTACATTTCCGTATAATATCAGTACATTTTTAATTAAGAACAGTACATTTATGATTAAGAACTGTACATTAATGTATAAGAACAGTATATATAGAACAGTGCAGTTGATATATATATATATGTGTGTGTGTGTGTGTGTGTGTGTGTGTGTGTGTGTGTGTGTGTGTGTGTGTGCGCGCGCATATAGGCTAAATCTCTGTAACATATATACCAGGACTGAGAGACTGTGGTCTGAGGAGGCCTCCTCAATAACCAGATAACATCACCGCTATCATGTGGAGATAATGAGATCCATGTTGGACCGCCTCCTCAAACTGAGCTGTGATTGGGTTCAATACAAAACCTGTTGCTCCTCCCAACCAGGCAGCGCCTCTCATTCTCTCCCCCCTCCTCCCTCTCTGTCCCTCCTCCTCCCTCTCTCTCTCTTCACCCATCTTTCTCCACCCTCTCTCTCCCCCCCTCCTCCCTCTCTCTCTCTCTCCCCCACTCCTCCCTTTATCTCTCCCCACTCCTCCCTCTCTCTCTCTCCACTCCTCCCTCTTTCCCTCCCTGTTCTATAGTCCTCACTCTGGTCCTGACCTCACTCTCTCCGCCTCGCTCGCTCTTCTCACTCACTCTCCGCCTCACTCTCTGTCCTCACCCTCTCACCCAGCATGGCGTCTCACCGGGTCCTGGTCTATGGGGGTAAAGGAGCACTGGGCTCCCAGCTGGTGCAGCATTTTAAATCCAAAGGCTGGGTGAGTCCTGTTTCATGTGCCCTAAGACCTATTAGAGGACTGAAGGGCCGTGGTCTGTTACCATCAGGATCATCTGCTGATAGTGAGCAGCTTGTCTCTCTCCTGTCTCTCTCACACCCCGCTGTCTCTCTCCTGTCTCTCTCACTACCTGCTGTCTCTCTCCTGTCTCTCTCACACCCTGCTGTCTCTCTCACGCCCTCCTGTCTCTCTCACACCCTGCTGTCTCTCTCCTGTCTCTCTCACACCCTGCTGTCTCACACCCTGCTGACTCTCCTCCTGTCTCTCTCCTGACTCTCCTCCTGTCTCTCCTGTCTCTCTCCTGTCTCTCCTCCTGTCTCTCCCTCTGTCCCCTCAGTGGGTGGGCAGCATCGACATGGCCCCCAACGAGGAGGCCAGTGACAACGTGCTGGTGAAGCGGTCGGAGTCCTTCATGGAGCAGGCTGACCAGGTGAGAGGTCTGCCCTCGTAGCAACCCACTGATCATTATGGGATGTAAAGGTAGCAGGGCTGATGAGGATGTGTGTCAGGGATGCAGACGGGGGATGAGAGATGCCTGGTGGAGTGTACCCCGCCTTTGTCCAAACAGAGCGCCGTCTCATAGCCCCCCCCCCCACTCTCAGGTCACCACCGACGTGGCCCAGTTGCTAGGGCAACAGAAGGTGGATGCCATTTTGTGCGTGGCGGGCGGCTGGGCAGGGGGAAAGTGCAGCTCCAAAGGTCAGAGGTCAAGCTCTTTGTTTGCAGTAAAGTTAATCATCATCTGATTGTATGATGTCGGTGTAGTAAAGTAATTGATATCATATATCAATTACACATGTGTGTGTGTGTGTGTGTGTGTGTGTGTGTGTGTGTGTGTGTGGTTCCAGACCTGGTGAAGAACTCAGACCTGATGTGGAAGCAGAGTGTCTGGACCTCCACCATCTCCAGCCAGCTGGCCGCGTTGCACCTGAAGACCGGGGGCCTGCTGGCCCTGACGGGGGCTAAGGCCTGCCTGACCGGGACCCCAGGTAGGACCGGGGGGGGGGGGGAGCATGACTCAGCAGAATGACTCAGCAGAATGACTCAGCAGAATGAGAGCCAGACGTTAGCTGTTAGCTCTAATATCACAGCGTCAATATTAGCAGGTGAGCCACGTTGACTCAACCCCCAGGAGATTCCACATGCTGTATGACGGTCTAACATTATATCAGTGGGAAGGCTAGCTAGCAGCTAGTGGATAGCTAGCAGGTAGCTAACAGTACCCTAACACAGGGAAGGCTAGTGGCAAGCAGGTAGCTAACATGCCCTCACACAGGTAAAGCTAGCTAGCAGGTAGCTAACAGTACCCTCACACAGGGAAGGCTAGTTAGCAGGTAGCTAACAGTACCCTCACACAGGGAAGGCTAGCTAAGGCCACAGAGGAAGATAGAGACTAACATTAATGACAGACTCAGCATCGGGGGCTTGGGGGGTCTTGGTATGACCCCCCAGCACTGGGAGGGAGGAGGTTGTGGATTACAGAGGAGGGCTCAGACAGCATCACATGCGGACCGCCTGATTCCACACATTCTAGACGACTTAAGGTCTCATGTCAGACTTGAGGCAGCATGGGAACACCCTACAACCTGCGACCTACGACCTTCAACCTGCGACCCCGTCCCCGTCCTCAGACACAGACAAGAGGTCTGTCAGCAGGGGGCTTTTTAGGTTTGTTTTCAAATTCCTCCTTTAGAGGGGAGGGGAGGAGTGGAGAGGAGAGGAGAGAGCAGAGAAGAGGAGCAGCTAGTGAAGGGGGAGGGGAGAGGAGGGGAGAGAGGAGAGGAGGAGGAGAGTGGACCCCTCTGGTACGAAGAGGATGGAGCTTTAGGAGGCTGAGCGGGATCCATGTAGAAAGACTACAGAACACTGGAGAACTCTGTGGTCCATGTTGTCAATGTGTTCCTGTCTTCGCTGCAGGGCCCAGTGGTCTCATAAGAGGCTATAGGCCGGTCTGTTGAGGCAGGCGGCTGTCTGAAGTCAACTGAGCTCATTTTTTATCCTCTAACTGTTCCCTGGACGTCACAGTGTTATTACTGTAGTGCTGTTTCCTAGACAACCACAGTGTTATTACTGTAGTGATGTTCCCTAGAGACCACATGGTTATTACTGTAGTGCTGTTCCCTAGACAACCACAGTGTTATTACTGTAGTGATGTTCCCTAGAGACCACATGGTTATTACTGTAGTGCTGTTCCCTAGACAACCACAGTGTTATTACTGTAGTGCTGATCCCTAGACAACCAGTGTTATTACTGTAGTGCTGTTCCCTAGAGACCACGGGGTTATTACTGTAAAGCTGTTCCCTAGACAACCACAGTGTTATTACTGTAGTGCTGTTCCCTAGACAACCATAGTGTTATTACTGTAGTGCTGTTCCCTAGACAACCACAGTGTTATTACTGTAGTGCTGTTCCCTAGACAACCACAGTGTTACTGTACTTCTGTAGTGCTGTTCCCTAGAGGTCCCAGTGCTGTTCCAGCAGGTTTTGCACGATGGCTAAAGTCTTTGTCTGAATGTTTGTTTGTTGTTTGTTTCATTATTTCATCATGTTTGACTAAATTTAAACAAAAACGAGGTAACAATAGATTTGTGCAAAACAACACTCCCCTCCTCCTATTGGTCCGTTCCCCAGTGGGTGCGCTCATGCGGCGGTGTGTGATTGGACGAGGGCAGAGCGGGCGATGTCTGTGAGGATAAGCTGATCCAGATGGTTATGCTGCTGCAGCATTCCTCAACACAACAGTGTGGCTCCAAACCAGTTCAGTCAGCAGGGAGAGGAGTCCCAGTTAACTGGTGGCCACTGGTTCACTAGGCCACTGGTCCACCAGTTAACTGGTGGCCACTGGTTCACTAGGCCACTGGTCCACCAGTTAACAGGCCACTGGTCCACCAGTTAACAGGCCACTGGTTCACTAGGCCACTGGTCCACCAGTTAACAGGCCACTGGTCCACCAATTAACAGGCCACTGGTCCACCAGTTAACAGGCCACTGGTTCCCTAGGCCACTGGTCCACCAGTTAACAGGCCACTGGTTCCCTAGGCCACTGGTCCACCAGTTAACAGGCCACTGGTTCACTAGGCCACTGGTCCACGAATTAACAGGCCACTGGTCCACCAGTTAACAGGCCACTGGTTCCCTAGGCCACTGGTTCACCAGTTAACAGGCCACTGGTCCACCAGTTAACAGTCCACCGGTCCACCAGTTACCAGGCCACTGGTCCACCAGTTAACAGGCCACTGGTCCACCAGTTACCAGGCCACTGGTCCAACAGCTAACAGGCCACTGGTCCACCAGTTAACAGGCCACTGGTCCACCAGTTAACAGGCCACTGGTCCACCAGTTAACAGGCAACTGGTCCACCAGGCCACTGGTCCAACAGCTAACAGGCCACTGGTCCACCAGTTACCAGGCCACTGGTCCACCAGTTAACAGGCCACTGGTCCACCAGTTAACAGGCCACTGGTCCACCAGTTAACAGGCAACTGGTCCACCAGGCCACTGGTCCAACAGCTAACAGGCCACTGGTCCACCAGTTACCAGGCCACTGGTCCACCAGTTAACAGGCCACTGGTCCACCAGTTAACAGGCCACTGGTCCACCAGGCCACTGGTCCACCAGTTAACAGGCCACTGGTCCACCAGTTAACAGGCCACTGGTCCACCAGTTACCAGGCCACTGGTTCACAGTTCTAAATAAAAGGATCACATTTACCTGATGTTACCTCCTTTAGTGGTCGTTCTCTGATCTCGGTCCAGGTCTGGTTCTATGATAGTCTCTGGTCCCAGGTCAGTGGTCTTCAGGGGGTCTGGTCCCAGGTCAGTGGTCTTCAGGGGGTCTGGTCCCAGGTCAGTGGTCTTCAGGGGGTCTGGTCCCAGGTCAGTGGTCTTCAGGGGGTCTGGTCCCAGGTCAGTGGTCTTCAGGGGGTCTGGTCCCAGGTCAGTGGTCTTCAGGGGGTCTCAGCAGGTCTCTGAGGTGAGGTCTAAGACATTGTTAGAGTGTCTTCACGTCTCCACGACCGATCCTGAGTCAATCTGAGAACAACTATTGATTTCCAATACAATCAGCCTCTCATCACCACGGTTATATTATGGTCTGTATCTCTAGGTGTGGTATATTATGGTCTCTATCTCTAGGTGTGTTGTATTATGGTCTGTATCTCTAGGTGTATATTATGGTCTGTATCTCTAGATGTGTTGTATTATGGTCTGTATCTCTAGAAGTGATATTATGGTCAGTTGTTATATTATGGTCTGTATCTCTAGACGTTATATTATGTTCAGTTGTTGTATTATGGTCTGTTTCTCTAGGTGTTCATATTGTGGTCCGTTGTAGGGATGTGACATTAATCACATTTTAATCGTAGTTCGCTTTTTTGGTCAAACGATCTCCAAACTTTTCTAATTTTTTTTTTAATATATATATATATATATATATATTTGTTTTATTCAGAACAGCTGAATACATATTTGTACTTTATATTCGATTTGAACATTTTGTGCATTTTTTTAAGGGGAAAGTTCTCAGTTACAAAAGGTTTTTTTGGAGAGAAATGCTGATGAATGCATCATGTTTTCAAACTCTAAAATAATCGTTTGAATAATCGTGATTTTTAATATTGACCAAAATAATCGTGATGATGATTTTTTCCATAAGCGAGCAGCCTTATTCCGTTGTTATATTATGGTCTGTTCCAGGTATGGTTGGTTATGGGATGGCGAAGGCTGCAGTCCATCAGTTGTGTCGGAGCCTTGCGGAGAAGAACAGCGGCCTGCCAGCAGACGCCATCGCCGTGGCAATCCTACCGTAAGTACTGTAATATAGGCCCACTGACCATCCTACCGTAAGTACTGTCATATAGGCCCACTGACATTCTACCGTAAGTACTGTAATATAGGCCTACTGACCATCCTACCGTAAGTACTGTAATATAGGCCTTCTGACCATCCTACCGCAAGTACTGTAATATAGGCCCACTGACCATCCTACCGTAGGTACTGTAATATAGGCCCACTGACCATCCTACCGTAGGTACTGTAATATAGGCCTCCATCCATGTGTCTGGAGGTGTTAAGATAAGATAAGATATACTTTATTCGTCTCCGCAGCGAAATGTAGGTGTTCCAGCAGCCAGCATACATACAAACAACACAACACAACAAAACAGATGTATACATACATATCCCACCTATACAAAAACCATGAGCCCACAATACCTAGCCTAGGAGAAAAAAAAAAGTGGAATGGATGGTCCATGTGCAGAAGTATAAGTATAAGTAGCTGTTACTCAGCGATAACAGTACAAAATGTGTGCAAATATACAGGTATGCAAATATACAGGTGTGCAATAGACAGGTGCAATACTCCTATACTAATTAACTCCTCTGATGCTGATGCTGAACATCTTCTTCCCTCCATCAGGGTAACCTTGGATACGCCGATGAACAGGAAGTTCATGCCGGATGCAGACTTCGGTACCTGGACGCCGTTGGAGTATGTCTCTGAGTGAGTACCGGGTTCAGAACGTTCAGAACGTTTAGAACATTAGCATGTTGAGGTGTTAGCTGCTCTTCATTTGGCCATCGTGTATCCGTTAGCCCGGATGCTACGCGTGTTTTGGGAAACACGTGGCAATTAAATGTAAAACAGTTTATAAAAGACAAGTAGCAGTGTATAATATACTGGGTAGTAGTGTCTAATAGTGGGTAGTAGTGTATAATAGTGGGTAGTAGTGTATAATAGTGGGTAGTAGTGTATAATAGGGGGTAGTAGTGTATTATAGGGGGTAGACGTTTAATAGGGGGTAGTAGAATGTGTACTAGCTGGTGGTTTAATCCATGGCAGATTAGAAGGGATTGTGTGCTGTGTGTGTATGTGTGTGGTGTGTGTGTGTGTGTGTGTGTGTGAGTGTTATATATCCTATATAACATTCATAAGATAATGATGATATTGGAGTGTTATATATGTTATATATATGTTAGGTGTTATATATTTAATGAGGTCATGCTTAAAGCCTGTTAAGAGTCTATTCATACAACCCGTCATATTTACGTAATCAATAATACTGTACTGTGATTGGTCCGTGTGACTGGGAGACTGCTCATCTTTGATTGGCTGTTTGTTTCCAGGATGTTCTTCGGCTGGGCGAGCGGCGTCGATCGCCCGGTGACCGGCAGCCTGGTCCAGCTGATCACCACTGGAGGGGCGACCGAGGCTGTGCCTGCACAGTAGAGGGAGAGACAGGTACAGAGAGAGAGAGAGAGAGAGAGAGAGAGAGAGAGAGAGAAAGAGAGAGAGAGAGAGAGAGAGAGAGAGAGAGAGAGGAAGGGAGGGAGGGGGAGAGAGAGAGAGAGAGAGAGAGAGAGAGACCTCTAGTGGTCATTGTAGTTAACTGAAGCTAAACTTCAGGCTCTATCTTATGACAGTAGGAGGCGTCACACAGATCCTCTCCTGCTACGGCACGCTGCGCTTTCTACCGGTTTTTAGACTTTGCATAAAAGTGAAATATTCTCAACATGTCACACTTAGCCCAGGCAGCCAATCACAGTCCTTAGTACCTCAGCCCAGTCATCATCCAGACACAGCTCAGGAAGGTGGTGTTCACTCTGTGTGGGCGGCCCTAGGTCGTGGTATTACCCATCATGCAGCAGTGCTCATCTGTAAACACCTCTCTGTGTGGGCGGCCCTAGGTCGTGGTATTACCCATCATGCAGCAGTGCTCCTCTAACTGTCGTCAATCACCTGGTTTGTTGTTTCCAGATCTACGCGTCTTCAACCACCACCAGGACCTCTGCTGGCACCACCTGTGTGTGTGTGTGTGTGTGTGTGTGTGTGTGTGTGTGTGTGTGTTTGTTGTCCAGTGTTTATGTGAAATGAATTGTTTTCAAAAGTTGTTAAAAAATAATAAAGAAAAGAGTCTGTTATCATTCTGTTACCCTTCTCAATGCTTAACTTTAACTACCACACCCTTAACTTAGGCCTTAACCAACCACCTTAACCGTGTACCTAAACTAATCATCTCTAACCTTATACAAAGAATAGCATGGTGGTGATCAAATGGTCAAGGGGTGGTGATCACATGAACATACCAAGAGTAATTCTCACCACGACCACCAGAGAGCGCACTTCTACAGCCAGAGAGAGAGAGAGAGAGACACACACAGACACAGCGGGAGAGACAGAAAGAGAAAGGGACAGACGGAGAAGGAGACAGAGGGACAGACAAAGAGAGAGACACATAGAGAGAAAGAGAGGGACAGAGAGAGAGACAGACAGAGAGAGAGACAGGGAGAGAGAGGGACAGAGAGAGAGACACACACAGACGGAGAGAGAGCGACAGAGAGGGATAGAGAGAGAGACAGACAGAGAGAGGGACAGAGAGAGAGACACACAGACAGAGAGAGGGGGACAGACAGAGAGAGACAGACTCGTCATGTGGACTGATGGTTTCCTCGTCTCCTCCCGTCAAGACGGCCGAGGTGCAGAGGCCACGGCCACACGGTGGGGGGGGGTGCGTGTTCATCATGAGAGCGTTTCACTGGATGCTAGTCTGTGTTGTGAGGGATTAGAGATGTAATCCAGTGCCATCCCTCATCACCATGACAACCAGGCTCTGGTAACCACGACGCTCTGTGACGCGTCTACCTAGAAGGCCACGCTGCACAGAGGTTGAACCTTGACCCTGTGACCCTCGTCTCTGGTAATCTCACTCTCAGCTACAATTTCACTCAAGAACAGAGCATGGTAAAGAATGAAGGTGTGTATGTGTGAGTGAGTGTGTGTGTGTGTGTGTGTGTGTGTGTGTGTGTGTGTGTGTGTGTGTGTGTTAGGACCCCCATATGGTAACTATTGAGTGCTGAGGAGAAGTGGGCGTGTCTGGGGGCCACATGGTAATGTTTACCACCTGGCTGCCGTGGTAACCAGACCCAGGGGCCCGGAGCGTGAGAAGAATTCTCCTCCTCTACTCACCCACCACAGCACACCCCGGACACGCCCCCTAGCTTCCTGTCTGACCCCCAGCTTCCTGTCCTCTTCCCCTCCTCCTCCTCTCCCCTCCTCTTCTCCTACCGTCCTCTCATCCTCCTCTTCTGTCCTGCTCTCCTCCACTTCTCCTCTCTCTCTCCTCCTCCTCTCTCTAGGAAGAAGGAATCAAGGACATGACTGTAAGACCTTTAAGCATAGTGCTGTTAGAATGAATTGGTTCCATCATAATGTACCTGACAATGTTTACTTTAAAAGCATAGCAAAAACTCCAGACATTGTAATTGTAAATGTAAGACTCTGAAAACTGTACTCCTTATTGAGGTGGACTGTTACTTTGATTTGTATATGAACACCTGCTACTACTCTAAGTTACTGAAATAACAGCCACTGGTGAGTCGTATATATGCCATCTAGGTTACCAATGTAAAATAATATCTTTGATCTTTGGAAGCTTAGGTCATATCCACAGGGATGGGGGGGTTACATAAGAAGGAAGCCAAAAGATTGGCAAAATGTTGCTCTGTTTCAGCCACCATAGGTTTTATGAAAATCTGGAGACAAAGATGTTTTGTTTACCCATAAGTGATCGGTGTAAACTCTCTCTCTTTTGTGTGTATATTGTAGTGTGTGTGTGTGTGTTTGTGTGTTGCTATAGTGCAAAGAATGAAATACTCTATTAAGATTTGACAATATTTGACTTATTAACAACTAATGATCAACTATTGTAAACTATTATGATATATATATATAACTATAATTAACTTCTAAAGTTACTTGGTCCGTATGGTATTTGACAATATTGATCTGAATGATCAGTAAAAGTAGCGGTGAGCTCATGAAATCATTCATTAAAATTTTGAAAATTTGGATATTCAGGTTCGGTTTCGCACACAGTTTCAGGCTATGAGGACTTAAAAGAGGCCACGTCCTTCATTATTCATGCTAATTTATGCATCAAAATATCCAACTAATGAAATTTCTGAATGCATAAGTGTGTCTGAAAGCAGAGTAATGAGATATGCCAATAATAATAATATGTAAATGTGGTGAATTATTGAAGAGGCTGAGGATCTGATATTAGTTTCCATGTTTATTTCAGAAATACTCATCGCGACATATTCCATAACTAAAGCGAATCAAACACCGAGATCAATAATTCAACTGGACCGCGTGTGTGTGCGTGTTGGCTGTATGTTGTAGGTTGGTTGTATGTTGGTTGTTGGTTGTATGTTGGGTGTATGTTGGCTGTATGTTGGTTGTATGTTGGTGGTATGTTGGCTGCTGGTTGTACGTTGGCTGCTGGTTGTATGGTGGTTGTATGTTAGTTGTATGATGGTTGTTGGTTGTATGTTGGTTGTATGTTGGCTGTATGTTGGTGGCATGTTGGTTGTATTTTGGTTGAATGTTGGTTGTATGTTGGTTGTACGTTGGCTGCTGGTTGTATGGTGGTTGTATGTTGGTTGTATGTAGGTTGTATGTTGGTTGTATGTTGGTTGTATTTTGGTTGTTTGTTGGTTGCATGTTGGTTGTATATTGGCTGCTGGTTGTATGGTGGTTGTTGGTTGTATGTTTGTTGTATGTTGGCTGTATGTTGGTTGTATGTTGGCTGTATGTTGGTTGTATGTTGGTTGTATGTTGGTTGTATGTTGGTTGTATGTTGGTTGTATGTTGGCTGTATGTTGGTTGTATGTTGGTAGTATGTTGGCTGCTGGTTGTATGTTGGTTGTATGGTGGTTGTATGTTGGCTGTATGTTGGTTGTATGTTGGTTTTATTTTGGTAGTATGTTGGCTGCTGGTGGTATGTTGGTTGTATGTTGGTTGTATGTTGGTTATATGGTGGGTGTATGTTGGCTGTATGTTGGTTGTATTTTAGTAGTATGTTGGCTGCTGGTGGTATGTTGGTTGTATGTTGGTTGTATGTTGGTTGTATGGTGGGTGTATGTTGGCTGTATGTTGGTTGTATTTTGGTAGTATGTTGGCTGCTGGTGGTATGTTGGTTGTATGTTGGTTGTATGTTGGTTGTATGGTGGTTGTATGTTGGCGTTGTGATGGTGATCACGTGACCATGTGGTCATGTGCTCCGATCGGCCATGCGGACCACC
>NC_136943.1:3865597-4090597 GCF_949987615.1 Pollachius pollachius
AGGCAACTGGGGCGGGGGGTGGGTGGTTGTTGCTGAGGGAGGAAGGAGTTAGGGGGGTCGGTTGCTAAGGGGGTTTTGTACCATAGAAGGTTTGACAAGGTGACCCGGCCCAGAAGGTGGGGGCGACTCGGCCCCCCACCGGTCACTACCCAGCATGCCTTGCTCCACCCTAACCCCCCTGGTCACTAACCAGCATGCCTTGCACCACCCTGACCCCCTGCTCACTACCCAGCATGCCTTGCTCCACCCTGAAACGCTGGTCACTACCCAGCATGCCTTGCTCCACCCTGACCCCCTGCTCACTACCCAGCATGCCTTGCTCCATCCTGACCCCCTAGTCACTATCCAGCATGCATTTCTCCACCCTGACCCCCTGGTCACTACCGAGCATGCCTTGCCCTGTCCCCCTGGTCACTACCCAGCATGCCTTGCTCCATCCTGACCCCCTAGTCACTACCCAGCATGCCTTTCTCCACCCTGGCCCCCTGGTCACTACCCAGCATGCCTTGCCCTGACCCCCTGGTCAATACCCAGCATGCCTTGCTCCCCCCTGACCCCCTGGTCACTACCCAGCATGCCTTGTTCCACCCTGACCCCCTGGTCACTACCAAGCATGCCTTGCTCCACCCTGACCCCCTGGTCACTACCCAGCATGCCTTGCTCCACCCTGACCTCCTGGTCATGGGAGTGTTAGCTGGGGAGGGGTTACAGTTCAGTCAACAGTACTACTACTAGTACTACTATACTATTACTACTATACCACTACTACTACTACTATACTACTGCTATTAGTATGCTACTACTGCTACTTTACTACTATACTACTACTATACCATTACTAATACTACTACTTCTAATATACTACTATAATTACTACACTACTATACTAATATACTACTACTATACTATTACTACTTCAACTACTTGCACTATGCTACTATACTACTACTATACCACTACTACTACTACCAATACTACTACTATACTACTAATATTTCACTACTGCTATACTGCTACTACTATACTACTACTGTATTACTATACTACTAGTACTACTACTACTACTACTTCTATGCTTCTATTAGCAGTAGCTTAGGAGGTAGAGCGGGTTGCCTGGTAACCTGAAGGTTGCTGGTTCAATCCCCGGCTCCTCCTAGCTGAGTGTCGAGGTGTTCTTGAGCAAACTCCACCCTAACTGCTCCCGCCTTGCATGGCTGACTCCGCCGTCGGTGTGTGAATATGTCCGTGAATGGTGAATGTGGAGAAAAGCGCTATCTCTGTCAATGGTTAGAAAAGCGCTATCTAAATGCAGTCCATTTACATTTACATATATTACTACTACCATACTACTACTATATTACTATAGCACTACCACTACCACTACAACAACTACTACCGCTACTGCTACTACTACTACTACTACTAATGCTATACTATTACTACTACTTGCTCTCTGCTGGTGCTGAGCTCATACTATACAAGTTATACTACCCAGAATAAGTAAATATCCTTTCTTCTTACCCTTGTCAGTTAAAGAAATACAAAAATTGCTGAACAATAGGAAGGTCGGCAGTTTAGTTAATAGAGGATGTTTTTAGTGGAGGATTATATACTTAGTTTGAAGTGTGTGTTGACTGTGCCTGATGTAGCTTAGCTTGGCTAGCGGCTAGCAGTTAGCCCCTGTAAAGGGAAGTTGCCATCAGCAGATTAGTGGCTATAAATTCGCCCAGATAAGATTCTAAGTTACCAGTAGCATGAAGTCTTTACTACACTGTGCATTTCTGAAGCGACAAGCGCCTTAATGCGGTGAGTGTAGGGGTGAGGGGTGAGAGGGTGAGGGTAAGGTGACGGGGTGAGTGTATGGGGAGGGGTGAGAGGGTGAGGGAAAGGTGAGGGTAAGGTGAGGGGGTAAGTGTAGGGTAAGGGGTGAGAGGGTGAGGGTAAGGTGAGGGGGTGAGTTTAGGGGGAGGGGTGAGAGGGTGAGGGAAAGGTGAGGGGGTAAGTGTAGGGTGAGGGGTGAGAGGGTGAGGGTAAGGTGAGGGGTGGTGTGTAGGGTGAGGGGTGAGAGGGTGAGTGTAAGGTGCGGGTAAGTATAGGGTGAGGGGTGAGAGGGTGAGTGTAAGTTGAGGGGTTGATTGTAGGGTGAGGGGTGAGAGGTGAGTGTAAGGTGGGAGTAAGGTGACGGGGTGAGTGTAGGGTGAGGTGTTTGAGGGTGAGGGTAAGGTGAAGGTAGGGGGAGAGGGTGAGTGTAAGGCGAGGGTTAGTTGAATAGGTGAGTCTAAGATGAGTGTGAGATGATGTGCTAAGAGGGTGAGTATAAGATGAGAGTGTGAGTGTAAGGTGAGGGTAAGGTGAATGGATGAGTGTAGGGTGAGTGTAAGGTGAATGGGTGAGTGTAGGGTGAGGGGTTGAGACAGACAGTGGAGGGTAAATTGTGTGTGTGTGTGTGTGTGTGTACATGTGTGTGTGTGTGCGTGTGTGTGTGTCTCTGGGGGCATTGATTAGAGTGAGTCTGGTGGGATTACATCTTTGCCGTTGCCATGCCAACTAATCAGCAGATTCTTTTTTATTTTGCTCGCTCCTCCGTCTCTCACCCCGGTTGTCACAGCAACCAAACTGGGGAGAAGCGTGGAGGCCAACTCTGAATTCAGCTGAAGGGCCAAAAACCTGTTTATTAGCCTCTCTCTCTCTCTCTCTCTTTAGAGGTAGTCCAGTATTTTATTTCAGGCTGCATGAGAGCCAATAAATTCAGCATAATTAGCTGCTAATTCCGCTAACAATGATAACTCCTCCATCCCTCTCCACCACCACCGCTAACAGCGCTAACTCCTCCACCCATCTCCCCCACCACCGCTAACAGCGCTTACTCATCCATCCCTCTCCACTAACAGTGCTAACTCCTTCACACATCTCCTACAAAACTGCTAACAGCGCTAACTCCTCCACCCCTAGCCACCACCACCGCTAACAGTGCTAACTCCTCAACCTCCACCGCTAACCGCGCGGCATTCTGTAGAAGTGATGCGCTTCTAAGTGAAGCTGCTGCTGCTTTTGATTAGCATGTAGATTGGTGTTAGCATTTAGCTGGGTGTTAGACTGTTTCTGGGATTAGCATATAGCGAGGTGTCAGCATGTATCTGCTTGTTAGCCCCTAGCTGTGAGTGAGCATGAAACCAAGTAGTAGCATGTAGTTATTTGTCAGCATGAAGCAAAGTATAAGCCTCTAGCTCAGTGTTAGCATGAAGCTTGGTATTAGCCGCTAGTAGATAGTTGTGTAGCTATGTGTTAACATTTAGATGCTAATTAGCCTTAGTGGGAGTCAGCATGTGATTGTGTTTTGGCATGTAGGCTACCTATTTTGTCATGATGTAATGGGTATTAGCATCTAATTGTGAGGTAGCATGTAACTATTTATTAGTCTTTTTCTAGTATTAGCATTTAGCCTTGTATATTCCTCTAGTTGAGTATTAGCATGTAGCCTGGTGTCAGCCTGTACCTGTGAGCTAGCGTTAACGTGTTCCCACCTGTTATCAGGTGGTATTAGCCTGTAGCTGTGGGCTAACGTGCTCCTCCCCATGTTATCAGGTGGTATTAGCCTGTAGCTGTGGGCTAATGTGCTCCTCCCCATGTTATCAGGTGGTATTAGCCTGTAGCTGTGGGCTAACGTGCTCCTCCCCATGTTATCAGGTGGGATTAGCCTGTAGCTGTGAGCTAACGTGCTCCTCCCCATGTTATCAGGTGTTATTAGCCTGTAGCTGTGAGCTAGCATGCTCCTCCCCATGTTATCAGGTGTTATTAGCCTGTAGCTGTGAGCTAGCATGCTCCTCCCCATGTTATCAGGTGGGATTAGCCTGTAGCTTTGAGCTAACGTGCTCCTCTCCCTGTTATCAGGTGGTATAAGCCTGTAGCTGTGAGCTAACGTGCTCCTCCCCCTGTCGTCAGGTGAGCACGGAGGGCCGGCTGATCCTGGAGTTCTCCTTCGACGACCTCATGAGGATCCGGACCTGGCACTTCACCATCCGGCAGTATCGGGAGCTGGTGCCGCGCAGCGTCCTGGCCATGCACGTGAGTGGTGACATCATCAGGCGGTGACGTCATCAGGCGGTGACGCCGCCACGCGGTGACGTCATCAAGACGGCTCGTTAACTACTAACAGCTTGAGGGAATTTTTCTGATAATACAAATAATAATAATAATAATAATAATAATAATAATAATAATAATAATAATAATAATAATGGCAAAAAAAATGAAAAGCAAACTGAAATTTATACGTAGCTAAAATGGCTGCCGCTGAGTGCCAAAAGTGTACCTCGATCCACGCTCCGCGGTTTGACCGTTTTGAGTACACCATCCTTTCACTTCTTTTCACCCCGATCGTAATTGGAACGCCCTATGTACTCAAACTAAGTATAGTAAGTACGGGAAGTATGGATATCGGAATACAGCAGTGGTGTGATCCTGGTTCTAGACCTGGTGTAATCCTGGTGTGATCCTGGTTCTAGACCTGGTGAAATCCCGGTGTGATCCTAGTTCTAGACCTGGTGTAATCCTGGTGTGTTCCTGGTGTAAACCTGGTGTGATCCTGGTTCTAGACCTGGTGTAAACCTGGTGTGATCCTGGTTCTAGACCTGATGTAATCCTGGTGTGATCCTGGTTCTAGACCTGGTGTGATCCTGGTGTAATCCTGGTGTGATCCTGGTTCTAGACCTGGTGTAATCCTGGTGTAATCCTGGTGTAAACCTGGTGTGATCCTGGTTCTAGACCTGGTGTAAATCCTGGTGTTTTCCTGGTGTAAACCTGGTGTGATCCTGGTTCTAGACCTGGTGTAAACCTGGTGTGATCCTGGTTCTAGACCTGATGTAATCCTGGTGTGATCCTGGTTCTAGACCTGGTGTGATCCTGGTGTAATCCTGGTGTGATCCTGGTTCTAGACCTGGTGTAATCCTGGTGTAATCCTGGTGTAAACCTGGTGTGATCCTGGTTCTAGACCTGATGTAATCCTGGTGTGATCCTGGTTCTAGACCTGGTGTAATCCTGGTGTAATCCTGGTGTAAACCTGGTGTGATCCTGGTTCTAGACCTGATGTAATCCTGGTGTGATCCTGGTTCTCCCCTCAGGCCCAGGAGCCCCAGGTCCTGGAGCAGCTCTCCAAGAACATCACGCGTATGGGACTGACCAGCTTCACACTCAACTACCTCCGGGTGAGCACCCATCGCCTTATAGATACACCAAGATATACACATAAATATACATATATACCTAGATATACACGTAAATATACATATATACCTAGATATACAAATATATATACATCTATACCTAGATATACACATATATATACATCTATACCTAGATATACACATATATATACATCTATACCTAGATATACCTAGATCTACATCTATACACATATATATACATAGATACGTGTATATATACATATATACACACATGACATAACAACTACCTCCAGGTAAGATATAAAATATAGAATATATATATATATAGAATATTAATATTATATAAGTAGTGTATACAAATATGTTTATACATAACTGTATAGATCCAATGTATTGGTGGTTATAACAGTGTACTGGTGGTGTGTTGTGGTTATATATGTGTACTGGTGGTGTGTTGAGGTTATTTATGTGTACTGGTGGTGTGTTGTGGTTATTTATGTGTACTGGTGGTGTGTTGAGGTTATAACAGTGTGTTGGGGTTGTGTTTGGTTTTGAGATTTTCCAGGCTTGGTGGTCGGTGAGTTAATTTAAATACAGCGTGGGCAACAGAGGCAGAAGAGAGACTTGTGCCGGTTCCTCTTTCTCTCTCCTCTCTCTCTCGCCTCTCCTCTCTCTCTCTCTCTCTCTCTCTCTCTGTCTCTCTGTCTCTCTGTCTCTTGTCTCTGTCTCTCTCTCTCTCTCTCTCTCCTCTCCCTCGCCTCTCTCTCCTCTCTCTCTCTCTCTCCCTTGTTCTCCCTCTTTTATATCCCTTACTCACTCTCTTCCTATATTTTGCTCTCTCTCCATATCTCTTGCTCTTCCTATTTTCTCTTCCATATCTCTCTCCCTCTCTCTCCCCTCTCTCTCTCCCTCTATCTCTCTTTCTCTCTCTCACCCTCTCTCTCTCTCCCTCTCTCTCTTCCCCTTTTTCTCTCGCTCTCTCTCTCCCTACCTCTCTCTCTCTCTCTCTCTCTCTCACTCTTTCTCTCTCTCTCTCTATCCTCTCTCTCTCTCTCTCTCTCTCACTCTTTCTCTCTCTCTGTATATTTCCTCATTATTTCTCTGGTTTGGCGGCAGACTGACAGCTAGCATCTCCACCCCACAGCACAACAGGGGGAGGGAGGGGGAGGGAGGGGGAAGGGGGGAGCAAGATGAGAGTGAGGCAGGCGATATAGAGGGTGGAGGGGAGAGGAGCGAGGGAGGGAGGGAGGGGAGAGAAGTGGGAGGAGTGGGAGAGGGCGAGCGAGGAGGGTGCAGGGCGACTCGGGACGAGCGAGTGGAATTAATTGGAAAGAGAGAATTAGCATAACATTAATGAACGCACCCCACTGAGTCTTGTAATTGTGAAATACCGTAAATTCTTATTATAACAAGAAGACAGAGAGAGGGAGAGAGGGAGAGAGGAAGAGAGGGAGACAGGGAGACAGGGAGACAGGGAGACAGGGAGACAGAGAAGGAGAGAGGGAGACAGGAAGAGAGAGGGAGACAGGGAGAGGGAGACAGGAAGGGAGGGAGAGAGGGAGAGAGGGAGACATGGAGAGAGGGAGACAGAGAGAGGGAGAGAGGGAGACAGGAAGAGAGGGAGAGAGGGAGACAGAGAGAGGGAGAGAGTGAGACAGGAAGAGAGGGAGAGTGAGAGAGAGAGAGCTAGCATATGAATGGTGTTGTTTCAGTGACTCCTGCAACAATGACTTCTGAACCAGAGGATCTGATCCTCAACACGGAGTCCTCTGCCTAACATGGAGACAGCCCAACATGTTGTCGGTTTAACGTGTAGTTAATCTAACATGTAGAGTTAGTCTAACACGTAGTTAGGCTAACATGTAAACTCAATCTAACATGTAGAGGAAGTCTGACACATAGTTATACTGACATTTAGAGTTGGTCTAATATGTAGTTAGTCTTACATGTTGTAAGTTTAACATGTAGAGTTAGTTTAACATGTACAGCATGGCTATATGCAAAGTTAGTCTAACATGTAAAGTTTTACAAATATTGCAGAGTAATCAAATCAAATATACAAATAATCAAGTTTTTTTATTATAATCATAAATACAAATTTATAACAACATGAAAACTGATATTTATGATTGAAAATATCTATATTATGAATATTGTTCAGCAAATTCAGTATTATGGCTTTTTATTATTTCAAAAGTAGTGTAGCTTAGTGCTTCAGATGTTTTCCATCAATGTCTTATTATGGGTGTTTGAACCCTGAGGCTAACCCTGGTTGGTCTGGGGGTTCTGGTGGGTCTGGTGGTTCTGGTGGGTCTGGTGGATCTGGTTGGTCTGGGGGTTCTGGTGGGTCTGGTGGATCTGGTTGGTCTGGGGGTTCTGGTGGGTCTGGTGGTTCTGGTGGGTCTGGTGGTTCTGGTGGGTCTGGTGGGTCTGGTGGGTCTGGTGGTTCGGGTGGTTCTGGTGGATCTGTTGGATCTGGTGGTTCTATGTTCCGTGGTCTGTCGGTTCTCATGGGTTCATGGTTCTCTGTCCTCGTGTCTGACCCCTGGTTCTATGTTCCGTGGTCTGGTGGTTCTCATGGGTTCATGGTTCTCTGTCCTCGTGTCTGACCCCTGGTTCTGTGTTCCAGCTCTGCGTCATCCTGGAGCCGATGCAGGAGCTGATGTCCAGACACAAGTCCTACAACCTGAGCCCACGAGACTGTCTGAAGACCTGCCTGTTCCAGAAGTGGCAGCGCATGGTGGCTCCCCCAGGTAGGTGTACTGGTGGTCCCCCAGGACCTGCTAGTGGATCAGGTAGACCTCGTGGTCCCCTAGTGGGTCAGGTAGACCTCGTGGTCCCCTAGTGGATCAGGTAGACCTCGTATTCCCCCAGTGGATCAGGTAGACCTCGTGGTCCCCTAGTGGATCAGGTAGACCTCGTGGTCCCCTAGTGTGTCAGGTAGACCTTGTGGTCCCCCAGGTTCCCCTAGTGGATCAGGTAGACCTCGTATTCCCCCAGTGGATCAGGTAGACCTCGTGGTCCCCTAGTGGATCAGGTAGACCTCGTGGTCCCCTAGTGGATCAGGTAGACCTTGTGGTCCCCCGGGTTCCCCTAGTGGGTCAGGTAGACCTTGTGGTCCCCAAGGTTCCCCTAGTGGGTCAGGTAGACCTTGTGGTCCCCCAGGGTCTGGGTCAGGTTCCTTCTCTAGCTGCGCTGTTGGTTGACCTCAGGCCCATCAGTGGCCTCGAGGTGTAAGCCTGCTGTTTACAGGCTTTGATTACAGGCTGGAGTTTGAGTCCGGAGGGGGAGGAGTCAGGAGGCCAGGAGGGGGAGGAGTCAGAGGAGATGTTGTCTTTGCATTCATCTTCAGCTTGTGTCTGCGGAGTCAGTGTTCATCCGAGCGCTGAACAGACCTCTGGTCTCACACTTTATTCAGATTAACTGGACGGAGGCCAATTAATAAAAATAATTGGTTTCAAAGTTCAAAGGTCAGACCGAGTTGCTCATACAGCCTTTTCTGTTTTGGTTTTATTTGTCGGTTCTGGGATGAAAATATTTGTGGTGTGGTTGACTTGTTTCCTCCATCCCCCCCCCCCCCATCCTAAACGGAGATTCTTCTGGACGCTCCGACTCTTATCTGCAGGAGCTCACTTCCTGCTATTCTTCTCCGGACAGGAAGCCGCTCTGAATTTCAGCAGGAAGGAAACTCTGATGTATTTACACTCCGATAAGTTCTGTTTTTGGTGGAAATGGAAGTGATTTTAGTGCGTCACAATTTGAGCGTGGAAGGAAGGCGCTTTAGGACAGCAGAAGAAGACAATAGCTTTATCCCAGCTGTCTGTCAGCGACCCAGCGGGGTTCAGGGGTCAAAGAGGGGAAGGCCGTAACCACAGGCCTCGGTGTGAGACTCAGCGATCTCCTGTTGCCTTGTTGTGAGGCTCACTGTGAGCTATCGCTTGTTGATCCCAAAGACATCTAAATCACGTCTCTGTGAGGGGGTGAACATCACCTCTCTCTCCCCAGGAACCGACAGTGGCTTCTGCATGAGGATCTGCTGGTTTAGCTCTAAACATCTCGTCATGGAGGTCTTTAGGGAGCAGGAGACCCTGGGTTAGTAGAGTCATGGTTTAGGGACCTGAGATAGTGGAGTCATGGTTTAGGGACCTGAGATAGTGGAGTCATGGTTTAGGGACCTGAGATAGTGGAGTCATGGTTTAGGGACCTGAGATAGTGGAGTCATGGTTTAGGGACCTGAGATAGTGGAGTCATGGTTTAGGGACCTGAGATAGTGGAGTCATGGTTTAGGGACCTGAGATAGAGGAGTCATGGTTTAGGGTCCTGAGATAGTGGAGTCATGGTTTAGGGACCTGAGATAGTGGAGTCATGGTTTAGGGACCTGAGATAGTGGAGTCATGGTTTAGGGACCTGAGATAGTGGAGTCATGGTTTAGGGACCTGAGATAGTAGAGTCATGGTTTAGGGTCCTGAGATAGTGGAGTCATGGTTTAGGGTCCTGAGATAGTGGAGTCATGGTTTAGGGACCTGAGATAGTGGAGTCATGGTTTAGGGACCTGAGAAAGTGGAGTCATGGTTTAGGGACCTGAGATAGTGGAGTCATGGTTTAGGGACCTGAGATAGTAGAGTCATGTTTAGGGACCTGAGATAGTGGAGTCATGGTTTAGGGACCTGAGATAGTGGAGTCATGGTTTAGGGACCTGAGATAGTGGAGTCATGGTTTAGGGACCTGAGATAGTGGAGTCATGGTTTAGGGACCTGAGATAGTGGAGTCATGGTTTAGGGACCTGAGATAGTGGAGTCATGGTTTAGGGACCTGAGATAGTGGAGTCATGGTTTAGGGACCTGAGATAGTAGAGTCATGTTTAGGGACCTGAGATAGTGGAGTCATGGTTTAGGGACCTGAGATAGTGGAGTCATGGTTTAGGGACATGAGATAGTGGAGTCATGGTTTAGGGACCTGAGATAGTGGAGTCATGGTTTAGGGTCCTGAGATAGTGGAGTCATGGTTTAGGGACCTGAGATAGTGGAGTCATGGTTTAGGGACCTGAGATAGTGGAGTCATGGTTTAGGGACCTGAGATAGTGGAGTCATGGTTTAGGGACCTGAGATAGTGGAGTCATGGTTTAGGGACCTGAGATAGTGGAGTCATGGTTTAGGGACCTGAGATAGTGGAGTCATGGTTTAGGGACCTGAGATAGTGGAGTCATCTTTGTTTCCGTTATAGTCGAGCCTTTAAAGCTCACCGGTGGTTAAGTGAGTTCAACTTCTCCTACCTGACGTTCTAAAGAAGGTAAAGAACCAAACTATCATCTTCTCTCTCCACTGACTCCTGCTCTTGGTTCCACAGCTGGACACCCGCAGAACTTCAAAACCGAAATATTCCCCACAAGTCACAAAAAAGGTGATGATTTCCTTAGTTCTACTACAGTATTGTGGGGGGTGATGTGTGATGGGGTGGGGGGGTTGATATGTTAATAGGTTAGATAGGACCCCTGGGGGCATATTGGGTCTGGGTCTAGGGGGTCTGTGTCTGTGTCTGGGTCTGGTTCTAGGGGGTCTGGTTCTGGGAGGTCTGGGTCTGGGGGGTCTGGCTCTAGGGGGTCTTGGTCTGATTGGGTTCTGGGTCTGGTTGGGGTCTGGGTCTGTTGGGTCTGGGTCTGGGGGGTCCTGCTCTAGGGAGTCTGGGTCTGGTTGGGTTCTGGGTCTGGGTCTGGTTGGGTTCTGGGTCTGGGTCTGGGTTCTGGGTCTGGGTTCTGGGTCTGGGTTCTGGGTCTGGGTTCTGGGTCTGGGTTCTGGGTCTGGGTCTGGGGGGTCTGGCTCTAGGGAGTCTGGGTCTGGGGGGTACTGCGTCTGGTTGGTAGGGTATCAGGGGGGTACTGGGTCTGGTTGGTAGGGTATCAGGGGGGTACTGGGTCTGGTTGGTAGGGTATCAGGGGGGTACTGGGTCTGGTTGGTAGGGTATCAGGGGGGTCTGGGTCTGGTTGGTAGGGTATCAGGGGGGTACTGGGTCTGGTTGGTAGGGTATCAGGGGGGTACTGGGTCTGGTTGGTAGGGTATCAGGGGGGTACTGGGTCTGGTTGGTAGGGTATCAGGGGGGTACTGGGTCTGGTTGGTAGGGTATCAGGGGGGTACTGGGTCTGGTTGGTAGGGTATCAGGGGGGTACTGGGTCTAGTTGGTAGGGTATCAGGGGGGTACTGGGTCTGGTTGGTAGGGTATCAGGGGGGGTCTGCGTCTGGTTGGTAGGGTATCAGGGGGGGTGTTAGTGGGCTCCTGGTTTTGGGGCGATTGTCATGAATGCTCCACTCAGTTCTCAGAGAATGAATCAATAAAAACAATATATATATATATATATATATTACCATTTATCATTATGATAGTATTAATAATGCAAACATGGCAATTACACCGCGACTAAAATGAGGAGCCTGTCTGGCCCCCTCTCTGTCCTCCTGTCTGTCTGTCTTTCCTCCTGTCTGTCTGTCTGTCCTCCTGTCTGTCTGTCTGTCTGTCTGTCTGTCTGTCTGTCCTGCTGTCTGTCTGTCCTCCTGTCTGTCTGTCTGTCCTCCTGTCTGTCTATTCTATCTTCCTGTCTGTCTCTCTATCCCCCTCTCTGTCCTCCTGTCTGTCTGTCTGTCCTCCTGTCTGTCTGTCTGTCTGTCCTCCTGTCTGTCTGTCTGTCTGTCCTGCTGTCTGTCTGTCCTCCTGTCTGTCTGTCTGTCCTCCTGTCTGTCTATTCTATCTTCCTGTCTGTCTCTCTATCCCCCTCTCTGTCCTCCTGTCTGTCTGTCTTTCCTCCTGTCTGTCTGTCTGTCCTCCTGTCTGTCTGTCTGTCTGTCTGTCCTCCTGTCTGTCTGTCTGTCTGTCTGTCTGTCCTGCTGTCTGTCTGTCCTCCTGTCTGTTTTTCTGTCCTCCTGTCTGTCCGTGTGTGTGTGTGTGCGCTGTAGATGTGCAGGCGTGTGTGTGTGCGTGCGTGCGTGCGTGTGTGTGTGTGCGTGCGTGCGTGTGTGTGTGTGTGCGTGCGTGCGTGTGTGTGTGTGTGTGTGTGTGCGCGCGTGCTCCCATGCTTGTTGTGACCACGGTGGTTCTATCTGCTCTGCTGTTATTACTGCCCCCCCTCTCTCCCCTCTCCCTCCTCCCTCCTCCCCCCCTCCCCCCCTCTCTCCCTCCTCCCTCCTCCCCCCCTCCCCCCCCTCTCCCTCCTCTCACCTCCCCCTACACCTCCAGACCATTCCCCCAGCCCTAACCTTCCTCCTCCTCTACCTCCCCACCCTCCCCCAGCTCTGAACCATTCCCCTCCCCCTCCTCCCCCACCCAGCCCTCTCCCCCTGTCTCTTCCCCCCTCCTCCCCCACCCAACCAGCCCTGTTATGTTATGTTATTAATGCTCTGGTCATGTTATGTTATGTTATTAATGCTCTGGTCATGTTATGTTATGTTATTAATGCTCTGGTCATATTATGTCATTTTATTCATGCTCTAATCATGATATGTTATGTTGTGTTATTCATGCTTTGTTCATGTTATGTCATGTTATTCATGCTCTGGTTATAATATTTTGCATTATTCATGTTCTGGTCATGTTATGTCATGTTATTAATGCTCTGGTCATGTAATGTCATGTTATTCATGCTCTGGTCATGTTATGTTATGTTGTGTTATTCATGCTCTGGTCATGTTATGTTATGTTGTGTTATTCATGCTCTGGTCATGTTATTGATGCTCTGGTTATGTTATGTCATGTTATTGATGCTCTGGTCATGTGACGTCAGGTCGGGCTAAGGCTGAACCGGCCCGGCCCCCCGCCACCAAGAGGAGAAAAAGGAAGAACTCGGCCAGCAGCGCCAACAGCGCCGCCGGGGCTGCTGGGAAAAAGAGAAGCCCCGCCTCCAATTTCAGCCTCTCCAGTCAGGTACCTGTAAGCATCAAGCCCCTCCCCGTCTGCCTGGTGTAGGTCACTTCCTGCTCTCTCTAGTGCATCGAAACACTGAAACATTCTAAATATAACTTTATAAAACATCTAGTGCTGACTGTGGAGCTAATGCTAAGCTAACAGCCCACTGGTTCACAACTTCCCTCCATCCACTAGTCTGAACTGTAAGTACTAAACATGAATAATAGTTATCCCATTCATAATAAGTCCTTATTATGAAAAGATATTAAATAGTACTTAGTTTACACTCATTCTAGCGTCAGTAGCGAGCATTATTGATCGATTTACTGATAACAGTAAAAAAAAATTGTAAATTTTTTGAGTTTTCCTTCTCTCCTTCCCTCTCTCCTTCTCTCTCTTTCTCTCCTTCCCTCTCTCCTTCTCTCTCTCTCCTTCCCTCTCTCATTCTCTCTCTCTCTCTTCTTCTCTTTTTCCCTCTCTCATTCTTTCCTTCTCTCTCTCCTTCTCTACTATCTCTCCATCTCTCCTTCTCTCTTTACCTTTCTCAATCTCTTTATACTTCTCTCTCTCCTTCTGCCCTTCCCTCTCTCCTTTTCTCTTTCTCTCCCTCTCTCTCCTTCTCTCTCTCCTTTTCTCCTTCTCTCCCTCCTCTTTCCTTCTCTCCTTCTCTCTCTCCTTCTCTCCTTCTCTCTTTCTCTCCTTTTCGCTAACCTTTTCTCTCTTCTTCTCTCCTCTCTTTCCTTCTCTCTCATTCTCTCATAAACTCTTCATAAACAGGAAACAGTTTGGCCCAGAGCCCGCCCTCATTATCATCTCTATCTGAATAACACACACACACACACACACACACACACACACACACACACACACACACACACACACACACCCCTCCCACACACACACACAACACAAAAACACCCACGCACACACGTCCGTGGACACATGCTTCATGTCAGGCGTGTCTGGAGCTGCGCTAGCAACATGGTGCGCTAGCAACATGCTATGCTACATATGTTGCTGGGCTAGCAACATGCTACGCTACATATGTTGCTGGGTTGGCGTCTTTGTCTGAGAAGTTGTTCGTTTGTGGCGGAACAGCAGCCTACGTGAGCCCCATAGCAATGAGGAGCGGCTCCTGCCCCTCCCCCCCCCCCCCCTCACAGCCGGGGGGGGGGGGGGGGGGGGGGGGAGGAGAGGGGAGGAGGAGAGGGGTGGAGGGGGGGAGGAGGAGAGGGGAGCCCCCTAACACTACTGTGTAACAGTGCCCCCTACAGGACACAGGCAGGAAGAGGATACTGGTATTAAGCTGAAGTGCGGGGTTCCCCAGAGACAATTCTACTAACATCCTCCTTCTTATTCATATGTATATATATACATATCTATTCAGACTTATATTCAAATTTATATATATTCATATTTATATATATATTTAAATATATAAATATATTTATATATATTCATATTAAGAGATATTCCGTTTTATATATTTCTATTTCTATTTAGAGATATTCATATTTATATATATATATATATTCATATTTGGATATATATATATATATATATATATTCATATTTAGAGATAAACTTATTTATATATATTATAAGAATGCTTGGAACGCCATAGGAAATACGTTCATAGGAAATACAGTAAAGCGTATGATGGAAATAAATAGATGGAATGGAAATGGTATGAATTGAATAAAAAAGAGCAGCAGAGTGAAGTTATGGTGGACGGTTGAGAACAATAGAGACAGTAAGTATGTATGGATATAATATCTATATAAGAGCTCTATCAATGCTTATAAGTTAGCTTGTGCTAGCCCGACGGCTTAATATAAACAGTACACAGAGTCAACTGCTGATAAGTTGGCTCCTGCATTTCAGAACCTTCTCTACTGAGTTCACCCTGAATCAACAGCTCCCCCTAATGGGGAGAGAGAGAGAGAGAGAGAGAGAGATAGAGAGAGAGAGAGAGAGAGAGAGAGAGAGAGAGAGAGAGAGAGAGAGAGAGAGAGAGAGAGAGAGAGAGAGAGAGAGAGAGAGAGAGAGAGAGAATATATCCCATAATGTTTAACAATTTTGTTTTCTAATCTTTCTTTTTTTTTAGAAAATATACAGAGAGAGAGAGAGATAGATAGATAGATAGATGGGGGAGGGAGAGAGGAAGAGAGAGAGAAAAATCTTTCCCACAATGTTTAACAATTTCCCTTGGTTTACTGACAGAACAGTAGGATTCCTCCTAGCTTTGCAGAGGCTAACGCTAACCGTTAACCGCTAACGCAGCACTGCACTGTGTGGACAAGTAGACGTTTATAATTGGCTATCAATTAGCACGTGCGCATTCCCTGGCTAGCCACAGGCTGTTAGCATGTTAGCAGAAGGTTGTTAGCATGGAGGTCTGAGAGGGTAGTCGGTGGAGAGGGGAGTGGGGGGGGGTCTGGCAGAACTCCTCCCGGACCAGATGGTGACGATGGGCCTGTTAGCAATCAGCACGCTCCAAGCTAATGAGTTAATAAGCTATGCTAATTGACAAATCAGTGTGGATATTCAGTCATTTAGCTGAAAAGCTCTCCTTAATTAATTTGGCTTATTAAGGATAAGAGTGTTGGTTTATTGACAGCGGGCGGGTCTCCAACCATCCTCTTCATCTTCATCTCCTAGGATTATGTGTGTATGTGCATTTGTGTGTTTGTGTTTTAACTGCTACTGTATACATGATCTGATTCCAGAAAGAATGCTGTTCTGATACAAGAGAGATACTTGATCTGATACCAGAGGGAATGTTGATTGGATACCAGAGAGATACATGATCTGCTACCAGAGAGACTGTTGATCTGATACGAGAGAGATACATGATCTGATACCAGAGAGATAGTTTTTTGTGTTGGTATTCTGAGCACTGTTGGAGATACGCTGTTTGGTGAAGTAAAGGATAAGGGTATGAGACCTGAGTTCTGTCTGGGTGAGAGTCCTAGAATCTGGGTTGGAGTCCCAGAGAAAGGACCAAGTTCCTTTAGGTCTGGTTGGAGTCCCGACGTGAGTATCAGAGAAATAAAGGATTAGAGTTTGAGACCCGAGTTCTGTCTGGGTTAGGGTCCTAGAATCTGGGTTGGAGTCCCAGAGAAAGGACCAAGTTCTTTCAGGTCGCGTTGGATTCCCTCTGATACGTGGGTATCAGAGAGACTGTTGATCTGATGCCAGAGAGACTGTTCATACAATGCATTTTTTAACTTTGCCTATGTTTTCTTTTACGTATCTATTATTTTATTTTATTATATGACTATGTTTCTATGGGAAACACTTTGAGTCTGCCTCGAGTATGAAAAGGGCTATAGAAATATAGTTGCCTTGCCTTGCCTTGCCTTGCTTAACTGTTCCTAACTGGTCCTAACATGTCCTAATTGGTCCTAACTGGTCTGAACTGGTCCTAACTTTTCGTGACTGGTTCTAACTGGTCTGAACTGGTTCTAACTGGTCCTAACTGGTCCTAACTGGTCTGAACTGGTCCTAAATGTTCCTAACTTGTCTGAACTGGACCAAGCTGGTCCTAAGAGGTCCTTACTGGTCCTAACTGGTCTCACCTGGTCCTAACTGGTCCTAACTGGTCCTAACTTGTCCTAACTGGTCCTTACTGGTGTGTTCTCCTCCCTTAGGACGTGATGGTGGTGGGCGAGCCCACCCTGATGGGGGGGGAGTTCGGCGACGAGGACGAGCGTCTGATCACGCGTCTGGAGAACACGCAGTACGACGCGTCCAACGGCCTGGACGACGAGGACGACTTCAGCGGCTCCCCCGCCCTGGGGAACAACAGCCCCTGGGGCTCTAAGGCCCACCCCCCCCAGGACACCAAGCCCGAAACCGCCGGCCCCCAGCCCTCCCAGTAGCCCCCTCCCAGTAACCTCTGGTATCAGAGGGTCAGTCTAGTGACCCTCTCCAGAGGATCAGCTGGCAGCAATACCCCCCCCGAGACTACTTCCTGTCTGCTCCTGCGTGAATCTACCCGGTGGAACCAGAACGTTTTGTAACGAATCTCTTGGACATTTCCCTCCAGGAACTTTTGAGACTCTAGAAAAGCCAGCCCATGTGATTGGTGGATCTGCAGGTCACATGGCCACCCTGAGGGGCATGGCTTCAGTGGAGTTGTGTTTCTGCATCGCAGGCCGACTAAGACCCTGTTGAATACATTTGCATTTTTATTGGAAACTCAGTGGCCTGTCTCTGTTCCCGTCTCTGGACCTCCGCTCCACGGACGCTGGTGTTTTATCGCCCATGTTGTGAATTCAAGCAGATCTTGAATTGTGTTTATAGTCTGTTGGTATTTTGCTTATTTTTCTGATCCGTTGCACCATGTTGTAATTCTCCACACCAGCGAGACACTGAGTCCTCCATGTTGACTTCCCAGAACATGACCGTACCTCCTGAACGAGATCTACTGGACCGTACCTCCTGAATGAGATCTTCTGAACGAGATCTTCTGAACCTGAACATGATCTCCTGAGCGAGATCTTCTGAATGATATCTTCTGAACGAGATCTTCTGAAAATGAACATGATCTCCTGAACGAGATCTTCTGAACATGAACATGATCTCCTGAACGAGATCCTCTGAACATGAACATGATCTCCTGAACGAGATCTTCTGAACATGAACATGATCTTCTGAACGTGATCATTGCTCCAGTATCTTCAACCAGCTGAGGCTCTACAACATTTCCTGCATGATTTTATAAAAGTATTTTGGGTTTATATGTGACATTTTTCAAGGCGCATCCATCTGTGTGTCGGGTAGTGTTTAGGAGAGATAAGTAGCTCTGTACATAGAGGAGGTTCTCCTGTCTGTACATAGAGGTTCTCCTGACTACATAGAGGAGGTTCTCCTTTCTCTACATAGAGGATGTTCTCCTGTCTGTAGATACAGGAGGTTATCCTGTCTACATGGAGGAGGTTCTCCTGTCTCTACATATAGGTGTTTCTCCTGTCTACATAGAGGAGGTTCTCCTGTCTACATATAGGAGGTTCTCCTGTCTATATAGAGGAGGTTCTCCTTTCTCTACATAGAGGAGGTTCTCCTGACTCCCCCAGACACCGTGGTCGTCTGGCCAGTGGTGGTTCTTCACCACTGGCCTTTCTTCTCATTTCTATAGGCTGGAGCAGCATTTGCCAAAACATCTGTCCCATCTTAATCCATAGCTATACCAGTACCAAAGCCCCCTGGTAGACCAGTCTACTGGATCCCAGTAGGGCCAGTACCAAAGCCCTCTGGTAGACCAGTCTACTGGATCCCAGTAGAACCAGTACCAAAGCCCCCTGGTAGACCAGTCTACTGGATCCCAGTTGGACCAGTACCAATGCCCCCTGGTAGACCAGTCTACTGGATCCCACTAGGACCAGTACCAAAGCCCCCTGGTAGACCAGCAGTATCAGAGGACCCTGGTATACCAGTACCAAAGCCCCCTGGTAGACCAGTCTACTGGATCCCAGTAGGACCAGTCCCACCCTGGTAGACCGGTCTACTGGTTGGTCTCAGGACCAGTGGACCCTGGTAGACCGGTCTACTGGTTGGTCAAAGGACCAGTGGACCCTAGTAGACGGGTCTACTGGCCTGTCTCAGGTCCAGTGGACCCTGGTAGACCGGTCTACTGGCCGGTCTCAGGACCAGTGGACCCTGGTAGACCGGTCTACTGGCTGGTCTCAGGACCAATGGACCCTGGTAGACCGGTCTACTGGCCCGTCTCAGGACCAGTGGAACCTGGTAGACGGGTCTACTGGCCGGTCTCAGGACCAGTGGACCCTGGTAGACGGGTCTACTGGCCGGTCTCAGGACCAGTGGACCCTGGTAGACCGGTCTACTGGCCTGTCTCAGGACCAGTGGACCCTGGTAGACGGGTCTACTGGCCTGTCTCAGGACCAGTGGACCCTGGTAGACCGGTCTACTGGCTGGCCTCAGGACCAGTGGACCCTGGTAGTCGGGTCTATTGGCTGGTCTCAGGATAGGTCGCCGCTGGCAGAGATGCAACCCAGAGCTTCAGAAAGGTTTGAATCCCTCTTTGTTTTCTTGGTTCTCCATCTGGTCCTTCTTCTGGTGGACTCTGGTCTGAACTGGACTCAGGTCTGAGGTGGTCTCTGGTCTGAGGTTGACTCTGGTCTGAAGGTGGTCTCTGGTCTGAAGATGGACGATGTCTTTCTACATTTGAGAATAATGAGTATTTATTTGTGCATTTGAAAGGAAGCGACCATTTCTAAACATGTTGAGCCCAGTGTGACGTTTGTACAGGATATAGCAGAGGTGTTTATGTCAGATGTCTGGTGTGTATGCTTTACCATTACGTGTTCTAATAAACCTTACAAACCCGGCCTTCTACTGAATTAATTTCATACATCGTGATGTGCTGCATGTTTGTTGTTCTGAGCGACGAGTAAAATAGGGTAAGAATCTATTTTACTGTCAAGCTCCTTAGATGAGGTTCGCTGGCCTCTGTTCGGGTTCATTAGGACATTAAGGTCATCAGGGTTCTGACGGTGGAACGGTGGCGCCATCGTGTGGTGAACACAGACACTGCATCAACCCTAATGACGCGAGCTATAACATTGGCACTGGTGAATCTGGTAATAATAATAATTTCGTTATTATAAGCATTATTCTATTGATGACGGTAATTAAATACATTACAGCTCGTTGCAGTTAACCAATTTGTTAATGAACACATTCCAGCCCACATTCAGGCTAAACTGAGTAAACTTTCTCAAAACTGTATTTCTTTCAGGTTTGGAAGAATTAATATAACTAGGATTTCTTAATGTTTGTGATCATGTATCTCAGTAAGATGATTATCTTCATTCTCATTATGATTATTTATTATAATTATTTATTATTCGGGGCAGTGTTGTTGTCCTCGAAGTGATGACGTAGAGGTGACGCGGTGGTAAGATGGCGGCCTCGTTGGGCTCCAGAGAAGCGGACAGCGGGAAGAGGAGACAGAAACGTCCGTGGGAAGACGCCACCATGTCGGGTCAGACCGGTGTGGCCCCCGTCCTCCCGGAAAACCTCGGCTTCTACGACCTGGACACCGTCCGGAGGGAGCGGCGAAGGGACCCGGGTAAGACGAGCCTCTCCCGGGTTAGACGAGCCTCTCCCGGGTGAGAGAAGCCCCTGTAACCCGGGTAAGAGAAGCCTCTCTAATTCGGGTAAGACGAGCATCTCCTGGGTTAGACGAGCCTCTCCCGGGTAAGAGAAGCCTCTCTAACCCGGGTTAGTCGAGCCTGTCCCGGGTTGGAAGAGACTCTCCCGCGTAGCTAAAACGAGCCTCCCTAGCCCGGGTAAGACGAGACTCTCCCGGGTTAGACGTGCCTCTCCCGGGTTAGACGTGCCTCTCCCGGGTAAGACGAGCCTCTCCCGGGTAAGACGGGGGCAGCGTGGAGGTCCGCTGAGATGCCGTTCGCTAAACCTGCTGGTTTTGGGGTTAGCCTAACCCAACAGCTGTTGTCTGTTTTGTTGACATGTCGGGTTATCTCCCAGAGTTCCTAGCAGTACATATTTATTAAAGTTAACAAACTGATTAATTACATGACTGTAAATGAATTCCTCCTTTATTAGACAGTGTAACGCGTTAGAGGAGAGAATATTTCCTTGATATTGAGTATATATTTTATAAAGTTTATATAGTTATACTTGTCCAGTAGTTTATAGTTGAACCACTGTTTCCCAGCTCTAGGCTGGGGTTGAACAGACAATATCTCTGCTGTGACCTGTGTGTGTCTGTGTGTATATAATGTGTGTGTGTAATGTAATTGTGTGTGTGTGTGTGTGTATAATATGTATCCTGTGTGTGCCTCTGACCCGTCCCTCGCCCACTTTGTGTGTGTGTGTGTGTGTGTGTGTGTGTGTGTGTATATAATGTGTATGATGTTTGTGTATATAATGTGTGTACTGTGTGTGTGTGTGTGTGTGTGTGTCTCAGACCCTTCCCTCACCCACTTCCTGTCTGCTGAGCTCACCAGAGGTTACTTCCTGGAGCACAACGAGGCTCAGTTCAGAGAGCGCAGAGAGAAGGTCTACACCTGCATGAGGATCCCCAAGGAGCTGGAGAAGGTGAGCCTCAATCCTACACCAGCACCCTGCACCACTTCCACCCTGCAACACCTCCACCCTAGACCACCTCCACCAGCACCTCCACCACTGGTGGAGGTTCTGTTCCTCCTCCTCCCCCTCCTCCTCCTGCTCAGGAGGTCTGTTGGGCTCTTCTGAGCTGTCCTGTGTTGTGAGCTCTGAATGATATCTTCTAGAGACATGTGCAGACAGACAGACGTACTGACAGATAGACGTACTGACAGACAGCCGTACTGACAGACAGACGTACTGACAGACACGTACTGACAGACAGACGTAGTGACAGACGGACGTACTGACAGACAGACGTACTGACAGACAGACGTACTGACAGACACGTACTGACAGACGGACGTAGTGACAGACGGACGTAGTGACAGACGGACGTACTGACAGACGGACGTACTGACAGACAGACGTACTGACCGACAGACGTAGTGACAGACGGACGTACTCACAGACAGACGTACTGACAGACAGACGTACTGACAGATGGACGTACTGACAGGCGGACGTACTGACAGACAGACAGACGTACTGACAGACGGACGTACTGACAGACAAACAGACAGACGTACTGACAGACAGACGTACTGACAGACAGACGTACTGACAGACACGTACTGACAGACAGACGTACTGACAGACACGTACTGACAGACAGACGTAGTGACAGACGGACGTACTGACAGACGGACGTACTGACAGACAGACGTAGTGACAGACGGACGTACTCACAGACAGACGTACTGACAGACAGACATACTGACAGACGGACGTACTGACAGGCGGACGTACTGACAGACAGACAGACGTACTGACAGACGGACGTACTGACAGACAAACAGACAGACGTACTGACAGACAGACGTACTGACAGACGGACGTACTGACAGACAAACAGACAGACGTACTGACAGACAGACGTACTGATAGACGGACGTAGTGACAGATAGACGTAGTGAAGAAACCAAGTGGTATGCGAGGGTGAACCCACTAATGATGTGAGGGTGAACCACGCCCTAATGATGTTGATGTGAGGGTGACCCCCCCTAATGATGTTGATGTGAGGGTGACCCCCCCTAATGATGTTGATGTGAGGGTGACCCCCCCTGTTGATGTGAGGGTGAACCCCCCCTAATGATGTTGATGTGAGGGTGACCCCCCCTGTTGATGTGAGGGTGACCCCCCCTATTGATGTTGATGTGAGGGTGAACCCCCCCTAATGATGTTGATGTGAGGGTGACCCCTCACCCCTGCAGCTGATGGTGTTTGGCTTCTTCCTGTGTCTGGACGCCTTCCTGTACGTCTTCACTCTGCTGCCGCTGCGTGTGCTGCTGGCCTTGCTGAGGGTGGTGACACTGCCCTGCTGTGGAGCCCGGTACACACACACACACACACACACACACACACACACACACACACACACACACACACACACACACACACACACACACACACACACACACACACACACACACACACACACACACACACACACACACACTAAAATCCCAAACTATGGGAAACTGGATTTTTTATATTCTGATCCTAATTTGATCCGTAGAAAATAAAATATCTCCAATTCCTCTAAGCCGGTTCCCGGAGCGTAGAGTCCGATTCTACCGCAGCACAGAGCTGCTCCAGAGCAGCAGCTGTCGGTAGAGAAGGTTCCCGGGGGGCGAGTGTTGGTTTTGAACAGTGAGTGGGAGTTCCAGGAAGGATGTCGACCAATCAGGGTCCCCTCCCTAACGGTGTGTGATAACCTCTCCCTGTAGGCCTCACACCTGTCCCTACTGCAGGAGAAACAGGTATGACCTCACGTCCTCCCGGTGACGTCCCACCCCGCCCATCCTCACCCCACCTTGGCCCATGCCTGATGATGTCATCAGCCGCGCCCCCATATCATCTCACCTGCGTTCACGTCACACCAGACACTAAAGTCAGCCCTTTCATTCAGCACTAAGCTTTAAATGATCCAAAGTGTATCCATTATGGATGATAGAGATAATGAAAAGAAACTGTACCTGCGGCGACTATAACCATGGCAACAGGCCTGCTTCCATGGTACAAGGAACGTTACCATGGCAACAGGCCTGCTTCCATGGTACAAGGAACGTCGCCATGGCAACAGGCCCGGTACAAGGGGGTGGAACAATATACGATATAATATGCCATGACACATGAAGTATACCGATGACTCAGTAGGAATGGAGGTCCTCATGTAGCCGAGAGGGATGTAGTCCCTCCAGATGAGTCTAGAGGGACATGGTCTGGCCTGTGGAATATGTTAGATGTTAGCTCTGAGTTCTGCTGCACAGGGAACCAGACTACATGAGGACAGGTCCTTAAAGACAGGTTGGTGAGCTGCGCACCACGAGCTGCAGGTCAGAGTCAACGAGCTGCAGGTTAACGAGCTGCAGGTCAGGATTAACGAGCTGCAGGTTAACGAGCTGCAGGTCAGAGTCAACGAGCTGCAGGTTTATGAGCTGCAGGTGAACCAACTGCAGGTGAACGAGCTGCAGGTCTACGAGCCGTAGGTCAGGGTTAACGAGCTGCAGGTCAGGGTTAACGAGCTGAAGGTTAACGAGCTGTAGGTCAACGAGCTGCAGGTCAGGGTCAACGAGCTGCAGGTCAACGAGCTGCAGGTCAGAGTCAACGAGCTGCAGGTTAACCAGCTGCAGGTCAGAGTCAACGAGCTGCAGGTTTATGAGCTGCAGGTGAACCAACTGCAGGTGAACGAGCTGCAGGTCTACGAGCCGTAGGTCAGGGTTAAAGAGCTGCAAGTCAGGGTTAACGAGCTGAAGGTTAAAGAGATGTAGGTCAACGAGCTGCAGGTCAGGGTCAACGAGCTGCAGGTCAACGAGCTGCAGGTCAGGGTTAACGAGCTGCAGGTCAGGGTCAACGAGCTGCAGGTCAGGGTCAACGAGCTGCAGGTTTATGAGCTGCAGGTGAACCAACTGCAGGTGAACGAGCTGCAGGTCTACGAGCCGTAGGTCAGGGTTAACGAGCTGCAGGTTAGGGTTAACGAGCTGAAGGTTAAAGAGATGTAGGTCAACGAGCTGCAGGTCAGGGTCAACGAGCTGCAGGTCAACGAGCTGCAGGTCAGGGTTAACGAGCTGCAGGTCAGGGTCAACGAGCTGCAGGTCAGGGTCAACGAGCTGCAGGTCAGGGTCAACGAGCTGCAGGTTAGGGTTAACGAGCTGCAGGTCAACGAGCTGCAGGTTAGGGTTAACGAGCTGCAGGTCAGGGTTAAAGAGCTGCAGGTCAGGGTCAAAGAGTTGCTGGTCAACGACCTGCTCAACAAGCTGCAGGTCAACGAGCTGCAGGTGTGCTGGTTCAGTGGACCAGGTGGCCCAGTGGGTAGGCTGGTATGTTGGTCTGGAATGGGTTCCAGGGTTTCTAGGGGTTCCAGGGTTCCAGGATTCCAGAGTTCCAGGGATCCAGGAGGGCCTGAGAGCAGAGGAGTGTTTCTGATGTTGTTGATGAGTTAAAAAGTTGAACTGATGTAACTTCCACTATAGACATACAGATCTATATCTATATCTAGAGATATATAGATACAGAGAGATGTATCCATCCCATACCACCACAACATCAGTGCCCCCGCCCTGCATGATGTGGGGTTAGGTTAGGGTTAGGTGCATGATGTAGGGTTAGGTGCATGATATAGTGTAAGGTTAGTTGCATGATGTAGGGTTAGGTTAGGGTTAGGTGCATGATGTAGGGTTAGGGTTAGGTGCATGATGCTTGCTTAGGTGCATGATGCTTGCTTAGGTTAAGGTCAGGTTATTTTTAGATATTTATAAATGTATTTATTTATACAAATTGTATAATTGTATTCCTGAAACAATATTGGGAAGGTTTGTATATTGATGCATGTAGATTAACGTGTGTGTGTGTGTGTGTGTGTGTGTGTGTGTGTGTGTGTGTGTGTGTGTGTGTGTGTGTGTGTGTGTGTGTGTGTGTGTGTGTCAGTGGGTCCCGCGTGCTGCAGCCTGCCCAGGTGTGTGACGTGCTGAAGGGGCTTATCCTGTTGCTCTGCTTCTCCATGATGACCTGTGTGGACTACGCCATGATGTACCACCTGATCAGGGGCCAGTCCGTCATCAAGCTCTACATCATCTACAACATGCTGGAGGTAGCCTAGCCAAGCCCTCTATAACATGCTGGAGCTAGCCTAGCCTAGCCCTCTATAACAGGCTGGAGCTAGCCTAGCCTAGCCCTCTATAACAGGCTGGAAGTAACCTAGCATAGCCCTCTACAACATGCTGGAGGTAGCCTAGCCTAGCCCTCTAAAACATTCTGGAGCTAGCCTAGCCTAGCCCTCTATAACAGGCTGGAGGTAGCCTAGCCTAGCCCTCTATAACAGGCTGGAGGTAGCCTAGCCTAGCCCCCTACGACCTGCTGGAGCTAGCCTAGCCTAGCCCTCTACAACCTGCTGGAGCTAGCCTAGCCTAGCCCTCTACAACCTGCTGGAGCTAGCCTAGCCTAGCCCTCTACAACATGCTGGAGCTAGCCTAGCCCTCTATAACATGCTGGAGCTAGCCTAGCCTAGCCCTCTACAACATGCTGGAGCTAGCCTAGTCTAGCCCTCTACAACATGCTGGAGGTAGCCTAGCCTAGCCCTCTATAACATGCTGGAGCTACCCTAGCCTAGCCCTCTATAACAGGCTGGAGCTAGCCTAGCCTAGCCCTCTATAACAGGCTGGATGTAGCCTAGCCTAGCCCTCTACAACATGCTGGAGGTAGCCTAGCCTAGCCCTCTATAACCTGCTGGAGCTAGCCTAGCCTAGCCCTCTACAACATGCTGGAGCTAGCCTAGCCCTCTATAACATGCTGGAGCTAGCCTAGCCTAGGACTCTACAACATGCTGGAGCTAGCCTAGCCTAGCCCTCTACAACATGCTGGATGTAGCCTAGCCTAGCCCTCTACAACATGCTGGAGCTAGCCTAGCCTAGCCCTCTACAACATGCTGGAGCTAGCCTAGCCTAGCCCTCTACAACATGCTGTAGCTAGCCTAGCCTAGCCCTCTACAACATGCTGTAGCTAGCCTAGCCTAGCCCTCTACAACATGCTGGAGCTAGCCTAGCCTAGCCCTCTACAACATGCTGTAGCTAGCCTAGCCTAGCCCTCTACAACATGCTGTAGCTAGCCTAGCCTAGCCCTCTACAACATGCTGGATGTAGCCTAGCATTAATCCCCATCCTTACCTGTACTCCCTCTAGCTCTACGCGTACTTCCCCTAGCTCTATGTGTACTTCCTGTAGCTCACCGGGTACTTCCCCTAGCTCTACGTTGTACTTCCTGTCTCCAGGTGGCGGACCGGCTCTTCTCGTCCTTCGGTCAGGACATCCTGGACGCGCTCTACTGGACGGCCACGGAGCCCAAGGAGCGCAAGAGGGACAGCATCGGGGTCCTGCCACACTTCTGCATGGCCGTGTGCTACGTCTGTATCCTCTGGGGGCGGGGGGGCGGGTGAGGGGCTAGGCTAAGGGTTATGGGACGGGGTTAGGGTAAAGGGTGAGGGGCTAGGCTAAGGGTTATGGGACGGGGTTAGGGTAAAGGGTGAGGGTTAGGCTGAGGGTTAGGGGTTAGGGTGAGGGTAAAGGGTGAGGGGTTAGGCTGAGGGTTATGGGACGGGGTTAGTGTAAAGGGTGAGGGGTTAGGCTAAGGGTTATGGGACGGGGTTAGGGTAAAGGGTGAGGGGTTAGGCTAAGGGTTAGGGGTTGGGGTTAGGGTAAAGGGTGAGGGGTTAGGCTAAGGGTTATGGGACGGGGTTAGGGTAAAGGGTGAGGGGTTAGGCTAAGGGTTATGGGACGGGGTTAGGGTAAAGGGTGAGGGTTAGGCTGAGGGTTAGGGGTTAGGGTGAGGGTAAAGGGTGAGGGTTAGGCTAAGGGTTAGGGGTTGGGGTTAGGGTAAAGGGTGAGGGGTTAGGCTAAGGGTTATGGGACGGGGTTAGGGTGAGGGGTTAGGCTAAGGGTTATGGGACGGGGTTAGGGTAAAGGGTGAGGGGTTAGGCTAAGGGTTATGGGACGGGGTTAGGGTAAAGGGTGAGGGTTAGGCTAAGGGTTAGGGGTTGGGGGTTAGGGGTTGGGTTTAAGGGGTTAGGGTTTTGGGTTAAGGGGTTAGGCTGAGGGTTAGGGTTAGGGGTTAGGCTGAGGGTTAGGGGTTTGACCCCCAGCCGAAAGGTCCTGGGTTCAATCCCCTCAGTACAGTCTACCTGTAGGCATCCTTGAGCAAGATGATAGTGACCTGTCTCTGTGCTGTCTAACCCCTACCAGAGGCAGTTGTGTCGGGTATTGTGTCGGGTAGGATTAGTATTAATTAAGCCCTGATTAAGGAGAGGAGGGTATTAGCTAGGATTAGAGTGTGTGTGTGTGTGTGTGTGTGTGTGTGTGTGTGTGTGTGTGTGTGTGTGTGTGTGTGTGTGTGTGTCCCGGTGTCTTCCTGAGCGCTCAGTCCTCCATGCCCTCCTCATCATGGTCCAGGCCTCCACGCTCAACGTGGCGTTCAACTCGCACAACAAGTCGCTGCTCACCATCATGATGTCCAACAACGTGAGTGTTCACTAACTACTATCCCCCTGTGTGGGTTAGTGTTCCCCACGCTAACTACTAACCCCTGTGTATAGGGGTCAGTGTTCCTCACGCTAACTACTAACCCCTGTGTATAGGGGTCAGTGTTCCTCACGCTAACTACTAACCCCTGTGTATAGGGGTTAGTGTTCCCCACGCTAACTATTAAGCCCTGTGTATAGGGTTTAGTGTTCCCCACGCTAACTACTAACCCCTGTCTATAACTCCTATACCAGATGTTTATCTGTTATGTCCGTCCCTCTAGGGGAGGAGCCAACGTAAACCCGATGTTTATCTGTTATTTATTGACCCAGCTGCTGTCCTCTTTGATAAATGAGTCAAAAACAACATATAATGCTGACCAATCACAAGAAGAGAAAAACACGACAATTAGCATATCAGTCGAACCCCGGGCGGGTCACCCATGAGTACGGGGTCAACGTAGAGAGACTGATGTGTTACACACACACCATATGACGATGATGATGACGTGTGTTTCCTGCTTCAGTTTGTGGAGATCAAAGGGAGCGTCTTCAAGAAGTTTGAGAAGAACAACCTCTTCCAGATGTCCAACAGCGGTGAGATACTGTAGATATATAGATATAGATATACATAGAGAGGGAGAAGTCCTGTGACCACAGTGCTGGCTCCAGAGACGGCGGCCCTCTGTTGTGATGCTGTGTCTGCTCCTCTTTCTATAGACATCAAGGAACGCTTCACCAACTACATTCTGCTGATCATCGTCTGTCTGAGGAACATGGAGCAGTTCTCCTGGAACCCAGGTACCTGTCAGCGAGGGACTAACCCCCTCAGCGAGGGACTAACCCTCTAAGCTAGGGACTAACCCTCTAAGTTAGGGACTAACCCCCTCAGCTAGGGACTAACCCCCTCAGCGAGGGACTAACCCTCTAAGCTAGGGACTAACCCCCTCAGCTAGGCACTAACCCTAACCCTCTCAGCGAGGGACTAACCCCCTCAGCGAGGGACTAACCCTCTAAACTAGGGATTAACCCCCTCAGCGAGGGACTAACCCTCTCAGCGAGGGACTAACCCTCTAAGATAGGGACTAACCCCCTCAGCTAGGGACTAACCCCCTCAGCGAGGGACTAAACCTCTCAGCGAGGGACTAACCCTCTCAGCTAGGGATTAACCCTCTAAGATAGGGACTAACCCTCTCAGCAAGGGACTAACCCTCTCAGCGAGGGACTAACCCTCTCAGCTAGGGACTAACCCTCTAAGCTAGGGACTAACCCCCTCAGCGAGGGACTAACCCTCTAAGCTAGGGACTAACCCCCTGAGGTAGGGACTAACCCCCTCAGCGAGGGACTAACCCCTCAGCTAGGGACTAACCCCCTCAGCGAGGGACTAACCCCTCAGCTAGGGACTAACCCCCTCAGCGAGGGACTAACCCTCAGAGGTCAAGGACCAGGTGTGATCCACAGCCACCATCTTGTTATGTCAGGATGAGGTGTGGGCACCTTTGTGTCTCTCTCTCGCTCTCTCTCTCTCATATATATTTCTATATATATATTTATACGTAACTTTGGCATTCATATTCTTTGGTTAAAACTTCCTTTGAGTGAAAGTAGCGCCATCTTCTTTTTTCTTTTAATGGAAACACACTGTTTAGTAAAAAGAGAAGCATGTTGTCCGATTTTGTTGAGCGGAGAGAGCAGCAACAGTGGTAGGTAGCAGCTGTTCGTTGCTACCCCTGACCCCTAATGACATGGATCTGTTCTTAATAACTAATTAGTAATTATATAATTAAGTTCCAATGAAGCTATTGTTAATGTGTTGTCTCCAGAGCACCTGTGGGTACTGTGTCCCGACGTCGTCATGGTGATCACCTCGGAGGTTGCCGTCGACATCATCAAGCACGCCTTCATCACCAAGTTCAACGACATCACCGCCGACGTAAGAACATGACCCCCATACACACCTGGAGAGACCAGGTCTGACCCCACACACCTGGAGAGACCAGGTCTGACCCCACACACCTTCAGAGACCAGGTCTGACCCCACACACCTGGAGAGACCAGGTCTGACCCCGAACACCTGGAGAGACCAGGTCTGACCCCACACACCTGGAGAGACCAGGTCTGACCCCACACACCTGGAGAGACCAGGTCTGACCCCACACACCTGGAGAGACCCCCCCCCCCGCGGTCTCCGCCTTACTGCCACGCCCCCTACTGCCACGCCCCCTACTGCCACGCCCCCTACTGCAACACCCTGAGGGATCCCATCACAGCTCTATATTCACTTCCCATCATGTTTAAATTTGGTCTGTCTCCTCCCTCCTCCCTCCTCCTCCTCCTCCTCCTCCTCCTGCTCCTCCTGCTCCTGCTCCTCCTCCAGGTCTACAGTGAGTACCGCGCCAGTCTGGCCTTTGAACTGGTCAGCAGTCGGCAGAAGAATGTAGGTGACCTCCATCCTCCTCCTCACTACTACACCATCTTCATCCTGCTGTACTGCATCTCACTGTGTGTGTGTGTGTGTGTGTGTGTGTGTGTGTGTAGGCCTACACAGACTACAGCGACTCCGTGGCCCGGAGGATGGGCTTCATCCCGCTCCCCCTCGCTGTCCTGGTGAGAAACCACTCTCTAACCTGTCAATCACACATGTAGCCCCGCCCATATATGATGACAGACAGGAAGACCGGTTGAGATCGCAAACGTAATATAATCCTGATAGAGCTTCCTAACCCTAGATATTAATTTCTAGTCATTTACTGTTGTGTTCAGTTGTGTTGCGTCGAGTTGAGTTGCGTTGCGTTGCGTTGAGTTGTGTTGTGGTGCTGACCTGTGTTCTCCGCCCTGTCAGCTGATCCGGGTGGTGATGAGTTCTCTGAAGGTGCAGGGAGCTCTGGCCTACTGCTGCGTCTTCCTCTGCTACCTCGGGTAAGACCCTGTAGGACCCTTTAGCCCCCTCTAGAACCACGTGGGACCCTCTAGAACCTTCTACTGCTGGTTTAAAGAGAATACTGAATTGAAGGAACGAGCTGAAACGCTTTACGGTGTTGACCTGTAGAACATATCAGCATTTTCAGAGTGGGTTTAGTGTGTCCATCTGTAAATACACAGAACTTCTGTCAATGTACAGAACATCTGTCATTGTACAGAATATCTGCGAATATACAGAACATCTGTCAATGTGCAGAACATCTGTCAATGTACAGGACATCTGTCAATGTACAGAACATCTGTCAATGTACAGGACATCTGTCAATGTGCAGAACATCTGTCAATGTACAGGACATCTGTCAATGTGCAGGACATCTGTCAATGTACAGAACATCTGTCAATGTACAGGACATCTGTCAATGTGCAGAACATCTGTCAATGTACAGGACATCTGTCAATGTACAGGACATCTGTCAATGTACAGGACATCTGTTAATGTGCAGAACATCTGTCAATGTACAGGACATCTGTCAATGTACAGGACATCTGTCAATGTGCAGAACATCTGTCAATGTACAGGACATCTGTCAATGTACAGAACATCTGTCAATGTACAGGACATCTGTCAATGTACAGGACATCTGTTAATGTACAGAACATCTGTCAATGTACAGGACATGGGTTACTCTCCAGAGGTGTTTAACCAGAGTGGGTTTAGCGTCTCCCTCTAACTGTCGGAGGCGTTGCGGTCTCCAGCCTGGTGTCTCTCAAGGTGCTGAACAGCATCGTGCTGCTGGGGAAGTCCTGCGTCTACGTCAAGAGAGCCAAGATGGAGGACAAGCTGTTCGACCGCCCAGCGCCCTCGAGACCACCCCCAGGCAGAGCGGACCAGGAACCAAGCCCCGCCCCCCCAGGTAACCTGGCCCCGCCCTCTGAGGTAACATGGCCCCGCCCTCTGAGGTAACCTGGCCCCGCCCTCTGAGGTAACCTGGCCATGTATTGAGGGTCACATGTAACTCTGATGTTCTGCTCTGTGTTGTGTTGGTTCTCCAGGTGTGGACAAGACCCCAGCTACTTCCTGCAGAGCAACGTCCACCTCCACCTCCTCCTCCTCCTCCTCCTCCTCCTCCTGCTCCTCCTCCTCAGTGACCAGCCAGCCCCCCCCCAGGACTGACCTCCCACCCCCCCCTCCCTCCTCCACCATCCTATCCGACCCCGACCCGACCCCCGACCCCACCACCGACCCCGGCAGTGACCCCACCCCCGACCCCTCCCTGGCCAGCGACGCGGGCCAACCGCCAGCCACGCCCCCTCCGGAGGACCCCGCCCCCCCCGGCGAGGAGGCGGGGCCAGACATCCGAGTCAGAGGGGCCAAGAAGGACCTGCTGGAGATCGACCGCTTCACCATCTGTGGGAACCGCATCGACTAGACCGCCCAGAACCGCCCAGAACCGCATCGACTAGACCGCCCAGAACCGCCCAGAACCGCATCGACTAGACCGCTGAGTCCCGGCCTGCGGTGTGGGACCGTCGGACCCTCACTGGTTCTGGGAGTGGACCAAAGAACCAAGAAGAACAGATCCCCACCCTGGACCGCCTGCTGGTTCGACGGGGTTCGACGAGTCCAAACACTCCTCTCTGTGGTCTCCGTGTTCTCCAGAAGGAAGCTCTTCAGAGCGTTCAGTCTGAGGAGGGACTCCAGTGGGCTCGTCCAAACCGCCTTAAACCGGACGCCTGATGTGTGGAGGTGGTCTGAATGAAGAGAGCCTGATTCAACCCCCTCTCCAGGCTCCTCTCCAGGCTTTTTCAAAGCAACGTCTGGGGTGTTATTGACCACATGTGATTTTGATATGAAGTGTGTGAGGAGCAGCTGAGGTCCTCATGTTTGACTCTAGACGTCCAGCAGGGGGCGATGTGCCAAAGTACAGGACCACTTTTATACAGACAGGAAGTAGTTTTATATCCAGAGACTTTAGAGGGACCATGCAGTAACGTATCACTACGGTGACCACCGCGTTCATTCACAAGAAGGAAAAGTGTTCTGTTGCCATGACTTACCTTCTAAGTTCTTGTTGCCATGGTGATCTTGGTCACTTTGTGGAGGATTTATAAACAGCGAATTCTGGTGTTTTTATTTTGGGATATTTTTTTAATATTTACTTCCATTGAAGCCTAATGAAGATGTATTTCTGAGTTGTGATTATAATAATCCTTATGTTGGGAACTGCTTTTGAAACGGATCGAACCAATCAGAAACGGATCTAACCAATCAGAAGAGTTCTACAGGAGAGGTGGGACGTTGAGGTGATGGATCTAGATAGAGATAGATAACGATATCTCTATCTATAGATATAGAGATATTATATTCCTGATCGGTACACTGCCCTCGTTATTTCTGCTGCTGCGACTAATTTATTGTTTTTATATCGTGTCAAATGCACTAATTTGATTTAATAAAAGCAGATTCTATGACTTGTTTTCTGAGGGTATTTCTTGTGTTGTGAGCTCTGCAGAACCTATTGGATAGACCAGGTAGGCCTACTGGGTTGCCCGCCAACCGCTCTCAGGGAAGGTATAGTAGGCCTACAGTCTGTGAGGTGCAGTAGGCCTACAGCCTGTTGTCTGTGAGGTGCAGTAGGCCTACAGTCTGTCTGTGAGGTGCAGTAGGCCTACAGCCTGTTTCTGAGGTACGGTAGGCCTACAGTCTGGTGTCTGAGGTGCAGTAGGCCTATAGCCTGTTTTCTCTGAGGAGCGGTAGGCCTACAGCCTGTTGTCTGTGAGGTGCAGTAGGCCTACGGTTCGATCCATGGGGACCCAGCCCTGTGTAGTGTGTAGTCCCTGTGTCTACAAGGACTGTCCTGGTCTTAGTCTAAGCTCCTTAGCGTCTCAGACTGTCACATGCCTCCCCTCTCTGGACTCGATTGTTATTGAAGGAACACAACCCTGTGTTAAGGAGACCTACCTACAATAACTACAATCATAACGATAAGACAATAATGCCAATAAAACATTGACTAGAGGGTTTTAATATTATGTATCTAAAATATAACATTAAATCACTTAGATTGTTAGTTCCAATAGTCCTCGGTGATGAGGAAAGGAAACGACGAGTGAAAGATCAAAATACGGACTACACACTGTACACACAACCCACTACACACTGTACACACAACCCAATACACACTGTACACACAACCCACTACACACTGTACACACAACCCACTACACACTGTACACACAACCCACTACACACTGTACACACAACACACTACACACTGTACACACAGCCCACTACACACTGTACACACAGCCCACTACACACTACACACTGTACACACACCCCACTACACACTGTACACACAACCCTCTACACACTGTACACACAACCCACTACACACTGTACACACAACCCACTACACACTGTACACACAACCCACTACACACTACACACTGTACACACAACCCACTACACGCTGTTCACACTACACAATGTAAACACTACTCACTACACACACTGTACAGGGACTACACACACATCATTACACACATAGCACACACTACACACTGTACACACTACACACTACCAACTACACAAATAATACACACTACACAGGGATTACACACCTCACAGGGACTACACACTACACATTACACGCTACACAAAGACTACACACTACAAACTGTACAGGGAGTACACACTACACAAGGACTACTACACACTACACACTGCACAGGGACTACTATACAGGGACTACACACTACAAACTGTACAGGGAGTACACACTACACAGGGACTACACACTACACAGGGACTACACACTACACACTACACAGGGAATACACACTACACACTACACAGGGACTACACGCTACACACTACACAGGGAATACACACTACACACTACACAGGGACTACATGCTACACAGGGACTACACACTACACAGGGACTACACACTACACACTACACAGGGAGTACACACTACACAGGGACTACACACTACACACTACACAGGGACTACACACTACACACTACACAGGGAGTACACCCTACACACTACACAGGGACTACACGCTACACACTACACAGGGACTACACGCCACACAGGACCGGGTCCCCATGGATCGAACAGGATGCTGATCTGTTCTTCATCGGGGCTGCGATACCGTCGATGGGCGTTGGTTCTTTCCCGCCACGAGGGGCGCCTCACAACCACACTTTCCCCGACGGACGCGCGCCTTGCATCCAGCCGCGCGCGCCACCTCTAGTATCGCAGCGGAGGCGCGCCGGAGCCAGAGCGTCTCGAGCTGAGCTGATGGACGGAGCGAAGACCGCTGGAACCATGACTCTGCTGACCTCTCACCCCGACCCCCAGCCCTAACCTCCCCCTTTCCCCCAGATCTCCCCCCTCTCCCCTCCCCGCCGTCCAGAAGCGCGTGTCATTCGATCCGAGCCGCTCGCTTCTTGTCGCTCTCCCGGTTCGTCCCGGACTTCTCTTCGGTGTTCTCCCCGGTGATCTCCCGGTGTTGTCGAGGGACCGGAGGGACGCGATGTGGAGGCCCGGCCTCCTGCTGCTCCTGGCCGGACACCTAGTCTCGTGTGAGCTGCAGCCGGATCCCGGGATAACCCCGCCGCCCGGGAGACCCCCGCCGCCCGGGAGACCACCCCGGGAGAGGCTGGACTTCGGTTCCGTCCCGGCGGGGGTCTACGAGACCCTGGCCCACTACGAGCCGGGACCCATCGGGATCCTCTTCAGCCTGGTGCACGCCTTCCTGTGCGTGGTCCAGCCAAACCCCTTCCCACAAGGTAGGCGGGACCCTCAGTGGTCGAACCCACGAGACCGAGAGCTGATCGATGGCTGATCAATAGCTGATAGACAGCTGATCCATAGCTGATCCATAGCTGATCGATAACTGATCGACAGCTTATCGATAACTGATCGACAGCTGATCGATAGTTGATCAATAGCTGATGGATAGCTGATCTGGCGGACCCGTCCTCCAGCGGCGCTCTGGTGAAGTTGTGGTTGTTAGTGGGAGTCAGGGTCGGGTTTGGATGATCTGAGAAGGTCCTGGACCGTCGCTTTCCAACACATGGAGATGAAATCCATCCTATAATAATAATATTAAAACTAATAATACTAACATTACTAGTCCTCCGTTCAGTCGTTCTCGGTGGCTTTTCGGTCATCACGCTGTGTTGGGCGCCGCGTAGCGGACTCTCCGGGTCCGAGTACCGGGGGGCAACCCTTCCCGGTACTTTACCGGGCCGGAGGGAGACCCTCCCCGGTACCTTACTGGGACGGAGGGCGACCTTGCCCGGTATTTTGGGGTGTGTGTTCCGACATGACGGACAGGTGCATGGCGCAGGCGCTACACACTAACATGCTGTCGGGCTACTTAGACACCGCAGGTTGCGTTTAATGAGCCAATGGATGGTGAGATGTTCCCTCACCGCGTCAGAGGGATCAGGCTGATCAGCTGATAAGCTCCTCAGCCATCTGCTGCCCAGGAGCACCTGCAGGCCTACAAGCCTACCAGGACCAGGACCACCTCCAGGACCACCTCCAGGACCACCTCCAGCACTCAGGACCGGCACCGGGACCACGTCCAGGACTACTCGGACTACCAGGACTACCAGGAACAGGACTAACAGAACCACCTCCAGGACCACCTCCAGGACCACAGCCAGCACTATCAGGACCGGCACCGGGACCACATCCAGGACTACTCGGACTACCAGGACTAACAGGACCAGGACCACGTCCAGGACTACCAGGACTACCAGGACCTCGTCCAGGTCTACCAGGACCTCATCCAGGACTACCAAGGACCTCACCTCCCCCCAGTGGACCTGAGAGGAGGAGGGACCCCACATGGACTGCGTGGACCACCTGTGGGGTTCTATTCTGCTCCAGGGGGGTCTTCAGGTTTCGATGGGGTCTAATCACCCAGAGGAGAGAGACCACCTCTAGGAGCAGAACCTGCTCTACAATATGCAGGAGGAGGGGGCGCAGGAGGAGCAGGGGAGGTGGTGGTGGTGGTGGTGGTAGTGGTGGTGGTGTAAAGAGGCCCCCCCCCCCCCCCCCCCAACACGTCCCATAAAAGGGCATGTTGTCCCCCTCTGTGGAGGTGATGCTGGAGATCCCGTCAGCCAATCAGGGCAGGCCAATCAGGGCCAATCTGGTCTCACAGGGACCATCCTAGAGCTACTCTCTCTAGACTCAGCTACGGACTGTAGCTGGTCTCTCCAGAGCTACTCTCTCTAGATCTACAGACTGTAGCTGGTCTCTCCAGAGCTACTCTCTCTAGAGCTACAGACTGTAGATGGTCCCTCTAGAGTTACAGACTGTAGTTGGTCTCTCTAGAGCTACTCTCTCTAGAGTTACAGACTCTAGCTGGTCCCTCTAGAGTTACAGACTGTAGCTGGTCTCTCTGGATTTACTCTCTCTAGAGCTACAGACTGTAGCTGGTCTCTCTACAGACTGTAGCTGGTCTCTCTAGAGCCACAGACTGTAGCTGGTCTCTCTGTAGTTACAGACTGTAGCTCTAGAGAGAACAGCTACAGTCTGTATCCGGTTTCTCTAGAGCTACTCTCTCTAGTGCCACACACTGTAGCTGGTCTCTCGAGAGCTACACACTGTAGCTGGTCTCTCTGGAGCTACAGTCTGAGGCGCTCCTGCTCCCCTCTCCCACGTGTCCAGCCTCATGGTGTCCATCTCGTTCCGCTCTACTTCCCTCTGTCAGCCTCCTGCAGGGTGAGGGTTGGGCTAGTGCCTGGCTGCAGGGCCCAAGGCAGCGGAGAAGGCCGATCTCTCCTGGGTGTGTTGCCATGTACTCTGTTGCCCCAAAGGTTCAGCCCTCTGATACCGGCCCCTCAGTGGTCCATCGAGAGAGAGAGGCGGTCTCCAGAGCCACCAGAGGACCGCAGCCTGGTGGCGACGCTTTGAGCATCGCTAGCCAGAGCAGCTCAGCAAGCTACGCTACCGCGCTGCTACGCTACCACGCTACCGCGCTGCTACGCTACCAGGATGCTACGCTACCACACTACCGCCCTGCTACGCTACCAGGCTGCTACGCTACCGCGCTGCTACGCTACCAGGCTGCTACGCTACCAGGCTGCTACGCTACCGCGCTGCTACGCTACCAGGCTGCTACGCTACCACGCTGCTACGCTACCGCGCTGCTACGCTACCAGGCTGCTACGCTACCAGGCTGCTACGCTACCGCGCTGCTACGCTACCAGGCTGCTACGCTACCAGGCTGCTACGCTACCAGGCTGCTACGCTACCACGCTGCTACGCTACCAGGCTGCTACGCTACCAGGCTGCTCAGGGACAGGATGCCAGGTCTCTTCTAGAAGGACTTTGATGCTAATGATGATGTTCAACAGCCTCAGAAACAGAACTATGTTTTTCATTGTTGATGTTGGTATTTCGGAGGATGTCAGTGATTTAGGCCCACACAGAAATGATTTTTTGTGAAAACGCATAAGTCTGCCTTAAACCATCTGGACGGTCTTGTGTTTGGGCCAACCGTCCAGAGGGATCCGGCGTTTTCAGTGCCCTAAAACACACTTTTTTGAGACCAGGTCCCAGGGTGGATAAGTAAAAAGTGGCCCTATGCGTTTTCGTGTTCGGATTCGTGTGGACGCCTGATACGCAAACGATGACGTCATCGCCCCCCCGACCACCCATTAGAGTTCAGTTGAATTGTTTTGTTTGATTTGATTTGTATTATTTTTGTAGCTTTAAATACAGCCCCTTGAATTACTAACTGTAAATTAAAATATATGTTTTCTGCTCAATCTACAGGGTTTAACAACTGCTTTCTCGTCCTCGACTGTATGTTTGCGCGCGCTCCGCCTCGTCTTCTTCATTTTTTGGTTGAGAACCAGCGCCACACAGTGGCCTTGAATATGTACTACAGCGTTTCTACGGCTAGATGTGTTTTTTGCAGTCAGTCCATCTTTATGGAGAAATTCCTGAAACGCATCCAAGGAAAACGGAGGGGGAAAAAAATCATTTTTGCCCATGTGGAGGGGACCTCAGAGCGATATCAGAGAAGACGGCTGTGTAGAGGCTGTTAATACGGTGGTTGAACCCGCCACCTTAAGTATATGAGACTCTTTCAGTTTATCTACCACCTCACTTTTATCCCAGTAGTCATGGTAACCTTCATGAGCTCGAGACCATGGATGTTTTATTATTCAAATTAAAATAAGACCGGCTTTAAAGAAGAGCCATGTGAGAAGATTTGTTCAGTTGGAGAGTCCAGGGTTCTGTCATAATGAGCTGAGCTCACACTGAGAGGAGAGGAGAGGAGGAGAGGAGGAGGAGGAGGAGGAGGACTGGAGGAGGAGGAGAGGAGGAGGGAGAGGAGGAGGAGGAGAGGAGGAGGAGGAGGAGGGAAGGAGAGGAGGAGAGAGGAGGAGAGAGAGGAGGAGGAGGAGGAGAGTAGGAGGAGAGGAGGAGGAGGAGAGGAGGAGGGAGAGGAGGAGGAGGACTAGAGGAGGAGGGAAGGAGAGGAGGAGAGAGGAGGAGGGAGAGGAGGAAAGAGAGGAGGAGAAGAGGAGAGAGGAGGAGAGAGGAGGAGGAGGAGGAAGAGACAGAGAGGGGATGAGAATGGAGGAGAGGAGATAGGAGGAGGAGGAGGAGGAGGAGGAGACGATTCAGGCTGCAAACCAGAGAAACGCTCAGTGACACGGAGAAGTATTCATCCAGGCTCCCTTATCTGGGTCAAGCTATTCAGCCGTGTGTGTGTGTATGATTGTGTGTGTGTGTGTGTGTGTGTGTGTGTGTGTGTGTGTATGTGTGTGTGTTTGTTTGTCAGTGTGTGTGTGGATGTCTGACACTCAGTCATGCGTTCTCTGGGTCTTTGTTGGACGGCTCAGAGCTTGTCTCTGGGAGGACAGGAAGTGGACTCTGTGGTGGGGTCGCCACCAGACGAGACTCTTAGTGACTTCCTGTGGCCTCCTCAGGTGTGTGTGTCGGGGGGGGCTGGAGGGGTTCCTGGCGTCCCTAGTAAGAGAAGGTTGATCTGCAGCGGGTCTGATCCCCGACCCCCTAGCTAGACGCCCTCCTAGAGCATTAGGGGTTCCTAACCCTGACCTGGAGAGTCGTCCTCCAGCCTCATGTCTCCGGTCACATCCACCTTCCCTTAAGTCATGAGCAAGGCACTAACCACTGAAACTAAAACCACTAAATGGTGGTTAACACCCCCACTGGTGGTGGGGGTGTTAGACTGGTGAGGGTTAGCCATCTAACGGCTAGTGAAGGTTAGTGAAGGTAAGCCATCTAACGGCTAGTGAAGGTTAGCCATCTAACGGCTAGTAAAGGTAAGCCATCTAACGGCTAGTGAAGGTTAGCCATCTAACGGCTAGTGAGGGTTAGCCATCTAACGGCTAGTGAAGGTTAGCCATCTAACGGCTAGTGTGGGTTAGCCATCTAACGGCTAGTGAAGGTAAGCCATCTAACGGCTAGTGAAGGTTAGCCATCTAACGGCTAGTGAAGGTTAGCCATCTAACGGCTAGTGTGGGTTAGCCATCTAACGGCTAGTGAAGGTTAGCCATCTAACGGCTAGTGAAGGTTAGCCATCTAACGGCTAGTGTGGGTTAGCCATCTAACGGCTAGGGAAGGTTAGCCATCTAACGGCTAGTGAAGGTTAGCCATCTAACGGCTAGTGTAGGTTAGCCATCTAACGGCTAGTGAAGGTTAGCCATCTAACGGCTAGTGAAGGTTAGCCATCTAACGGCTAGTGAAGGTTAGCCATCTAACGGCTAGTGTGGGTTAGCCATCTAACGGCTAGGGAAGGTTAGCCATCTAACGGCTAGTGTAGGTTAGCCATCTAACGGCTAGTGAAGGTTAGCCATCTAACGGCTAGTGAAGGTTAGCCATCTAACGGCTAGTGAAGGTTAGCCATCTACCGGCTAGTGAAGGTTAGCCATCTAACGGCTAGTGAAGGTTAGCCATCTAACGGCTAGTGTAGGTTAGCCATTTAACCGCTAGTGAAGGTTAGCCATCTAACGGCTAGTGAAGGTTAGCCATCTAACGGCTAGTGAAGGTTAGCCATCTAACGCCTAGTGAGGGTTAGCCATCTAACGGCTAGTGTGGGTTAGCCATCTAACGGCTAGTGAAGGTTAGCCATCTAACGGCTAGTGTGGGTTAGCCATCTAACGGCTAGTGAAGAATGGGTCCCTGGTGGGGCCGGATTTCTTTTCTTATCTTTATAGGTTATTTGTTCCTCATCTCTTCTATAGATGCTATCTTTCGGTTTCCTATTCCTTCTCTTTGTAGCCACAAGCACACTTTACACCTGACCTCAAGCTAACAATGTAGCCTGCTAGGGCGATGCCGTCTTACACAGACAGCTTGTTTGATTCCAAATTCAGCATTGTGTGAACGCACAATGATGCCCTCCTAAACGCACAATGAGAGGTGTTGGAAATAAAAACTGCCAATAAATACGGCAGGCTAACACCAATGTACAGCCCTGGGTATCCCTTTAACTACAGGGGTACGGCAGGCTAACACCAATATAGAGACCGGCGTCTCCCTTTAACTACCGGGGTACGGCAGGCTAACACCAATATAGAGACCGGCGTCTCCCTTTAACTACCGGGGTACGGCAGGCTAACACCAATGTACAACCCGGGTTATCCTTTTAACTACCGGGGTACGGCAGGCTAACACCAATATAGAGACCGGGGTCTCCCTTTAACTACCGGGGTACGGCAGGCTAACACCAATGTACAACCCGGGTTATCCCTTTAACTACAGGGGTATGGCAGGCTAAATCCAGTATGGAGACCGGGGTGTCCCTTTAACTACCGGGGTACGGCAGGCTCACACCAATGTACAGCTCGGGGTTAAGGTTAGGGTAAGGGTTAGCTATCCCCTTAACTACAGGGTTACAGTGTTTGGGGCTTTGCTCTGGTGAAGAATCAAGATAGATCCTCTGGCATCTAGCTGCTTGATGGAGACATTGGTTTGGTGGTTTTGAGAGAGAGTCGGCTCTGATCACAATGCAGTCTGCCTCTGAAAGAACCTGATGTAGAGGAGGTTGCTGGTTTGAAACCCAAACAGAGAGCTCTCTTTTTAGGATAATTCCTCATTAGGAACTGCCCTGGAGCCCGAAGGCAAAGCACTTCACCCATAATGCTGTTCAGGGAACCCGTCTTAGCGATATGAAAAACCTCCAATACAAGATGTAAACCTCAGACTGGTTGTGTTTCGTTTCGCTGTAGTGTTTGTGTTGGCTGGTTGGTTGTGTACTTTATGGTGCAGTACTGTCATTCCATGATGAAGTGTGTGGTGTCTCTGATCCTGAAGCTCTGACTGTGACTGCAGTCTCCTGTCCTCTTCAACTCTCTGAGTTATATGCGACCGAGATCATGAATTATAATGAATAATGCGGATGCGGAGCAGCATGCTGTGGCCTCCTATTTATTAACTGTGATTCTTCTGCTCACATTATACTGTTCCAAACGTGTTGATGGTCCCCAGGCGTTTGACATCTCAGATGATCACGTTTACAGACGTTCTGTGGTGAAGGCGGTGAATCACGGGCAGAAACCAAATATTTGAAACATTAAATATATTTCAGAACATCAAGAAAAAAAACAAAGGAGAAAAATCCATTTATGAACCTTTGGTGATTGGACTTGTATCGCTGTAATTAATTAATGCTTCCTAGGTTGTCTGCTGGCTAATTGGAGAGAGGCTTTATTGATAATGCGTTTCTATTTTCCAGATCTCATCGTAAAACTGGTAAAGGAGAAGTTTGGAGCGCCTCAGACTGAGTATCAGAAGGTAACCCTACTTTTTTAATGTATTGAGACAACAGCCATTGCTACTTTTTTTGAATTGTTCTATTTATTTTCTCTTGCCTTGTGTTTCTGCTTTTTCCCATCTTGTTGAAGTGTTCTTTGAGTATGCTTTGTGTTTACTAGGGCAGTAGGGTATACATTACATACATGTTCCAATTGTAGGTATTTTTCTATGAACTGTATGAGGTACGGCGTTATTCATATGAGTAATGAATAATGAGAGTTATGAATGCCCTCGCCCACCACTCCAATGCTCCATGGTAACACAGAGCAGAACAAATTAGTTTATTTATCGAGGATGTTAAGATTGATTTGAACTTCCCAGAAGAAATCAAACACATCCAGAGCACTTCAGGTTGTGAAGCTCTGACAGCTGAGCCTCACCCTGTAATGGCCCCAGGAAACCACAGGATCATGTTCCTCATGGAGGTCCGGCCAGCGGCCAGCGGCCAGCGGCCCAGACCCAGACTGGGTATGGTCCGGTCTGCGGTTCTAAGGGCACCATGAAGGACTTGTTTCAATGGATCTGTGCTCTGATTCTGTGGTGCTTCCGTCTCTGCATGTCCTCATCTGATGTCTCCTGGCTCTCCTCAGCCAGAGAACATAGTCCTGACCCTGCAGGTAAAGTCGCTCTGGCCTTACGCTATAGAAAACCCTGCACCTTGTCCTAAACCGGCTAGAAACCCCCCGCGCCTTGTCTTAAACCGGCTAGAAACCCCCCCTCACCTTATCCTAAACCGGCTACAAAACCCCTAAAGTACCAATACCCTAAGCCTGTCCTAAACCTACCTAACCAACCTACTTAACTGAGCCTCACACTATAGTAACCCACCCAGCATAAAATCCTAAACCCTGCCCTCACCCAACCATCAAACCCTGCCCTAACCCAACCACCAAACTCTGCCCTCACCCAACCACCAAACCCTGCCCTAACCCAACCACCAAACTCTGCCCTAACCCAACCACCAAACTCTGCCCTAACCCAACCACCAAACCCTGCCCTCACCCAACCATCAAATCCTACTCAACCTGCCTAGACTAACCCTTCTCCCAGCGTATGCAAACCCATCAAAACATATTCTGACCGTGAGCATATGTTAACCCTAAACTCTAGCATGTGTTAACTGCTAACTATGCTAACCCTTAACATGTTCTTACCTCTAGAATGTGCTTAGCCCTAGCATATGCTAACCTTTCCCCTATAATGCATAGCAGCACACCTAAACCCTAGAGATGATAACAATGAACGTAGAAATAATGACAACGTGCTCTTGAAATTTTCACCCTCAAAGCTTCTAATATTAGGTCTACGATTTTTAGATTTAGGTTTAAATATAAATGATAAGTTTATTACAGTGGAGCGCAGCGTGACAGTTGAGTGTTACAGTGGAGCATTACAGTGAGCGTTACAGTGAGCATTACAGTGAGCATTACAGTGAGCGTTACAGTGAGCGTTACAGTGGAGCGTAGTGTTACAGTGACAACACAGTGAGCGTTACAGTGTAGCGTTACAGTGAGCGTTACAGTGAGCGTTACAGTGAGCGTTACAGTGAGCATTACAGTGAGCATTACAGTGAGCAACACAGTGAGCGTTACAGTGGAGCGTAGTGTTACAGTGACAACACAGTGAGCGTTACAGTGGAGAGTTACAGTGAGAGTTACAGTGAGCGTTACAGTGAACGTTACAGTGAGCGTTACAGTGAGCGTTACAGTTAGCATTAGTTGAGCGTTACAGTGGAGCGTAGTGTTACAGTGACAATACAGTGAGCGTTACAGTGGAGAGTTACAGTGGAGCGTAGCGTTACAGGGAGTGTTTCAGTGGGCGCTACAGTGGAGCGTTACAGTGGAACGTTAACCTGGAGCGTTACAGTGAGCGTTAAACTGGAGCTTTACAGTGAGCGTTAAACTTGAGCTTTACAGTGAGCGTTAAACTGGAGCTTTACAGTGAGCGTTAAACTGGAGCTTTACAGTGGGGTGTTACAGTGAGCGTTACAGTGAGCGTTACAGTGAGCGTCAGTGTACCGTCACTGGACAGTGTTTACTGCGGACATCGCCGGGTTTTGGTTTCTGGAGTCTTTATGCTGGTTACCAACGCTTTCCCAGAATAGTCCGGTCTCCAGGCTCCGTCGTCATGACAGCGTGAAAACCCAAATGGCTTTTGACATCTTTCCTAAACATTGATTCAAGCCTGAAGGAAGTGGGCGTGGCTAACTCTGTGCTCCGCATACACACAATGTCTGATCCTCATTGGACACACACACACACACGTTATTCCAAACACACGCCCAGATATACACATACATTTAGTTCTTATTTCACTCCTTCACCCCCCTTGAGTTATTCATTCTCTTATCTGCCTCTCTCTCTTTCTCTCTCTCTCTCTCTCTCTCTCTCTCTTTCTCTCTCTCTCTCTCTCTCTTCTCTCTCTCTCTCTCTCTCTCTCTCTCTTCTCTCTCTCTCTCTCTCTCTCTCTCTTTCTCTCTCTCTCTCTCTCTCTCTCTCTCTATGTCTCTCTCTCAGGTGCTCTACTATGAACTGGGCTTCCTGCTGTGTGCGGCGGTGGGCGTGGTCTACCTGGTGCTCCTCCCCCTCGCCGGCCTCCTGCTGTGTATCTGCCGTTGCTGTGACAACTGCGGAGGAGAGATGCACCAGCGGCAGCGGAAGAACGCCGACTGTCAGCGCGGCCTTCTGGGAACGCTGCTGTTCACCACCTCGCTGGTCATCAGGTGAGACCCCCTGACGCCCCCCACCCCCCTTCCCCCGGTAGAGACATGACTCCTAACCCCCTGACGCCCCCAAGGCCACTCACGAGGTTGAGTGACAGGGGGAGGAGCCCTGAGGGTCCGCCCTCCCAGCGACGAGGGGGAGTGGCAGGGGGAGGAGCCCTGAGGGTCCGCCCTCCCAGCGACGAGGGGGAGTGGCAGGGGGAGGAGCCCTGAGGGTCCGCCCTCCCAGCGACGAGGGGGAGTGGCAGAGGGAGGAGCCCTGAGGGTCCGCCCTCCCAGCGACGAGGGGGAGTGGCAGGGGGAGGAGCCTCGCTCATGGACTGCAGCGCTTATAAAAGAGGATTGAGATCATCCTGGTAGAGTCAAACTCAGGACCTGCTGGGCGCTGTGTGCACGTGGATGTGTGTGCAGTGGAGTCACACGGCGTACATCCTGAGCCCTCGGCCCGTCTCCACGGAGACGGGGACCAGTTGCCTGTGCTGCCTAACGAGACGTCTGGGGAGCATCACCGCCTACTTCTGATCCTCCTGCGTCTCCTGCCAGCTTCTCCTACTCCCCATCATCCTTCATCTCTCCTCCTCCTCTTCTTCTCTCCTCCTTTCCTCCGCCTCCTCTCCTCCACCACCTCCTCCTCCCCAACCACCTCCTCCTCCTCCTCCTCCTCCTCCTCCTCCTGCTCCTTCTCCTCTTCTTCTTCCTGCTCCTCCTTCTCTCCTCCTCCTCCTCCTCCCGCGGGGGCCAAGGCGACACTTTGAATCTGCTCAGATCGGAGGCTTCGAGGAGGAGGAGGGTTGCAAGGGAGAGAGGGAATCCTCACGGGAATGTGATGATGAAGTTGGTTTCCGTGGATACCGTGTTTTCCCACATCCCAGCAGGGTGCAGCTGCTTAGTGGGGAACCGTGAGGAGACCTGGAAACAGAACAGCTCCGAGCCGAACACTCAGTGTCCAATTAAAACAGACAACGACACAGCAGCCCAACCCAACCCCACCTCACTGACAGCAGAGGGTTTAGGTGGGTGTTGGGTTAGGGTTAGGATAAGGTGGACTTCAGCCCGTACTCATGAGTTCTAGTTAGAGGGTAGCCGCTGTCCCCGTGGTGTTGGAGGACTGGTTGATGACCGTATAACCCAGACCCAACCCATCACCACGGTCTAACCCCAGCTCCTCCAACGTCACTTTGAATCAGTTGGTTCCACTACTGCCTCGAAGGACTCTAGAACGAGGCTGATCATCTCTGTACATCTCTACCTATCTCTCTGTACATTTCTCTCTCTCTCCACATCTCTCTCTGTCTCCCTCCATCTCTACATCTCTCTTTCTCTCTCTCTCTCTCTCTCTCTCTCTCTCTCTCTCTTTCCTTCTCTCTCTACATCTCTCTCTGTCTCCCTCCATCTCTACATCTCTCTCTCTCTCTACATCTCTCTCTCTCTCTCTCTACATCTCTCTTTCCTTCTCTCTCTCTCTCTCTCTCTCTCTCTCTCTCTCTACATCTCTCTTTCCTTCTCTCTCTCTCTCTCTCTCTCTACATCTCTCTTTCCTTCTCTCTCTCTCTCTCTCTCTCTACATCTCTCTTTCCTTCTCTCTCTCTCTCTCTTTCTCTACATCTCTCTTTCCTTCTCTCTCTCTCTCTCTCTCTACATCTCTCTTTCCTTCTCTCTCTCTCTCTCTCTCTTTCTCTACATCTCTCTTTCCTTCTCTCTCTCTCTCTCTCTCTACATCTCTCTTTCCTTCTCTCTCTCTCTCTCTCTCTCTCTCTCTCTACATCTCTCTTTCCTTCTCTCTCTCTCTCTCTCTCTCTCTCTCTCTCTACATCTCTTTCCTTCTCTCTCTCTCTCTCTCTACATCTCTCTTTCCTTCTCTCTCTACATCTCTCTCTCTCTCCACCTCTCTCTTCACTATGGGCTTCATAGTGAGGTATCACTGTGGACTTGCAGGTGCTGGATGGGGTCTGGTCCTCTGCGGCTGATGGGTTGGCTAACCCTAACCCGAGTAGAGTAGTCCTTGATCTGCAGCCATCCTCATGTTCGGCGCTAGTAGTTAGTAGGGTGGTAATCTAGTAATTAGAAGGGTGGTAAACTAGTAGTTAGTAGGGTGGTACACTGGTAGTTAGTAGGGTGGTAAAATAGTAGTTAGTAGGGCGGTAAATTAGTAGTAAGTAGTATGATAACTAATAGTTATTAGGGTTGTATTAACCAGGACTCTGACAGATTAATGATGAGGAGACGATTATCCCGAGGGATTCTACATCCCTAGAGTCTAATTATAGAGTGTCACCCTGGAGGGGGTTAGAGTGCAGTGTGCAGTGTGTAGTGTGTAGTGTGTAGTGTGTAGTGTGTAGGGTACTAGGGACCTCTCTCTTCTCCTCTCCTATCCTCTCCTCTCCTCTCCTCTCCTTCAGTTCCTCTGAGTTAATTATTATAATTAAGGAAATGCATCTCAAGTTGTTATGAAGTTACACTGAGGACAGCGGGATGAGCTGATGTATTTCTCTCTCTCTCTCTCTCTCTGTTGACTCTGCAGAATCCACCCACCTAGAGAGAGAGGAGGGGGAGAGAGTAGTGAGAGGGAGATAGTGAGAGAGTGGTTTCTTTGTGTTTGCTACAGAGAGCAGGGGTGTAGACCCCAACAATACACTTTTGTTGTGAAGGAGCCATTTTGATTCTCTCTCCGGGCGAGACAGCTCCACTTGACTGTAGAGTCATTCAATCCACCTCCACTCTAGACTCACTGGCTGGCTGGCTGGCTGGCTGGCTGACTGACTGGCTGACAGGCTGTTTTACTCTCTTGTTGATGAGTAGAGCAGAAGTACTTCTAGGGTTCTTGTTGATTAGCGGTGGATCAGAGCCACATGATTTAGCGTGTGTTTTAGCTCCATCGCTACGTGATGTAGCTGTGTGTTTCAGCTCCATCGCTACGTGATGTAGCTGTGTGTTTTAGCTCCATCGCTACGTGATGTAGCTGTGTGTTTCAGCTCCATCGTGTGTTTCATATACAGTCTACATCGTGGATCGTCCTGTCGCTGACAAACACACAAACCCTTCCCTCACATTAACCAGCCTCACAGATACTAGATCAAACGAGTGTGTGAACACGCTGAGCTGATGGGCTTGTGATACACGCACGCACGCACACACTCACGCAGGCATGCACGCACACACACACAAACACAGACACACACACACACACAGGTCTTAATGTAATGTTGTTAAGAAGAGTAATTGAATGTATTAAACAACCAAATGGACAACAGGGACCTCTACTGGAGGGCTCGTGTCATTGGATATTATTATTATTATCTGTCAACGCATGTGTGGAATCATTAAGACATTTAAAGAAATTAATGCATCTATTAACATATATTGTCTAATCTAAGTATCTGGGTGATTGACATGTGGTTTGCTGTTGCTTGGCGACAGCATCGGAGTGCTGTGTGCCTACACAGCCAATCAGACGCTGAGCTCTCAGGTGAAGAACGTCAGGCGATTGGTCAACAGCAACATGAGGGACCTTCACACCTTCGTCAACGACACGCCCACGGTACCTGTCTGTCATTCTGTTTGTCAGTGTGTCTGTCTGTCTGTCTGCTTGTCTGTATGTGTCTGTCCGTTTGTTCGTCCGTCTGTCTGTCTGTGGTTCCTCAACTAACTGGATTTTGTTTTGCAGCAAATTGACTTCCTGGTTTCTCAATACTCGACTGCGAAAGGAAAAGTTCTGTACGACCTCGACAGTAAGCTACACCGTACTATAAATACTATTTACTACAAGAGTACTCTGTCCTAGACACTTACATCTAATGTTACTTTACTCTCTCTAGACACTAAGATTTTTATGTAACTTTGCTCTCTCTAGACACTAAGATCTTAATGTCGCTTATCTCTCTTCTAGATGGTACATTCATCCTGTGATCTTGACTCTCCAGATATAGGTCCTCTACTTGGCGGAAGGATACACGGGCAGCTAGGGAAGGAGGTCCGGCCTGCCATGGACGGAGTGCTCAGTCTGGCTGGAGGTGGGTCCGCCTCCGCCGATCACAGGCACTGTTAGCTGAGCCGGGTCCTATATTAATAGAATTAACACATCTGTCCTGCTGTTTTTTATATGTTGGGTAATTATAAGTAAACGTGCGTTTAAGCTGTTGAATGAACATGAAAAATGAACAAGCAGGGAGCCAGCATATTAGTCACTTAGTTCATGATTACCATATACTCCTGAACATTTAAACTTGTATTCCACACGATGAAGGCACTGAAAGACATTCAGAAGAATCTTTGTATATTCTTTCTTTTTGTTTTTGTTCTGAAGTGAAAATCGAAAGAGCCCTAAAAGGTAACAGCAGTCTGACCCCCGTGACCTTTAACCCTGTGACCTCTGACACTGTCGTGACCCCAGTTCCCCTTTGCCTTCCCTGAACATTTGGACCGATCAGGGGGCAGAATGCCGTCTTAATGCAACATTAAGACCAAGGTTCTCCGCCCGTCGTGATTCAGACTCGGAACACCAAATGGTTCTCATGTTTCTGTTCCTCATGTCGTTTGTTGTTCCACCCCATCCACATTTCAACTCACACTTTTAAGGCAGTTCCGATAAGTCAGTTCCGATAAGTCTGTTCAGGATGAGTCAGTTTTGATAAGTTAGTTCCGATATGTCTGTTCCGATAAGTCTGTTCAGGATGAGTCCGTTTTGATAAGTCAGTTATAATAAGTCTGTTCCGATTAGTCAGTTCCGATAAGTCAGTTCAGATAAGTCATTTCCGAGCCAGAGATTGGACAAGAGGCTTGAGTGCTGAGATAGAGAATACAAGACACTGGGACCAGTACATGGCACTGGGACCAGTACACAGCACTGGTACCAGTACAAGACACTGGGACCAGTACAAAACACTGGGACCAGTACACAACACTGGGAACAATACATAGCACTTGGACCAGTACACCTCGACAGCTCACCCTCACTGGGATTGGCTTCAATATCCACCAATCAGGGCTGATTTTAACGATCAGTGACAGCACTCAGAAATACAATCCAAGCTCTTAAATGTCTTCCCTCTCCTGCTTTACTCCTCGTACTCCTTTTATAAAGTTACACTCCTCACTGTGTTACTTCCTCCTCATGTTACCAGATTCACATACATACCTGTGTGTGTGTGTGCGTGCGTGTGTGTGTTTGTGTGTGCGCATTTGTATTGAACGTGTTTACTTTCAACGAGAGCTAAAAGTTGGTGGTTCACCGGTCGCTCGCTCTCTCTCTCTCTCTCTCCCCCCCCTCTCTCTCTCTCTCTCTCCCTCTCTATCTCTCATCACCTGTGTCTCTCTCTCTCCCTAACCTGTGACTCCTTCTCTCCCTAACCTGTGTTTCCCTCTGACCTGTGCCCCCCAGCGATGCGAGAGACGAGGGAGGCCCTGGAGAATGCCAGCGTGTCCCTGGAGGTGCTCCAGGAGGGCAGCGGGAAGCTGGCCTTCAGCCTGAGTCTGATGAGGGGCAGTCTGAGGCGCAGCCTGGACGACCCGGCCTGCAGGGACCCCAAGAACCAGCCCACCTCCGCCCAGCTCTGCAGCGCCATCCAGAGCTCCCTCAGCCACCTCCACCTGCACGCCAACTACTCCAGGGTACGGCCGTCTGGAGGCCCTGTTCCTCCAGAGCTCCTTCAGCTAGAGGAGCTAGCTGAAGGAGCTCTAGATGAGGAGCTCTAGAGGAAGGAGCTCTAGAGGAAGGAGCTCTAGAGGAAGGAGCTCTAGAGCTCCTTCCTCTAGAGCTCCTCATCTAGAGCTCCTTTGGCTAGCTCCTCCTGAATGAGCTCTAGAGCTCCTTCAGCTAGAGGAGCTCTAGAGCTCCTTCAGCTAGAGCTCCTTCCTCTAGAGCTCCTTCCTCTAGAGCTCCTTCCTCTAGAGCTCCTTCAGGAGGAGCTGGCTGAAGGAGCTCTAGAGCTCCTTCCTCTAGAGCTCCTTCCTCTAGAGCTCCTCATCTAGAGCTCCTCATCTAGAGCTCCTTCAGCTAGAGCTCCTTGTTCTTGAGGTCCTTCATCTTCTAGAGGTCCTGTGCTCAGATGTTTTAATCTGGTTCTGATCAGGTGTCAAATGGTTCAATCGGATTCTGCTCTGGTTTCAGATGTTTAATCTGGTTCTGATCTGGTTTCAGATGGTTTAATCTGGTGGTTCTGATCTGGTTTCAACTTGTTTCATCTGGCTCTGAACTGGTTTCAGATATTTAATCAGGTTCTGATCTGGTTTCAGTTGTTTAATCTGGTTCTGATCTGGTTTCAGATGGTTCAATTGGATTCTGCTCTGGTTTAAGATGTTTAATCTGGTTCTGATCTGGTTTCAGATGGTTTAATCTGGTGGTTCTGATCTGGTTTCAACTTGTTTCATCTGGCTCTGAACTGGTTTCAGATATTTAATCAGGTTCTGATCTGGTTTCAGATGGTTTCATCTGGTACTGATCTGGTTTCAGATGTTTAATCTGGTTCTGATCTGGTTTCAGCTGGCAAGTGTGAACCCTCAGCTGGAGAAGATGAACCAGGTTCTACAGACAGACTTGAGAGCCGTCATCCAGAGGGTGAGACAATACTACACTATAGTACTCTTGTACTTCGATAATTAGACCCTGTAGTACTCTGATACTATAGTACTCTGATATGATGGTACTCTGGTACTATAGTACTTTGATACTCTGATACTATAGTACTCTGATACTATGGAACTTTGATACTATAGTACTCTATTACTCTGATACTATAGTACTCTGATATTCTGATACTATAGTACTCTAATACTATATTACTCTGATACTATAGTAATGTGATACTATAGTTCTCTGGTACTCTGACACTATAGTACTCTGATACTATGGAACTTTGATACTATAGTACTCTAATACTCTGATACTATCGTACTCTGATATTCTGATACTATAGTTCTTTGACACTATTGTACTCTAATACAATAGTACTCTGAAACTCTTATACTATTGTTTTCTAATACTATAATACTCTGATACTATAGTACTCTGATACTCTGATACTATAGTACTCTGGTACTATAGTACTCTGATACTTATTACTCTAATACTCTCATACTAAAGTGCTCTAATACTATAGTACTCTGGTACTGTAATACTCTAATACTATAGTACTCTGATACTCTGATACTATTATTATGCACTATACTGTTACTACACTATACACTCTACTGTAATACTCCTGTTGTAACTTAATACTCTATTGTACTGGCAGTGTGTTGTAGTACTCTCATACTGAGATACTGTAGTAACCTGTCCTATGTGATGCAGGGCTACTCGTCTCTGAACAATACTCCTTCCATGGTGGTGGATCAGACCACGTCCGTGGTGGAGGGTGAGTTCAGCTACTACAGATTAACCCTAACCCCTAACCCCTAACCCTATAACCCTAACCCTATAACCATAAACCTATCACCCTATAACCCTATCCCCTAAACCCTAACCCTAACCCTAACCCTAACCATATAACCGTGACCCTACTGCAATAGGCTCTGGTAACTGCCCTCTAATGCCCCCTAGTGGTGAGAGGGCTGTTGGACGGCATTGGCTCCAACATCAGCAGCTTCTCCAAGGGTTTTCCGGTCCGAAGCAGTCTGGCCAACTTCACCATCTTCATCAACCAGGCCCACTCGTCCATCGAGGACCACTACCCCCAGCTGGACCAGGCAGACTTCTACAGGTCGGTCCTCCATTGATAAGGGAAATGGAGACTTTATAATATTTTATTTTGTATTTTTATTTCCCAGAATTTTTGGATTTTACTATAAGAGAGTAGACGCTAGAGATGCGCGGATGGGCTATTATTTCATCCGCAACCGCATCACAAATGCAACATCCGTCCGCCATCCGTCCGCACCAACGTTTTTTAACCATTTTCAAAACCGCACCCGCCCGCCATCCACCGGTTGTATCTAGCCTACTATATAGGCTAATGCCTATTGCACTTTATTTTTTGCAAAAAAAAGAAAGCCTCGATATTAAAGAAACGCCGACTCAAGCATATTAATTCCAAAATTCGCTGCAAGTCCACCGCACAACAGTGCAACATGCATGTTCACATTTTTTATTGTACATAACAACCCGAAAACTTGCCTGTTTCCCTTGCAATTCAAAGTTTTCCGACAATTTTTCTTACCTTCTTTCATAGCAGTGGATTTCATTGAACTAGTAGTTTAACTTGTTCAACCTCTAGTCATCTCGCGCTGCCATTCCACGAGTGGTAGGCTACAATGGCGGGCTGTTTTAAAATATAACCGATATGGAAACAGGTGGGCCGGCTGCATCACCCTGTGCTGCATGCTGGTCCTGGTCCTGGCCTTCAACTACCTGGGCCTGCTGTGTGGAACGCTGGGCTACGACAAACACGCCTCGCCCACCACCCGGGGCTGCATCTCAAACACCGGGGGCACCCTGCTCATGGCGTGAGTCACGACCCCCGACCCCCGACCCCTGACCCCTGACCCCGACCTGCTGCTTCATGACCTGGATGTCGTTTCACTGTAAGCTTAGGACGAAAGGGTCAGAGTGAGCCGAATTAGACAGGGTTAGTTAGTTAGTTAGCTGAATTAGAAAGGGTTAGTTAGTTAGAGTTAGCTGAAGTAGATATGTTTAGTTAGTTAGCGTTAGCTGAATTAGATAGGGTTAGTTAGTTAGTTAGCCGAATTAGACAGGGTAAGTTAGTTAGTTACCTGAATTAGACAGGGTTAGTTAGTTAGAGTTAGCTGAATTAGATATGGTTAGTTAGTTAGAGTTAGCTGAATTAGATAGGGTTAGTTAGTTAGTTAGAGTTAGCTGAATTAGACAGGGTTAGTTAGGTAGAGTTAGCTGAATTAGAAAGGGTTAGTTAGTTAGAGTTCGCTGAATTAGATATGGTTGGTTAGTTAGTTAGTTAGTTAGAGTTAGCTGAATTGGATAGGGTTAGTTAGCTAGAGTTAGCTTAATTAGATAGGGTTAGTTAGTTAGTTAGAGTTAGCTGTATTAGAAAGGGTTAGTTAGTTAGAGTTAGCTGAATAAGATAGGGTTAGTTAGTTAGAGTTAGCTGAATAAGATAGGGTTAGTTAGCTAGAGTTAGCTTAATTAGATAGGGTTAGTTAGTTAGTTAGAGTTAGCTGTATTAGAAAGGGTTAATTAGTTAGAGTTGGCTGAATAAGATAGGGTTAGTTAGTTAGAGTTAGCTGAATTAGATATGGTGAGTAAGTTAGCTAGACCCAGACCCAGCATGGCGGCGTGGTGGTAAGGCGTTCCTCTCTCCAGGGGGGTGGGCTTCAGCTTCCTGTTCTCCTGGCTGCTCATGGGGGTCGTCACCGCCGCCTTCCTGGTCGGAGGGAACCTGGAGAAGCTGCTCTGTGAGCCCTACCACAGCAAGGAGCTCTTCAAGGTGCGTCACAGCTCACCGCTCTCACCTGGTCTCACCTGGTCTCACCTGGTCTGACCCCCCCTGGTCTAACCTCCGGGGGGGGGGTCTTGATGCCCAGGTCTGAGGGGGTACGGTCTGGGGGTCTAGGGGGTAGGGGTCTGGGGGTCTAGGGGGTAGGGGTCTGGGGGGTCTAGGGGGTAGGGGTCTGGGGGTCTAGGGGGTAGGGGTCTGGGGGGTCTAGGGGGTAGGGGTCTGGGGGGTCTAGGGGGTAGGGGTCTGGGGGTCTAGGGGGTAGGGGTCTGGGGGTCTAGGGGGTAGGGGTCTGGGGGGTCTAGGGGGTAGGGGTCTGGGGGTCTAGGGGGTAGGGGTCTGGGGGGTCTAGGGGGTAGGGGTCTGGGGGTCTAGGGGGTAGGGGTCTGGGGGGTCTAGGGGGTAGGGTCTGGGGGTCTAGGGGGTAGGGGTCTGGGGGTCTAGGGGGTAGGGGTCTGGGGGTCTAGGGGGTAGGGGTCTGGGTGCAGCAGCTCTGACCTGTTGTGGTCCTCAGCTCCTGGACACGCCCCACATGGTGGACCCCCAGTGGAGGAACTTCATCCCCGGGTTCCTGTACAACGACTCGGACCTGGACCTCACCATGGAGAACCTATACAGGTAGGAGGACCGCAGACCCCCGACCCCCAAGACCCCACAGACCACGGCTCAGGAGCTAATGCTGAATGTGTGTGTGTGTGTGTGTGTGGTGTCTGTGTGTGTGTGTGTGTGTGTGTGTGTGGTCTGTGTGTGTGTGTGGTGTGTGTGTGTGTGTGGTGTGTGTGTGTGTGTGTGTGGTGTCTGTGTGTGTGTGTGGTGTGTGTGTGTGTGTGGTGTGTGTGTGTGTGTGTGGTCTGTGTGTGTGTGTGTGGTGTGTGTGTGTGTATGTGTGGTGTCTGTGTGTGTGTGTGTGTGTGCGTGCGGTGTGTGTGTGTGTGTGTGTGTGTGTGTGTGTGGTCTGTGTGTGTGTGTGTGTGTGTGTGTGTGTGGTGTCTGTGTGTGTGTGTGTGTGTGTGTGTGTGCGTGCGGTGTGTGTGTGTGCGTTGCAGTAACTGTAAGGAGAACAGGGGTATCTACTCCGCCGGGCGTCTGGATAAGATCTTCAACATCACAGCGTTCCTCAACACCACCCTGGTCAGTCTCCTCCACCCCCCACCCACAGGCCCCACCCACAGCCCCCACCCACACCCCCACCCACGGCGACATCAATCAATGCAATAAGAATCACAATATAGATTTAAACAAACATGTTGCTTCACAATATTACAAGAAGTAACAGATGAACGTTAATAAGATGAATCAGATCCTGAATGTACCAATTTTCAGTATTAATGTGTATCTGTATTATTTATCTGAAAACGCCACAGTGCAGTACGGATGACCTCAGCTGCTATTCTTATTGATCTGTATTATTTATCTGTATTTCTATCTGTCTGTTATTTGTATATTTTATCTTTCTTTGTTTCTATCGTTTTTTTTTTCTCTTTTTATATATTTAAAATGCTGTTGTGAATCGCACCGTCGGGATTGCAATTAAATTTTGTTGTACCATGTGCAATGACAATAAAGAGAATTCTGTGTGTGTGTGTGTGTGTGTGTAGTTCACCAGGGAGGTGGTGTCGGTGCTGGAGGGGATCCGTCTGGACCTGAGTGGGGTGGAGCTTCTGCAGACGGAGGGGCGGCAGAACCTTCTGGACTTCTCTGAGTCCGGCCTGTCAGAAATCAACTACGCCCAATACCTGGAGGAGGTACACACACACTCACTCACTCACTCACTCACTCACTCACTCACTCACTCACTCACTCACTCACTCACTCACTCACTCACAGTAATACTTTACTGTGTGCAATACTTTAGCGCGTTTCTTGCATCTCATAACCTTTGGCATTATTATATTGTTTATGTTGTTAATACAAGCTGTGTCATACATTCTGTGTGTGTGTGTGTGTGTGTGTGTGTGTGTTTATCTATAGTGTTTCATATAGTGTAGAGTTTTCCTCGACCACCGCGTAATGACGGTACTCATATTTAATACATGTGGATTCAGTCTTGTATTCATTCAACATTATGCATTCCTAGCTTTTATACTACTGAAATAAAAGTACTGCTAGTGCTCTATCATATATTTGTACTTTTATGTTTATCATATATTTCATTTCAACATATATATATATATATATATATATATAATTGTATTTTTTTTCAATATGTAGGGCTAATTTCCGCTACAGTTCTAAACACAACTCTAACTTTCCATTGATCTAAATCCTGGTTGCTATGGTAAGCGATCAAGTACAGTGGCAGTCATCCACGACTTGACTTTCGCGGGTAAGGGTAAACGTTTCCATGGTAATGGAGAGCTCCACCAATCAAAGACGGCTTGTCACATTTTAGGCTTTATTGGATTTATGTGTTTTTCTAAAAACTAGAAGTTCCCGTCTTTAACTTGTGGCTTTAACAGGAGCATATACCATAGATTCACAATATAACTGCTTGTGGTAGGGATACTTTGGATGGTTACGACATCAAGGCTTTTAATCAAAACCTATATTGAGAAAATGAATGAGATTTTTACTAACAGAACCACAGTGCTGCACTCTATTGGGTTGTGGTCTTGTGTCTCCCAGGTGAATTAAGGCGTGGTCTAGTGTCTCCCAGGTGAATTAAGGCGTGGTCTTGTGTCTCCCAGGTGAATTAAGGCTTGGTCTTGTGTCTCCCAGCTGTATTAACGCGTGGTCTTGTGTCTCCCAGGTGTATTAAGGCGTGGTCTTGTGTCTCCCAGGTGAATTAAGGCGTGGTCTTGTGTCTCCCAGTTGTATTAAGGCGTGGTCTTGTGTCTCCCAAGTGAATTAAGGCGTGGTCTTGTGTCTACCAGGTGAATTAAGGTGTGGTCTTGTGTCTCCCAGGTGAATAAAGGTGTGACGGTGGAGGACCTGCTGACCTTCACCAGCCAGCTGGAGGCCCAGACGGACCTCATGGTAACACGGCCCCCATCTCCTCTCTACCTCAACATGCTGCCTTATATGTTGTTCTGAAAAGCGTGTAAACATGTTGCGTGTGTGTGTGTGTGTGTGTGTGTGTGTGTTTGTGTGTGTGTGTGTTTGTGTGTGTGCAGCCCGAGGGGCCCCTCCAGACCGCTCTGAAGGGCCACACGAGCACCCTGAGACAGATCCACAGCCAGCAGGTGGTCCCACTGGAGCAGGCCATGGTAGGCCTGTCTGTCTGTCTGTCTGTCTCTCTCTCTATCTGTATCTCTGTCTGTCCGTCTGTCTGTCTTTCTCTCTCCTTGTCTATATCTCTCTCTGTCTGTCTGTCTGTCTGTTTGTATCTCTGTCTGTCTGTTTCTCTGTCTGTATGTCTGTCTGTTTCTCTCTCTCTCTCCTCTGTCTGTCTATCTCTTTGTCTGTCTCTCTGTCTGTCTCTGTCTGTCTGTCACTCTGTCTGTCTGTCTGTCTGTCTGTCTGTCTGTATGTCTGTCTGTTTCTCTCTCTCTCTCTCTGTCTGTCTGTCTCTCTGTCTGTCTGTTTCTCTCTCTCTCTCCTCTGTCTGTCTGTCTCTTTGTCTGTCTCTCTGTCTGTCGGTTTCTCTCTGTCTGTCTCTCGGTCCTTGGTCAGAAGTCCAGGGGTCCTCCTGTAGACCTCCGAGGGGTCCTTGGTCAGAAGATAAAAATCAATGTTCCATTACCGTTTGCAGCTAGCTATGGATTAGCTATCTGAGGCTCCAGTTACCCATGATGCACTGCGACTGAGTCTGTTGTTTTTCTTTCCTCATGCAGAAATATGTGAGAGCCAGGGTAAGCGGCCATGTTGAACACATTCACGTTAGAGTGTGTGTGTGTGTGTGTGTGTGTGTGTGTGTGTATGGTGTAACACATTTCGTAGAGTTGTTTTCTGTCTGTTTTTGCTTGGTGACCTTTGACCTTCTGATCTTCTTCAGAGTGCGTTGAACCAGAGTATGAGGTTCCTGGAGCGAACGGCCTCCGACCTGCCAGTAAGTACTCCAACCTTTGACCTCTGACCTTCACACCCCCTTTGACCTTTAACATCTAAACCAGTGGACCAGACCAGATTATGTCTTGTTTTACAGAACAAAGTTTTGGCCGTTTTAAACGCCCTGGATGAAGCCCAATACCTCATCTCCCAGAATGCAACACACCTGATCAGTCAGGTAAACGACCAGATCCTCTCCTTCCCCCTAGCCTCGCATTCGTTCAGCTGAATGTTAACCTCCCTCCCCCCACAGGAGACGAGGCTGTACAAGGACGTCATCGTTGGCTACTTCCAGCAGTACATTGACTGGGTGAAGAGCTCGGTAAGTCTCTAAATGATTTCCCTGTGCGCCATCATGACTGGTTCACCTGTGGAATAGTTTCCCAGTGGGGCATCGTGACTGGTTCACCCTGTGGAATAGTTTCCCAGTGGGGCATCGTGACTGGTTCACCTGTGGAATAGTTTCCCAGTGTGGCATCGTGACTGGTTCACTGGTGGAATAGTTTCCCAGTGCGGCATCGTGACTGGTTCACTGGTGGAATAGTTTCCCAGTGTGGCACCGTGACTGGTTCACTGGTTGAATAGTTTCCCAGTGCGCAATCATGACTGGTTCACTGGTCACAGGGGTTTACAGATCCAGGTTTAAACAGAGCGGACAGAGATGTGTTTGACACTATAATTATACTATACTCTATACCTATACTATACTCTTTACACTACAACTATACTATACTCTATACCTATACTATACTCTATACTCTACAATTATACTATACTCAATACTCTATAACTATACTATACTCTATACCAGGGGTCTGCAACCTTTTCTATCAAAAGAGCCATTTTTGTTCCTCTTCCGCCAAATAAAATGTGTCTGGAGCCACAAAACATATTTGATACCAAAGTTTATAAAGTATAATATATAGTTATCGTTGACTATAGTCAGTTATATTTGTCACAGTCTTTGTCATCATATCTGACTTTTTATTTAGTTTTCGTCAGTCTTAGTCAACTAAATTAACACTGCTGTAGATGCAGTCGGTAGGCTAATTTTGCTGTCACTAGGCATGTTTGCTGTTTCGACAGTAGATGCCAGTGCTGCAAGACACTACAAAAGGTGGTAGATGTGGTTGGATGAGTACAATACAAAACAGATGAAACAAAGCTGCTGGACTTTATTTTATTTTATGTAGGTTGAATGAATGAATTTATCCATCCATCATTATCTATTTGTCTATCCGAATGTATGTAAAGGTTGTGTTTATGTTCATGACAATGCATGATTACACGTTACTCTTTAAAAAGAGTAACGTTTTTTTGAGTGCCACTGGAGAGGGGCTAAAGAGCCGCAGGTTGCCGACCCCTGTTCTATACCTATACTATACGCTATACTCTATAATTATACTATACTCTATACCTATACCTATACAATACTCCATACTCTATACCTATACTATACTCTATACCTATACTATATACCTATACTATACTCTATACTCTATAACTATACGATACTCTATGCCTATACAATACTCTATAACTATACTGTACTCTATAAATATACTATAACTAAACTATACTCTATAACTGCTATACTCTATAACTATACTATACTCTATAATGTGTTCTCCAAGCGGACATTTTGTTTCATCTCCAAAACGAACGAACTGGTTCTGTAGTGGGCCTGTAGCGGGCCTGCTCCCTGGTTTGATGATGTCATTTCCTTTTTCCTGTCCAGCTGGCATTGGAGGTGGCGACCTGTAAGCCCCTGAGCAACATGGTGGACACTGCCCACATCCTCACCTGCAACTTCCTGCTGGACGCCATGGTAACGCACCGCGTTTCTGTGTGGATGCGTGTGTGTGGGTGCGTGTGTGTGGGTGTGTTTTTTTGTGCCTGGTTGGTGGTGAGATGTGGTTGTGTGTAACTGAGCTTAGTGGGGTCTTGTCTCATGGTGGTCTCATGGTGGTCTCATGGTGGTCTGGTCTCATGGTGTTGGTTCTGTGTGGTTCTAAGCTGTGTTCAGTCTGTTTGGTGTTGGTTCTGTGTGGTTCTAAACTGTGTTCGGTCTGTTTGTTGTTGGTTCGTGGTTCTAAGCTGTGTTCGGTCTGTTTGGTGTTGGTTCTGTGTGGTTGTAAGCTGTGTTCTGTCTGTTTGGTGTTGGTTCGAGGTTCTAAGCTGTGTTCGGTCTGTTTGATGTTGGTTCGAGGTTCTAAGCTGTGTTCGGTCTGTTTGGTGTTGGTTCTGTGTGGTTCTAAGCTGTGTTCAGTCTGTTTGGTGTTGGTCCGTGGTTCTAAGCTGTGTTAAGTCTGTTTTGTGTTGGTTCTTCAACAGAACACGTTCTGGATGGGTCTGGGCTGCAGCACGCTGTTCCTCCTGCCCAGCATCGTCCTCGCCGTGAAGCTCGCCAAGTTCTACCGCCGCATGGAGACAGAGGACGTCTACGATGAGTGAGTCTCAGACCGCTGCTCAGGGCTGAACACACAGAGAACATGGAGAACCTGGGGAACATTAGGAACATTAGGAACATGAGGAACATTAGGAACATTAGGAACATGAGGAACATTAGGAACATTAGGAACATGAGGAACATGAGGAACATGAGCAACCTGAGGAACATGAGGAACACAGGGAACATTAGGAACCTGAGGAACATTAGGAACACAGGGAACATTAGGAACCTGGGGATCATTTTGAACATGTCGAACACAGGGAACATTAGGAACATGATGAACCTGAGGAACATGAGGAACACAGGGAACATTAGGAACATGAGGAAAATTAGGAACATGAGGAACATGAGGAACCTGAGGAACATGAGGAACACAGGGAACATTAGGAACATGAGGAACATTAGGAACATTAGGAACATGAGGAACATGAGGAACATTAGGAACACAGGGAACATTAGGAACCTGGGGAACATTAGAAACATGAGGAACACAGGGAACATTAGGAACATGAGGAACACAGGGAACATTAGGAACCTGAGGGACATTAGGAACATGAGGAACATTAGGAACATGAGGAACATTAGGAACATTAGGAACATGAGGAACATGAGGAACATGAGGAACATGAGGAACATTAGGAACATGAGGAACATGAGGAACATGAGGAACATGAGGAACACAGGGAACATTAGGAACATGAGGAACATGAGGAACACGAGGAACACGAGGAACATGAGGAACATTAGGAACGCGAGGAACCTGAGGAACATGATGTTTTGTGGGTTCCTGTTAACGTGTGAATCTGTCCTCCCTCCTTCCTGCAGCTCCTCTGTCTCTGGAACCTGGCACTTCACTCTCTGATAACCATTCCTACAGTTCCCCCCCCCCCCCCCCCCCCCCCCCCCCCCCTTAGCACTCTGCACTTTAAGAGGAGCTGCTTTAGTCCGGCCTCCAGCAGGCGTCCACAACGCTTTACTGAAGCCCTGCTCTGCTGCGGGGAGGGGCAGGGGCGGGCAGGAAGGGGAGGGGTGGGGCAGTGGGCGGGGGTAAGGGGCAGGGAGGGGAGGGGCAGGAAGGGGAGGGGTGGGGCAGTGTGCGGGGGTAAGGGGCAGGGAGGGGAGGGGCAGGGCCGGGGGTTAGGGGAGGGGCTTAGGGGTGGTGGGGCAGTTGTTTACATGAGCCTGGGGTTTACTTCTGTTTTGTATTTTGTCTTCGTAGCAATGACACAGTCCCCGTGAAAACGTAAGAGCTATTCTACCCAGAATTCCTTTCCCCTGTCTCTGTTGTTCTGTGTCCTTTTCCCGCCTTTAATCTCCCGCTTTTTGATAGTTGAACTGCCTTCAGTAGTTTAACTGGTGTCACTGGTTTCAGTGGTTTAACTGGGAACTGTTGGGTGCTGGTGGAGGTCTGTGTAGCTGTGGGTGCTGGGGTCTCCTGGGGTCTTCAGACGCGTCCCTCCTCATGGGTCAGATCCCCCTGACCATTGTTCCCAGTGTAGTGTTCGGATCCCCCTGACCATTGTTCCCAGTGTAGTGTTCAGATCCCTCTGAGCAGTGTTCCCAGTGTAGTGTTCAGATCCCCCTGACCAGCGTTCCCAGTGTAGCTTTCAGGTTAATCTGTCCTTCAGTAGAAGAACCTTCCTGTTCAGTACTGATAGAGGCCTGCAGGGGGCACTCTACATGTGGCGTGTTTTTCGCAGTAGTAATGGTTATCATAGAGGGGTTGTAATAGTTACCATAGTGGTGTAATGGTTATCATAGAGAGATTGTAATGGTTACCATAATGGTGTAATGGTTATCATAGAGGGGTTGTAATGGTTACCATAATAGTGTAATGGTAGTAATGGTTATCACAGAGAGGTTGGCCCAGCGGCACTGAGACCGCCTCACAGGTAAAACTCAGACTGGATTCTGTCGCATGAAGGCATGAAGGCACGAAGGCATGCTCCCCCTAGTGGATAAACGCTACACATGAAGGCATTCTCCCCCTAGGGGACAGACGTTACACATGAAGGCATTCTCCCCCTAGGGGACAGAACGTTACACATGAAGGCATTCTCCCCCTAGGGGACAGAACGTTACACATGAAGGCATTCTCCCCCTAGGGGACAGAACGTTACACATGAAGGCATTCTCCCCCTAGGGGACAGAACATTACACATGAAGGCATTCTCCCCCTAGGGGACAGAACGTTACACATGAAGTTATTCTCCCCCTATTGGACAGACCCCTACACACCACATACACACAGGCATGAACACACACAGTTTAGTTCCGACAATCTCTCTCTCTCTCTCTCTCTCTCTCTCTCTCTCTCTCTCTCTCTCTCTCTCTCTGGTAAAGCGAGAATTGTGTTGACTGCTCTTCCTGTCTCTCGTTTAGAGTCGCCCAATCAGATCGACATATCAAACCCCCGCTCAACATACACCTGGTCATTTTAGTGAAGGACAGGCAAGCATGCCCCGCCCCCTGTGTGATATGGCCATGCCCACTGCTGCATGACTCCGCCCACCGCCCCATGACTCCGCCCACTACCACATGACTCCGCCTTCTAACCACATGTTTACTGCATGCTCCGTCCGTGTATTGGTTGCTTGTTCCTGATTGGCTGTTTCAGTGTACAGACAGAGAGCACCACGTTATGAACGGCCGTGTTTAAAACATTAATATTAACATGAACAATAATGTCCTACTGGTACATCGCCGTGTCAATGAGCACTGCCATTTTGGTTAGTGCTCCTGTACTCCTGCTGGTTTATGAAGTAAGCAGCCATGTTCTTTTGGCCGCTGTTAAGTTATGTTGAGTTGCGTTAAGTTGCTCATGCATCCTCTGCTCTGATAGGCTGAGGGCCTGTAGACCAGGAGCTCCGATAGGCTGAGGGCCTGTACACCAGGAGCTCCGATAGGCTGAGGGCCTGTAGACCTGGAGCTCCGATAGGCTGAGGGCCTGTAGACCAGGAGCGCCGATAGGCTGAGGGCCTGTAGACCAGGAGCTCCGATAGGCTGAGGGCCTGTAGACCAGGAGCTCTGATAGGCTGAGGGCCTGTAGACCAGGAGCTCTGATAGGCTGAGGGCCTGTAGACCAGGAGCTCTGATAGGCTGAGGGCCTGTAGACCAGGAGCTGAAGTGCTCCATCGTGTTCTGGTCCTCAGCGTGTTGCTCTCTGACGCTGGCCCTGGCTGACCAATGAGGAGCCTAAAGGCACAACCTGTGATGACCTTGTGTGTGTGTGTGTGTGTGTGTGTACTCTATTTGTGTGTGTGTGTGTGTGTGTGTGTGTGTGTGTGTACTCTATGTGTGTGTACTCTATGTGTGTGTATGTGTTTGTGTGTGTTTACTCTATGTGTGTGTGTGTGTGTGTGTTAGTGTTCCCTCCTATGACACTATGACCAGGTTTCCCCGAGCCTCCGCCCCTCCGAGCTACATCGACTGGTGACAGAGAGAAAGGTAGTCCATTTCCCACAATCCACCGGGCCTCGTCTCACCTCCTCCACGCCGCCGTCACACTTCGCTTCCTCCATTCTTTCAGCTTCCCTCTGGTCCGTCTGTTGCCATGACGACCGCCTCTCGTCCGCCGGGCGGCCGCTCGTCTTTCTCTTTGGGGACAAAACCTTCTAACGATTCGGCGTTCACACGCTCGCATGTTGGTCCCCACAGCCCGCCTCGCCCTCCGTCCCCCCCGTCTGTTATGAATAAAGTTTGTTCAAATCAGATGTCTTCAAGAGTAACTAAAGAACAAGCTTCAGCCCTGACCCTCTGGTAACCCTGGAAACAAGCTGAGCCATCAGCAGCAGGGATGCCATTGGCTCTATAAAGCATACTAATATATAATATCTATAGAGATGTTGCATGTTTAAACACTTCATGTACATTAATCACTTCTTCCTGTTTCACTAATGCATCACTTCCTTCTTCCTGTTTCGCTATTGCATCACTTCCTTCTCCCTGTTTCGCTAATGCATCTCTTCCTGTCCCTCCAGTGGCCCGGCAGGGTGGAGGTAAACAACGGTGAGTCGGTTCTCATTTAATCTTCTTTGGCCAAACTGAGAGAACCCCAGCTAGGACCCTCCCTAGCACCCTTTGCAAATAACTACTATTGCATCCAAACTCTAAAAGTCCTAACACATGAACGGTTACAAGAGCTTGAAACAATGAAGCAAACAGGAAAATAAAAACTCATGATCACCACATATAGAACAGATCCAAAGTTATATTCACCTTGAACTAAAACCCACCGTCCCCATAAACCAGGTCTACCACAGGAGAAGACCACGGGAAGTCTCTCTGCTCCCTCCTCCAATCAACAATCACAAAACATAATCAATGAAAGAACAGCAAAGCCCCCCGACTAACTCTCCAGCCGAGGATCTCTCTCACCACGCCTGGAGCCTCCAGGGTCTCTCCTAGAGCCTCCAGGTTCTCTCCAGAACCCTCCAGGATCTTCCTTTTTTCTAGTTTTTCATTCTTTTTTGACCTTTTTGAAAAGGTCAAGGGAAGGTCACAGTGAACTGTGAGGAGTTGTGACCTTTCACCCCGGCTCCGGACCTAGTTGCTCCTCAAGTCTGGTGCTAGACCCTCCCAAAGTTCTTCCTGTTTCCTGTTTCCAGTTTTGCGGACAAACGATGGGATCGCTGATACCGACCGACCCACCAGTCTGTAATGCTAACTCTTGGTTTCATCCCAGTGAAGCTCAAAGAAACCCTTCTTTGTTCAAGTCTCAATGTTTACAACCTTCTGTGGGCACCAGAAGTCTCTTGCTGGTAGAGATTTCAAACAAAGCGTGACTTTAAAACTTGTGTTGGAGCATGGCCGACGTCCGCATGCTGCCTTTAGTTTATTAGTCGATTCTTTAACCACACTTGAGGATATTGTGTTAAGATGACTAACTCTAAAACATATCAGTTTTGCTTTTGTAGTGCTCACTGAAGTGAGCAACTTGCTTCTTTTTAAGTACACTTCTATTTTTATCATAGCCTGCAGATCAACTCTTAAATCTATGGTATGCCAGTTTGGAGGAACTAGCCAGAGTAGGCTAGATTTTAAAGGTATCAAACCAAAACAAAGTCTCACCCCTCCCTGCAGCCCTCCCTCCAAAGCCACTCCCCCTAATCACATGACTAGCTCGCTAGCATAGCCACAGGTCTGCTAGCCCTGTGGAAGACTCCTGTCATGGTTTACTAGCTAGCTAGTTTTTGCCACAGTACTGAGAGCATGGACAGACAGCTTGCATGTGTCGGATAAGAAGGTAGACAGACAGGCGAATTACAGCTCTGTGCAGCCAGAGGTATCAGATTTTTTTTTTTGTCAGAGCATTTGATTTACTGATTGCTGAAAATTTAAACAAATATGACAAAAATATCCCTCTGAAATAAATTGCCTACCCTAGTTTTAAGTTGCATTTTCTATTTTCTTTTTCCTGCGGTAGACGTTCAGTATGTTTGAAAATGCAGAAGAAGTGAATGTTTCTAGAACATGCTCCTTGTTCAACGTTGCTTTGGCTAACATGCGACCACGTCCTCCACACTGGAGAGGAGGAGGTGAAATATTGGTTAGGGTAAGGGTTAGCCTAGTAGATGGTAAGGGTTAGCCTGGTAGATGGTAAGGGTTAGCCTGGTAGATGGTAAGGGTTAGCCTGGTAGATGGTATGGGTTAGGGTAAGGGTTAGCCTGGTAGATGGTAAGGGTTAGGGTAAGGTTTAGCCTGGTAGATGGTATGAGTTAGGGTAAGGGTTAGCCTGGTAGATGGTAAGGGTTAGCCCGGTAGATTGGTATGGGTTAACCCATACCAATCTACCGGGCTAACCCTTACCATCTACCAGGTTAACCCTTACCCTAATTAGGGTAAGGGTTAACCTGGTAGATGGTAAGGGTTAGGGTAAGGGTTAGCCTGGTAGATGGTTAGGGTAAGGGTTAGCCTGGTAGATGGTAAGGGTTAGGGTAAGGGTTAGCCTGGTAGATGGTTAGGGTTAGGGTAAGCCTGGTAGATGGTAAGGGTTAGCGGAAGGGTTAGCCCGGTAGATTGGTTAGGGTTAGGGTAAGGGTTAGCCTGGTAGATTGGTTAGGGTAATGGTTAGCCCGGTAGATTGGTAAGGGTTAGCCTGGTGGATGGTAAGGGTTAGGGTAAGGGTTAGCCTGGTAGATGGTAAGGGTTAGGGTAAGGGTTAGCCTGGTAGATGGTAAGGGTTAGGGTAAGGGTTAGCCTGGTAGATGGTAAGGGTTAGGGTAAGGGTTAGCCTGGTAGATGGTAAGGGTTAGGGTAAGGGTTAGCCCGGTAGATTGGTTAGGGTAAGGGTTAGCCCAGTAGATTGGTTAGGGTAAGGGTTAGCCTGGTAGATTGGTTAGGGTAAGGGTTAGCCTGGTAGATTGGTTAGGGTTAGGGTAAGCGTTAGTCCTAGCCACCAGATGATGGAGCCCATGTTACAGACACCTCTAGTCCCAGCTCCTGATATTTATCATTGCATTGTGATATGGGACCAATAAAAACATGTATCAAAATCAAATAGATTTTATGGAGGGAACAAACATTTAGAAAGATCAACTATTGTGTTTTCTGGACTTGGTATCCCGGATACATGTTGTGTCAGGTGCGAGACGGAGCTGACAGGTGAGAGATGGAGCTGACAGGTGAGGACGGAGCTGACAGGTGAGACGGAGCTGACAGGTGAGAGACGGAGCTGACAGGTGATGACGGAGCTGACAGGTGAGAGACGGAGCTGACAGGTGAGACGGAGCTGACAGGTGAGAGACGGAGCTGACAGGTGATGACGGAGCTGACAGGTGATGACGGAGCTGACAGGTGAGGACGGAGCTGACAGGTGAGAGACGGAGCTGACAGGTGAGACGGAGATGACAGGTGATGACGGCGCTGACAGGTGATGACGGAGCTGACAGGTGAGAGACGGAGCTGACAGGTGAGAGATGGAGCTGACAGGTGATGACGGAGCTGACAGGTGAGGACGGAGCTGACAGGTGAGGACGGAGCTGACAGGTGAGACGGAGCTGACAGGTGAGAGACGGAGCTGACAGGTGATGACGGAGCTGACAGGTGAGGACGGAGCTGACAGGTGAGAGACGGAGCTGACAGGTGAGACGGAGCTGACAGGTGAGAGACGGAGCTGACAGGTGATGACGGAGCTGACAGGTGAGAGACGGAGCTGACAGGTGAGAGACGGAGCTGACAGGTGATGACGGAGCTGACAGGTGATGACGGAGCTGACAGGTGAGGACGGAGCTGACAGGTGAGGACGGAGCTGACAGGTGAGGACGGAGCTGACAGGTGAGAGACGGAGCTGACAGGTGATGACGGAGCTGACAGGTGATGACGGAGCTGACAGGTGAGGACGGAGCTGACAGGTGAGGACGGAGCTGACAGGTGAGAGACGGAGCTGACAGGTGATGACGGAGCTGACAGGTGAGGACGGAGCTGACAGGTGAGGACGGAGCTGACAGGTGAGGACGGAGCTGACAGGTGAGAGATGGAGCTGACAGGTGAGGACGGAGCTGACAGGTGAGACGGAGCTGACAGGTGAGAGACGGATCTGACAGGTGATGACGGAGCTGACAGGTGAGAGACGGAGCTGACAGGTGAGACGGAGCTGACAGGTGAGACGGAGCTGACAGGTGAGAGACGGAGCTGACAGGTGATGACGGAGCTGACAGGTGAGGACGGAGCTGACAGGTGAGAGACGGAGCTGACAGGTGAGACGGAGCTGACAGGTGAGAGACGGAGCTGACAGGTGATGACGGAGCTGACAGGTGAGAGACGGAGCTGACAGGTGAGAGACGGAGCTGACAGGTGATGACGGAGCTGACAGGTGAGGACGGAGCTGACAGGTGAGGACGGAGCTGACAGGTGAGAGACGGAGCTGACAGGTGATGACGGAGCTTACAGGTGAGGACAGAGCTGACAGGTGAGGACGGAGCTGACAGGTGAGGATGTAGCTGACAGGTGAGAGACGGAGCTGACAGGTGAGAGACGGAGCTGACCGTCAGGTGAGAGACGGAGCTGACAGGTGAGAGACGGAGCTGACAGGTGATGACGGAGCTGACAGGTGATGACGGAGCTGACAGGTGAGGACGGAGCTGACAGGTGAGGACGGAGCTGACAGGTGAGAGACGGAGCTGACCGTCAGGTGAGAGACGGAGCTGACAGGTGAGAGACGGAGCTGACCGTCAGGTGAGAGACGGAGCTGACAGGTGAGAGACGGACCTGACCGTCAGGTGAGAGACGGAGCTGGGGGGACCCAGGAGGTCTGTGAGCGGGCTCCGATGATGTCGCTGGTTCATATGTTTGAGTGACAGTTGTACAGATCGTGAATAAACGTTCAAATTCAGCCAAATTCCCAGTGGTATTATTTTCCGTAAATGTCCTCAACATACCCGGGTCGAGGTGCAGGAGGTGATGAACCGTGTGTGTTGTTGAGGAGATTAATGTTTAGAGCAGAGCTAACTTTACTGCATCGAGAGACTAACCCTAACCCTAGCATGAGACACCATTTAAATTTTTTATTCTTTTAATTTTTTTTTACTATTCTTTTTTTGTACTTTATTTTCAGATGCTTGTATTTTCATATTATGCATGTGTACAGTATAGATGAACGCAGACTAAATCCTGACTATATTGGCTAACACTCTGCTTCCTAACAGGTTCTTTATTGTGCTGACAACAGCACTCACTCTCTTTCTTCTTTCTTTCTTTGTTACTCTCAAACGTTGGGACCCTACTCCTCCCACAATGTTTTACATAGAGATTCAATTCCACTTTTGAAATGTTCAGAATAGCTTGGAATCACACACTAACTCTCCGATTTTTTATTATTATTTTTAACTAACCCTTACCCTAACCCTAGGACCAACAACTGTAAGATATTCTACTTTTAATATATTAATTCGAGTCAACGGAAGTCAACATCCGTGTCAGTCTAGTTCTAATAAATTAATAATTAAACTATTTTTTACCGAGATGTGAAGTCATTGGAATAACGGAACATGACATTCACTTTCGGATCCTCCTTTGGAGCAAACTGTGATGTAAGCGCTGGTCTCCAGGCCATAGCAAGGAGGTCTGTTCACTACGGTGATTAGCTAATGCAGTGGTATTCACTATTTTTTTCAGGAGAGCCGCACTGACAGGACGACGTCAACAGGAGAGCCATTTTTACCGCAAAGTATCAAAAGCTATAAATCCAGTCATAAATAAGTATGCCTGCTTAATAATATGTCCTCCCTGAAGCAGTGTTTCCCACAGAATTTTGTGAAACTGTGGAGGGCACCCGGTCCTTAGCGGGGTCCGGGGGCATGCTCCCCCGGAAGAAAATTTGGTACCTTTTAACCTGGAATGCATCAAACTGGTGCACTTTGAGAGGAAAATTAAGACTTGTGTGACTGTGTGCTATTTTCTGGAATAATGTGGAGACACTGGGTCACATAACATGGAAGCTATTGAAGAATAAGTTTATAAGAATAAGTCCATCCAAAGAGCACATTCTCTCTTGTTATGCAGGAAAACCGCCAATCTGGCAACCCCGCTGTCAGCGTAGAGCCGAGCAAGTTTAAAAATATTTTCTAGACATGGCTATATTTCCACCTTTTAATGCCGCTGTTGATTTATTTTTTAAATAATTGTTTGTATTGTTTTTTTAAATATCTGTATTCACTGCATGATCATATCACTGTGTATATATATATATATATATATATATATATATATATATATATATATATATATATGTATATGTATATATATATATATATATATATATATATATATATATATATATATATATATATATATATATATATATATATTTAATAGAGGCTTGGCGAGCTGCATGTGGCTTGCGAGCCGCGCAATGAGTGATGCTGAGCTAATGCGTCCACTTTAGGTGGCAGCATTTAGTCCACTAGGTGGCAGTATTCTGTCCACTAGGTGGCAGTATTTAGTTCACGAGGTGGCAGTATTTAGTCCACTAGATGGCAGTATTTAGTTCACTATGTAGCAGTATTTAGTCGACTAGGTATTTAGTCCACTAGGGGTTAGTATTTAGTCCTGACTAGGTGGCTGTATTTAGTCCACCAGGTGGCAGTATTTAGTCCCCTTGGTATTTAGTCCACTAGGTGGCAGTATTTAGTCCACTAGATGGCAGTAGTTGGTCCACATTGGAAAAAAAACAAGCAGAAAGCCAAGATGGCGGTGCAGGAGACAGCCTCTCAACTCTCCATGGCGTTGAAGGTCCAGGAATATCCGACACTAAAGGTAAAGAATCTCCGCAAAGAGAGGGGATCAACTCTAAAACAGAAGATAATAGCTGGTCTGGAGCTCTGGTCTGGATTAGGACCAGGTCTACGGAGACCAGGTCCACGAAGACCAGGTCTACATGACGGGACGCGGACCTCAGACCACATTTTGTTTTTAGGCAGAACAAAATGTTGGTCATCAGGAGGATATACATATACATATAATATAGGTGATGAAGGAGAAGACTAACCGTAATACTAGTAGTTCTCAGTAAAGATAAGTTAATCATATAGGTGATATGGGGAAGAATAACAGTAATACTAGTAGTTCTTAGTAAAGATAATGTAATAATATAGGTGAAAGAGTGGATGACGTAGGGTCTGAGCATACTGTTGATGTTCAGAAATATGAAAAGTTTATTATCTTATCTTTAATGTATCTTATAGTAATACTTATAATACTAGTACTGATCTTTAATGTGTCTAATAGTAATACTAGTATTTGTCTTTAATGTGTCTTAACAGTAATACTAGTACTTGTCTTTAATGTATCTAATAGTAATACTACAATTTATCTTCAAGGTTTCTAATAGTAATACTAGTACTTATCTTTGATGTGTCTAATATAAATACTAGTACTTATCTTTGATGTGTCTAATAGTAATACTAGTACTTATCTTTAATCTGTCTAATAGTAATACTAGTACTTATAGTAATACTAGTTGTTCTCAGTGGGCCTGGTCAGTTGCTTAGTGTTTCCTGGCTTCCCATTGGCTGTACTGGTGTAAACCCAGTTGTTACTGGTCCGCTGAGCCCTGACCCTCTATACTGGGGGGCCAGGTTCCATACGAGACCCTGAACAAGCGGTTCCGAGCCGCTCAGAAGAACATCGACCGGGAGACGAGCCACGTCAGCATGGTGGTGGCGGAGCTGGAGAAGACCCTGAGCAGCTTCCCGGCCGTCCACTCGGTGGTGTCTCTGCTGGACGGCGTGGTGGAGAAGCTGAGCGCCCTCAAGAGGAAGGTTAGTACTCGCTACCACGTACTACATGTGTACTCACAGTCTGCTACATTTGTACTCCCAGTCTGCTACATGTGTACTCCCAGTCTGCTAAATGTGTACTCCCAGTCTGCTACATGTGTACTCCCAGTCTACTACATGTGTTCTCAAAGTCTGCTACATGTGTTGTCACAGTCTGCTACATGTGTACTCACAGTCTACTACATGTGTACTCACCGTATACTCCATGTGTGCTCATGGTTTACTCCCCCAGGCGGCGGAGTCCATCCAGGCGGAGGATGAGAGCGCTAAGCTGTGTAAGCGTCGTATTGAACACCTGAAGGAGCACAGCAGCGACCAGCTCGCCTCCGTCAGCCTGTGGAAGAAGAAGAGGATGGACCGCATGATGGTGGAGCATCTGCTGCGCTGTGGCTACTACAACACGGCCGTGAAGCTGGCGCGCCAGAGCGGCATCGAGGTACTACTATACTACTAAAGTACTATAAACCACTACTGGACTATAGTACTATAAACCACTACTAGACTATAGTACTATAAACCACAGACTATAGTACTATAAACCACCTCTACTATAGTAGTATAGTTCTTTAAACCACTACTACTACACTACTATAGTTCTATAAACCACTACGACACTACTTTAGTTCTATAAACCACTACTACTACACTCCTATAGTACTATTAACCTTATGACCATTGGAAAAAGACAAGAGTCCTTACTACCAACATGTCCCAACTACCAACATGTCCCAACTACCAACATGTCCCAACTACCAACATGTCCCAGCTACCAACATGTCCCAACTATCAACATGTCCCAACTACCAACATGTCCCAGCTACCAACATGTCCAAACTACCAACATGTCCAACCTACCATTGACAACATTGTTTCATCATAGGATCTTGTTAACATCGAGATGTTCCTGACGGCTAAAGAGGTGGAGGAGTCTTTGGAGAGACAGGAAACCGCCACCTGTCTCGCTTGGTGCCATGACAACAAGTCCCGCCTCCGCAAAATGAAGGTTAGTATTGTGTCAGTAGTTAGTTCTAACCTGTAGTATGGGCATACCTCGTCTCTACTCACCTGTAGTATGGGCCCGCCTCGTCTCTACTCACCTGTAGTAGGGGCCCGCCTCCTCTCTACTCACCTGTAGTAGGGCCCGCCTCCTCTCTACTCACCTGTAGTAGGGCCCTCCTCCTCTCTACTCACCTGTAGTAGGGCCCTCCTCCTCTCTACTCACCTGTAGTAGGGCCCTCCTCCTCTCTACTCACCTGTAGTAGGGCCCGCCTCCTCTCTACTCACCTGTAGTAGGGCCCGCCTCCTCTCTACTCACCTGTAGTAGGGCCCTCCTCCTCTCTACTCACCTGTATTAGGGCCCGCCTCCTCTCTACTCACCTGTAGTAGGGCCCTCCTCCTCTCTACTCACCTGTAGTAGGGCCCGCCTCCTCTCTACTCACCTGTAGTAGGGCCCGGCTCCTCTCTACTCACCTGTAGTAGGGGCCGCCTCCTCTCTACTCACCTGTAGTAGGGCCCTCCTCTTCTCTACTCACCTGTATTAGGGCCCGCCTCCTCTCTACTCACCTGTAGGTGAATGGCGATAGCATCATTTATTCATCGTTTTAGCAGTTGTTAGTTTCATCAATAAGGATGCGCAAAGTAACACACGACTCATCTATCAAAATATATATATATATTTTACAGTTATTTGTCTACTTAACTAAATATGGAGCGATTGGTTATGAGGTGAACAGAGACCTCAGGGCTTCCCTCCCCCAATCCTAGGGGGGAAATACATATCATCACATTAACATAATTAAAATGATTACTTTTCATTAGAAAGCTTCATTAGAAATAGCTCAGGAAGCCCTGTGGTGACTGGCCCTAGCCCGACCCTCTCTCCCTCACTGAGCAGGGCGCAGGGCTGGGAGGTCCCCACGATGCTCTCTCACCACATTTGGTAACTTTGTTTTCCATGATTGGGAAAACGCCTTTTCTAAATCCAGGTTCTCCAGGACAGAGGAGCTGCTGACGAACGTTCCGGGCGGAGGATAAGGGAGCCTGTAGAGGTTGATTACAGGGAGTCATGGCCTAACCCCCACCCTGTTCTTTACCGCCTTAGAGCTACCTGGAGTTCAGCCTGAGGATCCAGGAGTTCATTGAGCTCATCAGACAGAACAAACGCATGGATGGAGTCAGGTAGGCCCCACTAACCAACCCTAAACCCTAACCCACTAACCAACCCCAACCCTAACCCACTCACTAATCCTAACCCTAGGATCCACTCACTAACCCTAACCCACTATCTATCCCAACACTAACCAAATAACTAACCCCAACCCCTAACTTTAACCCACTAACTAACCCTAACCAACTAACTAACTCTTATCCCTAACCCTAGGATCCACTAACTAAACCTAACCCTAGGACCCACTCACTAACCCACTTACTAACCCTAACCCGCTACCCTAACCCACTAACTAACCCTAACCCTAGGACCCACTACCTAACCCTAACCCACTAACTAAGCCTAACCCACTAACTAACCCTAGGACCCACTTACTATCCCTTGGACCCACTATCTAACCCACTAACTAACCCTAACCTCTCATCGTGTGTGTGTGTGTGTGTGTGTGTGTGTGCTTGTGTGTGTGTCAGACATGCGAGGAAGCACTTCAGTCAAGCGGAGGGCGGCCAGCTGGACGAGGTCCGCCAGGTGATGGGGATGCTGGCCTTCCCCTCGGACACCCACATCAGCCCTTATAAGGTAAGGTAGCACCCACATCAGCCCTTATAAGGTAAGGTAACACCCACATCAGCCCTTATAAGGTAAGGTAACACCCACATCAGCCCTTAGAGCCCAGAGAAATAGTTTGCCAAAGACGTTGACGTCGCTTAACAACCGAATACGCTTGGGTTTGTAAGTTACCGGACTACTTGTGGAGTGATATGAAAGATTTGAATCGGAGGCGAAAAATCCACTTCCCTTGATAGATGTCAATTAGGCTTCTAGTCGTACGGCCAACCGGTTACGACCAGTTGGCTATCCAGCCTGCTAGATAGCCCGACCAACCCCCCCCCCCTTCTACTGTACTGTGATACTGTAACTGCTAATAAAGTAACTAAAGCTAGTGTAACTGCTAGTAAATTAACTAAAGCTACTGTTACTAATAGTAAAGTAACTAAAGCTACTGCAACTGCTAGTAAAGTAAATGAAGCTAATGTAACTGCTAGTAAACTCACATTTGTGTGCAGGATCTGTTGGACCCAGCGCGCTGGAAGATGCTGATTCAACAGTTCCGATACGACAACTACCGACTCCACCAGCTGGGCAACAACTCGGTGTTCACCATCACCCTACAGGCCGGGCTCTCGGCCATCAAGACGCCGTATCCTTCCTAGCCCCTCCACGGCCAGCCAAGTGCAGCCTGCTAGCTAGCCCGGCTAATTCTGAATGCTAGCTGAATACTGGGTCAGAGTCGGGGTTAGGGTTAGGGTCAGGGGGTTAGGGTCGGGGCCAGGGTTGTTCCATCCCTGATAATACTGCGTCTGTATGGTCTCTGCTCCATCTGAACGGTCCCGTGCTGTTAGGAGGCTTCTGTATGTCCCCCTAGGGGGCCGTGCTGTTAGGGGGGTTCTGTATGGAGCTGTCACCCTAGGGTGCTGTTATACGTGTGGTTGTCCTGAACGTTCCCTCAGTCAGTGCTACAAAGAGGAGGGCTCCTCTAAGAACCCAGACTGCCCCGTGTGCAGTAAGTCTCTGAACAAGCTGGCCCAGCCGCTGCCCATGGCCCACTGCGCCAACTCACGGCTGGTCTGCAAGATCTCCGGGGAGGTGATGAACGAGAACAACCCCCCCATGATGCTGCCCAACGGTTACGTCTACGGATACAACGTGAGTTCCCTGTGAAGAGGTGGAGTAAACCACGTCGCCGGCGGTCGGCGAATACACCATACCACAACATCTAATGGACCCCCATGACACACCATTCCGACTGCCGGTCGTCGGCGGAAAAGGCAGTCCGACCGATTTTGGTCATGGCCGATTCAACACTTGCAATCGGCGGGAAAGAACCCCGACGGGCTTGACAAGATCGCAACGGCTTTTAGGACGGCCGATTGCACAGCACACACTGAACAGACCCAGGTCACCGAGCACGCCGACGACCGGTGATCTGGTTGGTGTGTCAGGGCTACGTCACCTCCACCCTCTGGTCCACTAGCTAGTGTAGCTCCACCCTCTGGTCCACTAGCTAGTGTAGCTACGTCACCTCCACCCTCTGGTCCACTAGCTAGTGTACCTACGTCACCTCCACCCTCTCGTATACTCAGACCGGTGTAATCCGAGAGCAAATGGGAAAATTCTGAAAAATGTACAAAATACAATTTATTACTTGAAGCGTAACATTCCCTTATTTGAGATTGATAACTCAAAGAGCGGTGCTCGTGTGTGTTGTATGATTAAATGGCCATTGGTCTGTGATTCTGTTCCCTGTAGTCCCTGCTGTCCATCCGCCAGGATGACAAGGTGATCTGCCCCCGAACCAAAGAAGTCTTCAGCTTTTCTCAGGCTGAGAAGGTCTACATCATGTGATCTACATGGTCTGCTGTGATTGGAAGCTTCCTGTTTGGTTTGCGTGTGGCTGCCATGTTCCCGCCATCCTATCACAAGAAGAGGAGAGCTGTTGGTCACGTGCTGACTCCCATCCTACCCAGTGTTTGTGTTTTTTGGAGGGTCACCATTTTAGGGTTAGTGATGTAGAAATGAAAAGTGGAGGTCCCCAGAGAGCGGCAGCCATTTTGACTGTGAAGCTGAGTTTTCCCTGGAAGAGAAATGTAAATATTAGATGAGCATCCAACTTATTGTGTACAGATTGAGTGTGATGAGGACCAGTGGCACGGCTCTCTAAACCGAGTGATGTTGTCCTGCTCCTCCTCTTTAAGGGAACAGGTTTGTAGTCAATACGATGTACTTATATAATAATAATAACCACGCATCCTCAACTCTCCATCTGTTGTTTTTAATGAGCGGTGTTCTTCCTGCGGGGCTGAGCGTTCTCCTCGACCGCCCACAGGCAGTGGGTTCCTTCGAGGGACCTGGGGTGTCCCTCACTAAATGTCTTCTAGTTCCTTTTTTCAATGACGAACATGACAATAAAGATGACTTGTGTTTATACACTAGTTCTACTTCTTACTTTGAAACTGTCTAGTGTCCTGTTGGATATTAGATTTATATTAATCGCTGAGTGGATCAATATCTACTTGGTTTACTTATTATTATACAACTTATTATATTATGTAACAACACGTGATACATAATATAACTCTAGATATGTATATATTTTTCTATATCTACTCAATCACTCCCATTGTGCTCACAATGATGAACCCAAACCCGACCGCTGGCTCTTGTCATGGGTTCTATCCCATTGGTTCGTACCCTAACCCGGGTCCATAACCCCTGCAGCTTGCGGAAGGTTAATAGTTTGGAGGTCAGCGCAAAGAGTCAGCTTTAGGTTGTGTGTATAGAGCCATTAAACTATCGGATTACCCTAGCTCACCCTATAGAACCTATAAACGAATCCTATTTAGATTGTGTATTAGGTATTGTAGCTAGCTCACCCTGTATAAAGAACTAACCATGTTTAGATAGGTGAGGTTAGCAATATCCCCAGTATTGGTACTAGTGTATTAGTACAGGTATGTGTATATAGACCCGTTTGGTTCTCTAGATCTAGGCCCCACTAAAAGTGAAACTCTGGTTAGCTGTAGGCCTACTCTGTCGCCTGCTCAACACCTCAGCCCATAGTTTCTATGGCTGATACTTTGCAGGCATTCACATGCTAATAACAGAGGTCTACATTTTCACTCTGGAATGTTGTTGAGTTGATTCTACCTTTGAATGAGCGCGTCACTTTGAATGAAAAAATCCAATCAAACATTAAGAGTAATTCTAACAATATGTGATACTCTTCAGGTTTATTTTTTCTTTCGAGTTTCAATAAAATGTATTTGATTAAAATAAATAAAAACTTCTTTAAAGTTAGACACTCGCCTGTCGACATGTGGAAGCTGGCTTTGCATTCATTAGTGTTTGTTTAAATTGTATTCATGAAAGTGTTTAGATAAATGATGGCTGGGATAACCGTATTAATTATTAATTAATTACAATACAATAGTATACTCACACACACTGTACTTTAGTACTATATACTTTAATATGACACAGCAGGCCTTTGTTGTTCCCACCCTGAACACAGGGGGCCCAGCGGCCTGGGCTAGGGTTAACAACGGAAAGTAGGGACTGAGCGTTAGGAAGGCATGGTCGGAAATGGTCGGTTAGGAAACCTTATACACGGTGGAATATGTGATGAAATGACTGAAATAAAAACAAGTTTAAAAAAAAAGATGTTAAACGTGGGTTTTACATGCGTTACTCCGTCTATATTTCGGTTATAAAGACGCAATAACATGAGTTCGCTGGGCATGAAACACGTGATCGCACGTCAGCAGGTCGCCACGCCCCTCCGGTATAAATACAGGCGGCTCCGCAGCTCGGTAGAGACGCTCGTCTACTGTTTCCCCCACGTTACTAACTCCTTCACTGATCTCTAAGATGGCGGCGGACCAGCTGTGTAAACTGTTCGTCGGCGGGTTGAACGTCGACACGGACGACGATGGTCTCCGGAAGCACTTCGAGCAGTTCGGTACTCTAACTGACTGCGTGGTGGTGGTGAACAAGCAGCTGCAGCGTTCCCGCTGCTTCGGCTTCGTCACCTTCTCCACCGCCGAGGAGGCGGACGGCGCCATGGCGGCCCGGCCGCATGTCATCGACGGGACGCAGGCCGAGCTCAAGAGGGCCATGGCCCGGGAGGACTCCAACAACCCCGAGGCCCTCGCCAAGGTCAAGAAAATCTTCGTCGGGGGTTTGAAAGACGACATCGAAGAAGAAACGCTGACCGAATATTTCTCCCGTTACGGTGAAATCGAGAAGGCCGAGGTCATTTCCGAGAAGGCCAGCGGGAAGAAAAGGGGCTTCGGCTTTGTTCACTTCACCGACAACGATTCCGCCGACAAGTCGGTGGTGGTGAAGTACCACACCATCCTTGGCCACAAGGTGGAGGTGAAGAAGGCCCTCACCAAGCAGGAGATCGACGCGGCCAATAAGAGCGGCGGGCGGCTTCGGGGCCGCGGGGGGATGAGGGGTATGAGGGGAAATGGCTTCGGCCGGGGAGGAGGAGGAGGAGGAGGCGGATACAGCGGCTACGGCGGTGGTGACGGTGGCTACGGAGGCGGGTACAGTGGAGGTTACGGTGGAGGCTACAGTGGCGGTTATGGCGCCGGTTATAACGGTGGTTACGGCGGGGGCTACGGAGAGCAGATGTGCGGCTATGGCGGAGGAAACGGCTACAGTGACTTCGGCAGCGGCTACAACCAGCAGCCCTCCGGCTACGGCCCGATGAAGGGCGCTGCTCCTGGCTACGGGGCCCAGCGCAGCGCGGCTCCCTACGCCCGGGGCGGTGGGTACCAGAGAGGCGGGTACAACGGAGGTTATTAGACCACGAAAGACGGTCCGCACGCCCTCCACCGTACCGCCACTCCATTCAGTCATGAGCTCTCTGCATTAAGCCCAGCAGAAACACGGTGAACCCAAATCAAACGAAGACCTCAAAATCCTACAGGTAGGAAGACCACTTCCCTGAAAGCCGGCTATGCCCTACTTCTAGGACTCGATACTTCTAGGACTCGATACTTCTAGGACTCGATACTTCGATACTTCTAGGACTCAATACTTCTCTCAATACTTCTAGGACGCGGTATACTTATGTCTTGTAGGACCAGGACTCTTAAGTCCAGGACCCTAGGACTCTTATCCAGGACTCGGGTAACATAGAGGGCGTGTAGCTGTCGTTATAAAGTTGGATATGATTTTTTTATTTGCACTCATTCTTTTATCCTACTTAGGGTTAGGACTGTTTGTTGGAAAACCCCCATTCCTTTCTTTGTATTTTAAGATTAGTTTTGTTCCCAGCATTTTGTAGTGTTAATGTGTGGACTCTTTTCAGTCCATTGATCATATTAAACACTCCCTTTCCATTTATTTTCATGTCATGTATATTGTATACTTTAATGTCTTGAGATCAAAACCCAATTATTGTTCGAACATTTTGGTATGCCTATGTATGTTCATTTTAAATAAAAAAGTTGTGCAAACTTAGTTAGTTTATTTTACTTATTTAACCAGGATGCCTTAAGTTGTTTCACAGGTAAATAAGACCTTATGACTGCAGCATTAGTTACCTGTTAGATGGATACCTCAGGTGGGTGACTTGAACTGCCCGCAGCCCATGCATGGAGGCTCTGAAGGGTTTTTAATTGTTTTATTCCTCTTCTGACTTATTTTCTATGTGGATCTGAGGGATGTGTTATTTATCTTTGATTATTCCTATATTTAGGTGTTCATACTGTTACCCTGTAGGCTAACCAGCCAAGCTAGCCGTAGCACTTTGTTTATAGGCTGATGAGGAACCTGTTGATTACCAGTAGGACTGAAATATCTCTTTAGGATACCACTTCCAGCAAACTAGGTATGTAAACATGTTCTCACTGTGTTGCTGCACCTTATGGATAATGAGATGGCACACTACTGTTGTGTCTTAGATGTTTATGGCAGTCGTTCTTTCCTAGATTAAATGGTCATATGCTCTTTTCTACTGTGGGAGGGGGGGGTGGTCCTCAATGGTTCAATGTCCCTTTCTCATTCTCTTCTCTCCGTCCTCAAGGTTGTTATGGTAACGGTATGGACGGGGCTTCGCCAGGTGGATGCAGGCCCGCCACGTTGTGATTGGTCCTCTTCCAGTGCAGGTGAACATATATGGTAGCTGGGAAAATAATGTTTTATAATGTATGTTTAGGTGTTCTGATGGTACAGTCTCCTGACACTGTAATACAATTTGAAACAATAACATTTGATAACAGTTAATGTATTAATTGACTTGGGTTAAATGAAAATATGTTAGTTTGGTTAATGTATACAAAACCCTTTATTCTCCCCCTGTCAAGGGAAATGGGAACGCGTCAAAGTTAAACGGCTGTACATCCAGCTCCCTGCTGTCTTGAAGTGCTCACAATAGTTTCGCTCCTCTATGAAGTGCTCACAATAGTTTCGTTCCTTTACAGGAAGGAGAGGATGCAGCGTTCTTTTACAGGAACACTAAACCCTGAATGTCAATTATTTTTATACCCAGGTATATGTAAAGTTTTAACGGAATGAAATAAATATATATTTTAATATCTTGTTGGTAGTTCTTGCAATGCAACCTCCTAATATGATCAAACCTGAGGGAGATGCCGCAGTAACATAACCGATAGGGCTATGACATTGATAAAGAAGCATTATGGTAACTGGTTTAAAGGATGGAAGACCAGTTATATTCTCCATGGGGCTCGTTAAGAGTGAGGTCAACATCTGCCCCGGAGGTCTCATAGCATAGCGTCCGCTGCAGCAGACTACTCAGACGTTTGGGTGCTGGCAGTAAAAAGGCCGGCCGGCCGGCCGTCCGTCCCTCCGATTTGTCACATCAGCTGTAATTGTTCAGCCACAGTTGAGTACTCCTGTGGGCACAACGCTGCATGGAGTAACTGCTTTGTAACTGTACACAAACATAAACAGTTAACTTTGGATGTGCTTGCATAGATGACGTTCATAGGGTAGGTGGTTGCAGATGGTAAACATGATGCCAAAATGGGCTGAGATTGTTATGACTTGGGATGAGCATCCATCGTAGCATCCTACGATGGATGTACCAAACTAAAACTGATCTGGTGTGCAGCTAAACAATGTGTTCTAATCACGCCAACTGGTGCTGCCAATGTTATGAAGGCACACTTGTGTGAAGCTATAGAAGTACACGGCTAAAAAATATTAGTAAAGCGTTATGCCAATACTACGATGTTGGTGTTAAAGCTTTAAACATTAGTTAAACTATAGAAGTACACTGACTAGTTAAGCTATAGACATACACTGATTAGGTCAGCTATAGACATACACTTTGGCTAGTCAAGCTATAGAAATACATTGGCTTTATACTATAGAAGAACATTGACTACGTCAGCTGCAGTACACTGACTAAAGCTTGAGAAATACATTAGCCTTTAAACTATAGAGCTACACTGATTAGTCCTTAAGCTACAGAAGTAAACTGATTTGTCCTTAAAATATAAAAGTAAGATTGGATTATTCCGTAAGCTAAAGTAAACTGATTAGTCCTTAAGATATAGAAGTAGCTCAGATCAGTCCTTAAGCTATAGAAGTAGGCTGTGTATGTAGCTATCTAGTGTAGCAAAAAATAGGTTCTCTATTATATATAGTCATAAAAGTACAATAGGCTCAAAATAGAAGCTCTATAGAAGTTAACTAAATAGTTAATGCTTATTAGAATTACACTAGGATTAGAACTAAAGCTCTATAGAGGTTCTGATTAAAAATAAAGGTAAATAAAAGTATACTAGGATCAGAAGTAAAACTCTTAGAGGAACACTGTTGAAATAAAGTTAAATAGATATACACTGATTATAAATAAAGTTAAATAGAAGCACACTGGGACGACAAGCTATAGGGATATAGCGAATCTTTCTAGAAGTAGGCCACACGCCGGCTGCAGATGTGTGGACAAATGTAAACGGAAAATACGGATGAATGTCTTATTGTATATTCCCTGATAGGGACCCAGTCAATAATAAGTTAATCAAATACATATTGACCGTAGTCATTGTTAATCAAATATATTATAATGTTGTACATTTATAATACAATGATTTTTTTCTATCTCGGGGCCATTTTGTCTCGAGACGTTCGTGTGGGCGGAGGTGATATATCCGTGGGCGGAGGCAAGTTTGATTGAACTAATCAGCGGCCTCTACGTCGCAAGCACCCAGAGCAGTGATTGGCTGGAGTCCGCGGGTCTCGGTTGAAGAAGAAGGAGCTCGGTCTGCAGCGCGTCACTCTGTCTGGTTCAACATGGCGACTCAACAATTGTGTAAGCTGTTCGTCGGCGGGCTGAACGTGGAGACCACCGAGGAGGGCCTCCGCCTGCACTTCGAACAATACGGCGCCATCACCGACTGCGTGGTGGTGATTAACCACCAGCTGCAGCGGTCCCGCTGCTTCGGTTTCGTCACCTACTCCACCGGCGAAGAGGCAGACGCAGCAATGGCCGCCCGGCCGCATGTGCTGGACGGGAACAGCGTGGAGGTGAAGAGGGCCGTAGCCCGGGAGGACGCCGGCCGGCCCGAAGCGCTGGCTAAGGTCAAGAAGGTTTTCCTCGGCGGGCTTAAGGACGAGACCGAGGAGAGCCATCTCCTTGAATACTTCGGCCAGTTTGGGGTAGTGGAGAAGGCCGAAATCATCTCCGACAAGCTGACCGGGAAGAAGCGCGGCTTCGGCTTTGTCTACTTCGACGACAACGACTCCGCGGACAAGGCCGTGCTGCTGAAGTACCACACCATCAACGGGCATAAAGTGGAGGTGAAGAAGGCGCTCACCAAGCAGGAGGTGCTCGCGGCGGGTGGCCGCGGCGGCCGTGGAGGCCGCGGGGGACGAGGCGCGTATAACGGCTACGGCGGCGGGAGAGGGGGCGGCGGCGGTGGAGGCTACGGCGGCGGCGGCGGCTACGGCGGAGGCTACAACGACGGTGGCTACGGCGGCGGCTACGGAAACGGAGGGTATGGCGGTGGAGGCTACGGGGCGGGCGGCTACGGGCAGATGGCGGGGGCCGGTGGCGGCTACGGTAACGGCTACAATGACTTTGGCGGGGACTACGGACAGCAGTCTTCGGCGTACGGCGCCATGAAGGGGGGGAACTATGCCAACCGGAACGCGGCCCCGTACCCCCGCGGTGGTGGCGGCGGGGCGGGCGGCGGCGCGTACGGAAGAGGCAACTTCAGCGGTTATTAGATATGACGGAGATATGACGTCATGTCCGTGGGAAAATGTTGATCACAATAAACTGAATTTACACACAAGGCGCTCTGGGTCTCTGAGGAGCGACAAGCAGAATGACTCCAACCCCCCCCCCCCACCCTCATCTGTGGAAGACATTGTGGACTTTGCATACCAGGAATTGCTAAAAAAAAATGTAATTTATAATGTGGGCTTTAGTTTGACAGTTATCAGATAGGTTTAGATGGAGATGTACCAGATGACTGGTGGCATCGCGAACTCAGGGCCTTTAGTCTGCGTTAGGATCTTCAACTCTCCACTGGGTCTCCAACATTTGTCCCGTTTTGAATGCGTTTTTGTTCGTAAATTGAGCTGTCGTCATTTTTTTCCCGTTCCACCTAAGCTTTTACTTTTGTATACTTTGCATTTAGCAGAGATGTTAATTTTGGTTCAATTGTTTTATTATAATTGCCTTTTATTAAAGTTTTTAATGTTTCGAAAATTACACGTGTTTCTTGTTCATTATATTCCGCCAAATGGCTTTTAAATGTGGTCTTCGGGGCCACTCTAGTCTGGTGTACCTTCCATTCAGCCCGGAACAAGAACGCTGTATCGTGTTGTGGGAGCCGCTAGCCCCCACATGGTCTGTCCTCAAAGGCCTGGTGTACCGTCTGGTCTGTCCCACAGGCCTGTTGTACCGCATGGTCTGGTCTGTCTCAGGCCTGGTGCTCCACATGGGCTGGTTTGTCCTACGGGCCTGATGCCCCGCAGGACAACAAAGGGCCTCGTTATCCGCAGTTCCGTCCCTTACCACCAGGGGGCATTAGTATGACTTGGTCTAATTCCGCCATTTTCTCTAAACCAAATTTGAGTGCAGCCGAGGTGGTGAACGTTAGGATGAACACTTCAGTATGGTACAGTAACATCTGCTGTTGCATGTTGGATCTTAAGCATACTAAAGGCCTTCATTTTAACAACTTGTTTTAAATCCAGCCCAGAGTACTAAAAGAAAAGTACATTTATATCAAACTCAAAGCATAAATTTAGCATTGGGAAAAATTTAAGCTTTCAGCTCAACCTATCAAACTCTTTCAACAAAGTTATGTTAAGCTTCATTATTTGAAAGCTCTTTTACACAAGTGGTCAGAACACACCAACCATAAGCACTGAAATGGAATGTTTGTCATAACCATGTAAATAAAACTTAAATGTGTTTTCTTTCCTTATAGGACCTATTGTTTGCATTTTGTTTGCATTGCTATAATATACAAATCATGGTTGCATATAATGTAGGCGTCTGTTTCAATGTGACGTTTTATAGATGGAAGGTTTGTGTGGGTCAGAGTAAAGCAGCTTAATAAGTGTAGCGACATGTGGATATAAGGCCCCTATAATATAACCCTAGCGCTGTTAAATGTCAAACCGAAAGTATTGGCCTCTAAAGTCGGGAAACACGATTAGCTTAAAAGAAACAAGGTGAGCCTGGTTCCTTTAAAGAGTGATTCAATATACAGTCAGTGAATATATATATATATAACTATATATAGGTAATGTGTTACCCGACTTTAGAGCCCAATACTTCCTGCTGTTAGACATTTAACAGGGTTGGGGGTTTATATATATATATATATGTGTGTGTGTGTGTGACGGTACACAAAAGTCCCGGTGTACCTCACAGTACGGTACAGGACGGTACGGTTCATAGTTAAGGGGAAAATTCTTAAAAACTGCTTGTTTGTCAACAACGGAGAACGGCCGTCGATCAGCAGCAATGAAAACACCAATAAACTTGGTTATGGAATTTGCATTTCTGAATTCCCAGTTAGGGATTGTTGAAATAGTGCCGTGAGCTAGGATTGCACAGCTCGCTTTTTTTTTCCACAGCAACGGTGATTGTAACACCTGGATGGGGCCTTTTCAAATGCGTGTGCATGTCAAAGTGCTCTCCGTAGCTTACGTGCGCATCCGATATTTTTTAAGTATCCGTCGACGCAACGGAGACGGCAAGGGCTGTGATTGGTCCTCTAACAAAATCCTTTCCGGAATCACTTCTCCGGTTTGACTTCGCACCTTATTTACTTTGTACATTGTTTACTTTTCACATTAAGGACCAATAAAACACCAAATAAGATTTGAAAAGCTTTGTAAGTTTATATACAACACTGCTTACATGGTTTGTAGTCAACATATAAGATCGATCGGGCGGCGAATTGGATTGCGTATGCTCGAGGGGTCTCCGTAGTTACGGAGTAGGATTACTTAGTCTGATTAGTATACTTTGACTAAACGGTCCGGGGGGACTCCCACTTCAAGTTTTAAATTCCGCATCGCAAAACAAGCCTTTACATTCGCCATATTAACACTATGTACGCCACATTTACGCACCGAGGTCCACCTCTGTAACCACCCAGAAATGCCTGTACCGTGACGGTTCGGTACAAATATGTGTATCGTTACACCCCTAATATATATATATATCTATATACATAGTTATATATATACATACATATAGTTATAGATATAGTCTATATCAAAATCATATACATATAGTTAAAGTCGATATAGTGTGTGTAGGTAAACACATGCTTCCCTCAACTCTGCTGCTCTGTCCCTACAGCCTCTAGAGCAGACAATATGCTGCTCTGTCCCTACCGCCTCTAGAGCAGACAACACACTGCTCTGTCCCCACAGCCTCTAGAGCAGACAATATGCTGCTCTGTCCCTACCGCCTCTAGGGCAGACAACACACTGCTCAGTCCCTACAGCCTCAAGAGCAGACAACACGCTGCTCTGTCCCTACAGCCTCTAGAGCAGACAACACACTGCGCTTTCCCCACAGCCTCTAGAGCAGACAACCACTGCTCTGTCCCCACAGCCTCTAGAGCAGACAACACGCTGCTCTGTCCCTACAGCCTCTAGAGCAGACAACATGCTGCTCTGTTCCTACAGCCTCTAGAGCAGACAATATACTGCTCTGTCCCCACAGCCTCTAGAGCAGACAACATGCTGCTCTGTCCCTACAGCCTCTAGAGCAGACAACACACTGCTCTGTCCCCACCGCCTCTAGAGCAGACAATATGTTGCTCTGTCCCTACATCCTCTAGAGCAGAAAACACACTGCTCAGTCCCTACAGCCTCAAGAGCAGGCAACACGCTGCTCTGTCCCTACAGCCTCTAGAGCAGACAACAGGCTGCTCTGTCCCCACAGAGGCTGAAGAACTCAACGAAGGCTAAGCCGATTGGCTGCGAGATGGCCTCCACCCTCGTCAAACTCCACCACATCCACCCTGGTCCACCTCCACCCTGGTCCACCGTGTATATATATATGTGACGCTGATATATATATATATATAGAGAGAGAGAGAAAGAGAAAGAGAGATTTATTTATTTATGTAAGATACAATAGAAATATATCGTATAGACGTTTTAGTTTCCCTTTATGTTCTGGAGTAGGGCGGGGCTGAGGAGAGCGCTGAGGCGGCACGTTGCTACGTCATCGTTACGTCATCACGTCATCGTCACGTCCTCGCAACGACCTGCAGACGGAATCCTTGTCGGAGCAAAAACAGGAACTGCTACATTAGTATATACATTAGACGTTTATATATATTAGTATCTAAATTAAGTGTGTGGACCATCAGACTCTGTGCTATGTCCGCTATATCTCTGTCTACATTAACCCACCCCGCCATGTCCTCATCGTTGTGATCTCCTCCTAAAGATCTCCTTCCTGAAGCTCACCGTCCTGTTGGGTATCTCCTGGTATGCTAACTCCACCTTACCGTCTTCATATTATACTGTTAAAGTACTTATTGGTATAGTATTACTGCATCGAGCTCGCGTGCCTCGGTTAGCTCCCCAACTCAGAGTTGATCATGTTAATGGTTTAGAAGTCCTCCTGTTTTAACTCAGAGCTAACGGAGGCTAGCAGGCTACATATTATATATATATATAACACCTATCGATAAGAGCTCAATCATATTGATTGATTTATTACTTCATATGCTTTTAGATGGTATCCAGTAGAAGGTTTGATGTGTTCTCTGTCGCCATCAGTTCTTCATTCTGTTGGTTTTTAAAGTTGATAAAATAATATCACATTAATTATAAATATAAGGCAATACGTTATAATTCAAATTCACATTTCACATATTCACTGGGAATGATCTGCAACGATCTCAACTGATTTCATAAAGAAATGTTTATTTTATGTAATGGTCTGTTGATATTGCCTGCATCCTACTGGAATGTTCCCTTGATACCCCTTAATACCCTAAACCCACACCTCTATTTATACCTTACACCTCAATACCTATCTCTATGCCATACTCATCCTTACCTATCTCCATACCCTACACCTCACTACATATCTATACACCCTACACCTCATTACATATCTCTACACCCTACACCTCTTTACCTATCTATACACCTCATTACCTATCTCTATACCCTATACCTCATTACTTATTTCTATACCACAACACTCTGACCCATTACATAGTCTTATACCCAAACCCTATACCCCACAATACCCTAACCCTGTATGCCCCATAATTTATCTCTAAACCCTGACCCTACTACTAAACCTTAACCCTTACTAAAATAAAAAAGATCAACCCTGACCCCAATACTTAACCTAACCCTAAAGCTAACGCTATAAGTAGCCTTAACCCTATAAATAACCCTAATCCTAAAGCTAACCCTATAAGTAGCCCTAATCCTAAAGCTAACCCTATAAATAGCCTTAACCCTTAACATTACTCTAGAAGTAACCGTAACCCTATAAGTAACCCTATAAATACTCATAATCCTAAAACTACGCTCTAAGTAGCCTTAACCCTTAAAATAACCTGATAAGTAACCCTATATATAGCCCTAATCCTAAAGCTAACCCTAAAGCTAACCCTATAAATAGCCCTTATCCTAAAGCTGACCCTACAAGTAACCCTATAAATAGCCCTAATCCTAACGCTAACCCTATAAGTAACCTTAATCCTAAAGCTAACCCTATAAGTAGCCTTAACCCTTAAGATAACCCTATATATAGCCCTAATCCTAAAGCTAACCCTATAATTAACCCTAACCCTAAAGCTAACCCTATAAGTAGCCCTAATCCTAAAGCTAACCCTATAAATAGCCCTAATCCTAAAGCTAACCCTATAAATAGCCCTAATCCTAAAGCTAATGCTGCTGGTTCACATCCAACAGGGTTGAGTCCACCACACACAATTCCTTGTCCAGAACGTCTGTCTCAGAGTCAGCTAATCAGGATAAGGGGCCTCTAACCTGTCTGTCTCTCTAACCTGTCTGGCTCTCTAACCCTCTAGTAGAGCCTGTCCTTGTGAGGGATCATCAGTCTGTCAATGAGGAACTACCGGCTCATCTTCTGCCACAACCTGAAGCAGCCATAGACCGTCTCTGAGGAGCTCTGGACTACTGTTACAAGGTACACTGGCATACGCGCACACACTCACGCACGCACATGTGCGAATAGGCACGCACACACACACTCGCGTATACACACACACACTCACGCATACACACACGCATACACACACACAGTTCCTTAATTGTATAATGGCATTCTGACACCGTGAACAGGAGGAGTTACCCTGCGTGACCACCTGATGGCAGCATTGAGTCTCTGATTCCACGTTAATCAAGCTATTTACTAACAGTGAAAGTAGGTAGATGACTAGTTTGGTCTGTGTTTACTAGGGGTGTAATGGTACACGGAAGTCATGGTTTGGTTCATTCCTCGGTTCAGACATCAAAGTTTGGTACGAGTTCGGTACAATGAAGGGAATAGAAAAAACAAAAATGCAGAAGGCAATCCTTTTTTATGGTCTCAGGTTGTACCACCTAGTGTCATACAGTCTCTCCCCTGAGCTAGCTGCAACAGCCTGAAATGTGTAATCTAAGATGTAAACAGTAAACAATAAGTACCCCACATCATCTCCAGACTCCAATCCTTAACTTGTAAACAAAATAAGAAAATCAGTTATAAAACTGAAAATGCAGCATGCCTTATTTATGAAAGTGCAAAGTACACAGAATTACAGCCACTACGAGCCAGTCCCACAATGAGCTTTCCACAAACGTGCCGTTTTTTAGAGGCGGTTGAAGGTGGAGGACGGGAGTGTGGCCCTGAGCAGCTTGCGGCCACTGTACCATGCGCTCGTGTTAACAGTGGATGTATCGCAATGGCGAAGCGCACACAGCTTTTGGCCGTGTTCTGTAAATATTGTAGAACACTCCGGGTGCTCCGGCGGTAGTCCTTGGGCTCTATATCTAAATAATATCATATTATACATAGATATCTATATCATATAATATATATGATCACAACCAAAAGCTGTTTGTGCTTCCAGGAGATATTATGAATCTCAAACGACTGCGTCGGGTTCTCCGTCGCTCTGGTTCTTCCACTTCAACATCAATCTGAAGTAGACTGAACCGCGACATGGAGGAGAAAGGGATTGTTGCCCGCTATTGTCTCCCGCCGGAGCCCCGCTGCCCGCTGCCAAGGCACCACCGCCTCGGCAGCGGGCAGCGCCGATACATCACCTCTCCGCGGCGGTGGTGCCTCGGAAGCGGCGAGAGGGCAGCGGGAGACAATTGCGGGCAACAATCCCTTTCTCCTCCATGTCGCGGTTCATGTACTTCAGGGAGCCAAAGTTCCTTTTCCCCCAATTCCTTCTCTACCATGGCTGAGATAACCCCCACTATGAGTCTCGTTGTGGAAATACCAGAGACGTCAGAGAACCCGACGTGTTATGCGCCATAACACCAACAGCATAACGGTTATCCAAATTACAAAGAAGTGTACAACACTTGCGTTACAACACTGCTATCTCTGACTGACTGACTCACTCGACCCGTTGCCCTGACAAAAAATGTACTAGCCAGAACGCTGAGCTCGGCTACCTAGGCGCCAATCAGGGCTGCAGTTTAGTTGTCCCTGAAGAACTCGCGTATCTAACATTAGTGCCGCATTACATTAATTAATTTGCACGCCAGTTTTATTTAATTTTACACTGTGTATTCTCTGTGTAAATCCATGCACTGAACCCTGACGTCCACACCCATTCGGTTGAATGCGAATACGTGTGTCGTTACACCCCCAGTGTTTACTAAAGTCTATTTACTGGCCGTAAGGGTTTGGGCTGGGCCAGGCCAGGGTTAGGCTCCACTGTTCCACTGCACACTGCCGAGCGGCTCAGAGGTCTGAGTGTTCTGTATCTCCAGACGTCTCCTTAGGGTTGTGGTGGTGAGGAGGAGGAGGAGGAGGAGGAGGACACCATGAGAAAGAGTGTGTCTTGGTTGCCAGACAACGAGGGCGTTAGGTCATCCACGCAGGTGTTTGGGGTGGCCCTGGAGGAAGTCACGCACACGCGAACGTCGTGTGGACAAGATGTCCCCCTGCTGGTCCAGCACATCGTACAGTACATCGAGGACCACGGTAGAACCAACCCCAACCCCCTAACCCCAACCCCCCTAACCCCACATAGAGGACCGGGGTAAACCCCAACCAACTTACCCTACCCCCCTAACCTTAACACTAACCCACTCACCCCAACCCCCTCTCCCCATAACCCTAACCGCCCCATTGATGTGTGTGTACAGGTGTGTATTGATCTGTGTGTACAGGTGTGTTTTTATCTGTGTATGTGCAGGTGTGTATTTATGTGTGTACAGGTGTGTATGTGTTGATGTGTGTGTGTACTGAGTGTCTGTCTACCCTCAGGGCGTCTGGACCTGGAGGGCCTGTTCCTAGTCAATGGTAATGCAGAGCGAGTGGATTGGCTGCGGCAGCGCTATGACAGCGGAGAAGGGGTGGAGCTTGAGGAGGAGGCGGATCTGGCGGCGGCCGTCAGTCTGCTGAGACTCTTCCTGCAGGAGTTACCTGAGCCACTGGTCGCCATGGAGATACAGACGCACCTGCTCAGCCTCTACCAAGGTACCTGTCTGCCTCTATACCTGTCTGTCTGTAACCCCATAGAGATGGACTCACTTGCTGCTCCTCTACCAAGGTACCTGTCTGTCCACCTGTCTGTCTCTCTACCTGTCCCCCTGACTCTACCTGTCTGGCTGACTCTAGCTGTCTGTCTGGCTCTAGCTGTCTGTCTGACTCTTCCAATGCCTGTATTGTGGTTTCAGGTAAGACAGCTGGTTGTTTGCATGTGTTCTGTTTGTTAACGTATTATTATTATTATTATTATTATTATTATTATTATTATTATTATTATATATTATAGATAATTATTATACATGATTAGATAACTTGAGAGCCCGGTGACCGTTATGGCATGTGAACCTGATTTTACTGTTTCAGACTACAGCAATAGGGCGTGTTTGTTTCAGACTACAGCAATAGGGCGTGTTTGTTTCAGACTACAGCAATAGGGCGTGTTTGTTTCAGACTACAGCAGTGGGGCGTGTTTCAGACTACAGCAGTGGGGCGTGTTTCAGACTACAGCAATGGGCGTGTTTGTTTCAGTCTACAGCAGTGGGGCGTGTTTGTTTCAGACTACAGCAGTGGGTCGTGTTTGTTTCAGACTACAGCAGTGGGGCGTGTTTCAGACTACAGCAATAGGGCGTGTTTGTTTCAGTCTACAGCAGTGGGGCGTGTTTATTTCAGACTACAGCAGTGAGTCTTGTTTCAGATTACAGCATTGACTCTTGTTTCAGTCTACAGCAGTGGGTCGTGTTTGTTTCAGACTACAGCAGTGGGGCGTGTTTCAGACTACAGCAGTGAGTCTTGTTTCAGTCTACAGCAGTGGGGCGTGTTTCAGACTACAGCAATAGGGCGTGTTTGTTTCAGACTACAGCAGTGAGTCTTGTTTCAGTCTACAGCAGTGAGTCTTGTTACAGTCTACAGCAGTGGGTCGTGTTTGTTTCAGACTACAGCAGTGAGTCTTGTTTCAGACTACAGCAATACGGCGTGTTTGTTTCAGACTACAGCAGTGAGTCTTGTTTCAGTCTACAACAGTGAGTCTTGTTTCAGACTACAGCAGTGAGTCTTGTTTCAGTCTACAGCAGTGGGGCGTGTTTGTTTCAGACTACAGCAGTGAGTCTTGTTTCAGTCTACAGCAGTGGGGCGTGTTTGTTTCAGTCTACAGCAGTGAGTCTTGTTTCAGTCTACAGCAGTGGGGCGTGTTTGTTTCAGTCTACAGCAGTGAGTCTTGTTTCAGTCTACAGCAGTGGGGCGTGTTTGTTTCAGACTACAGCAGTGAGGAGGAGGTCTTCCGCCACATGAAGTTCCTTCTCCAGCAGCTCCCCCAGCTGAGCTACGGACTCCTCCGCTTCCTGCTCCGCTTCCTGGGCCGCGTGGCGTCGGTGCAGCGGGACGCCTGGCCCCCCGGGGCCCTGGCCACCGTCTTTGGCCCCGACATCTTCCAGTAAGACCACTGGTCCCCGTGTAGGACCAGTAAGACCATTGGGACCAGTAGGACCACTAGTCCCCGTGTAGGACCAGTAAGACCATTAGACCAAGAGTAAGACCAGTAAGACTATTAGACACAGAGTAGGACCAGTAAGACCATTAGAGCCAGAGTAGGACCAGTAAGACCATTAGAGCCAGGGTGGGACCAGTAAGACCATTAGAGCCAGAGTAGGACCAGTAAGATCATCAGTCCCAGTGTAGGACCAGTAAGACCATCAGTCCCAGAGTAGGACCAGTTCAACCATTTTCCCCAGTTTTGGGACCAGTTCAACCATTAGCCCAGTGTGAGGGGCAGTTAAACCATTAGTCCAAGTGTGATGACAAGTTAAACCATTGGTCCCAGTGTTGTGACCAGTTAAACCATTACTCTCAGTGTGATGACCAGTTAAACCATTAGTCCCAGTGTGATGACCAGTTAAACCATTGCTCTGTGTGATGACCAGTTAAACCATTACTCTCAGTGTGATGACCAGTTAAACCATTATTCTCAGTGTGATGACCTGTTAAACCATTACTCTCAGTGTGATGACCAGTTAAACCATTACTTTCAGTGTGATGACCAGTTAAACCATTACTCTCAGTGTGATGACCAGTTAAACCATTACTCTCAGTGTGATGACCAGTTAAACCATTAGTCCCAGTGTGATGACCAGTTCAACCACCAGTCCCAGTGTTGGGACCAGTCAAACCATTGGTCCCAGTGTGTCCCCTGCTGTGTTCCCAGTCTGTGGACGGGGGGGGAGGACCTCCGGGGTCAGGAGGCGCTCAGCCGGGTGGTGACGGACCTGCTGGAGCACCAGGACGGCCTGTTCGACTCGGACGACGACGACGACCTCTCCTCCACCAACGACCACAGCTCCACCAACGAGCAGGTAGGGGCCAGCCCGGGGGGGCAGGAGGACAGGAGGACAGGAGGACAGGAGGAGCAGGAGGTGGAGGACAGAAGGAGGACAGAAGGAGTACAGGAGGAGGACAGGAGGAGGACAGGAGGAGGGCAGGAGGACAGGAGGAGCAGGAGGAGCTAGTGAACAGGAGGAGCTAGTGAACAGGTGGAGCTAGTGAACAGGAGGAGCTAGTGAACAGGAGGAGCTAGTAAACAGGAGGAGCTAGTGAGCAGGAGGAGCTAGTGAGCAGGAGGAGCTAGTGAGCAGGAGGAGCTAGTGAACAGGAGGAGCTAGTGAGCAGGAGGAGCTAGTGAGCAGGAGGAGCTAGTGAGCAGGAGGAGCTAGTGAGCAGGAGGAGCTAGTGAACAGGAGGAGCTAGTGAGCAGGAGGAGCTAGTGAACAGGAGGAGCTAGTGAGCAGGAGGATCCGTTCCTTTGGGCTGGGAGCCATCAGGCCTCAGCTCCAGGTTGACCCCAGAGGTGACCCTTGACCCCACAGGTGATCCTCGGACCTGAATGACTGCATCCTGCGTGAACTCGTCTTCAGATTCATTCTGTGTGTGTGTGTGTGTGTGTGTGTAGGAGGATGATAGACTTGATGCCCAGGGGGAGGAGCTTCCTCGGGACCCTGAGGAGATGTTCCACAGTGGAGAGAGGTACACACACACACACAAACACAGGTACCCTGACCTCCTCTAACTGACCCTGACCCTCTCTTACTGACCCTGACCCTCTCTTACTGACCCTGACCTCCTCTTACTGACCCTGACCCCTGAAGGGTCCTTTAAGCGGTTGGCTTACAGGAGAAATCCGGTGTAAAATGGATTTGGGATATGTTTGGTATGATAACGAGTTGGAATGTTCGTTTTGGAGCAAGAAAGCGCATGCCATGTAGACGCATTCTTCAGTTGGATGTTTTTAGCCGATTCTATCAAAACGCTATAAACTTGGAACGATAGGGGCATGTGTTATGGTAAAAACTAAATCGCTATTTGAAACCCTTTAAAAGCCTTTTAAGTGGTTTACAATAACGATTTAGCTTTTACCATAACACATGCCCCCATCGGTCCAAGTTTATAGCGTTTTGGTAGAATCAGCTAAAAACAGCCAACTTAAGAATGAGTCTATACGCGCTATTTTGCTCCCAAACGAACATTCCAACTCGTTATCATACCAGACATATCCCAGATCCATTTTACACCAGATTTCTCCTTTAAGCTTCTTGGTCACTTGTAGTAGACTGATGGACATAACGAAGGTACTGAAGTATTATAAAGTTGGAGATGGTCGTAACCTTGGTGATAACAAGCCCCTCCTCCTGCTTTCCCCTCATCTGGACGTCTCGTTACCCAGGGCCCACGGTTGCTATGGCGATGAAGAGGATGGTCCCTGTGCTGCTGATGGGGAAACCCTGCTTGTCCAGGTATATATATATTATATATATATTATAGTATATATAGTACTATATATACTACTAATACATAATACTATACTACTGACCACATGCTGGTCCAGGTATATATACATTATAGTATGTATAGTACTATTTATACTACTAATACATAATACTATACTAGGTCTAGATACATTTTATTTATATATATATATATATATATTATACTATAGTACTACTACTAATACATAATACTATACTACTGACCACATGGTGGTCCAGGTATATATACATTATATATATAGTACTATAGTACTCATAATACTACTAATACATAATACTATACTAGTGACACCCATATATATAGTACAATAGTACTCATAATACTACTAATACGAATACACAATACTATACTACTGACACACTGCTGGTCCAGGTATGTCTGTGTGTGTGTGTAAATAAATAACTGGTGTGGAGATAATGACATCGGTGTTGAGATAATGACGTGGTGTAGGATCAAGATCATACCGGTGATAATGTGACTAGCCTAATTCTTGTCCCTCCCCCCAAACGATAACAGGAATCCCCTGAAATAAAGGTTACCGTTCAATTAATAAATGAATGACTAAGTGGGCCATAAATACTTATAACGATGAAATATTAGTTAAAACGTTGATATAGATCGCTGCATTACCTTTCCCAGGAGGACAGGGGTTTTGGCACCGCCCTAGAGGACAACGGCAGTATGGACACGCGCCTTCAAGAGGCGAACATCAGGTGATGATGAGGATTTATAATATCAACTTCCTTATGAGTCCTCCAGGTTATGATAACGGTGACGATGATGATGGTAGCACATCCTCATCTAGGTCAGGTTGGATTGCTAACGACAGACCGAGTGGGAGTTTGTTATATAACATCTGGCCAAATGGTCGCTCAAATAGTAATTTGAGATAATTATAATATATATATACATTGGTTTATGGCAATATTATGTTTATTAATTATATTATTATGCAATTATCACAGTTATGCATTATATTGTATTAGTTAATATGATGGCTATAATATATTATTTGTTCATATTTTAGTTAAATATTATTAGTTAGTTATATTCATTATTCATTATATTTTGTAAATGGTGTGTGATGGGAGGAGTGATGGTATTGGTAGTATTGCTTAGTGCAGTATTGTACCCATGAGTAGGAGTGATGGTATTGGTAGAAGTATTGCTTAGTGCCGTATTGTACCCATGAGTAGGAGTGATAGTATTGGTAGTATTGCTTAGTGCAGTATTATACTCATGAGTAGGAGTGATAGTATTGGTAGTATTGCTTAGTGCAGTATTGTACTCATGAGTAGGAGTGATGGTATTGGTAGTATTGCTTAGTGCCGTATTGTACCCATGAGTAGGAGTGATGGTACTGGTGGAAGTATTGCTTAGTGCAGTATTGTACTCATGAGTAGGAGTGATGGTATTGGTAGTATTGCTTAGTGCCGTATTGTACCCATGAGTAGGAGTGATGGTACTGGTGGAAGTATTGCTTAGTGCAGTATTGTACTCATGAGTAGGAGTGATGGTATTGGTAGTATTGCTTAGTGCCGTATTGTACCCATGAGTAGGAGTGATGGTACTGGTGGAAGTATTGCTTAGTGCCGTATTGTACTAGTGTCTATTCTTTACGTAATGAGTTTGATTCTGGGTGCAGTCGTGACGGCCCGGGCTTTGACCAGATGGACCACAGCAGCCCCATCGACCTGGTAAGATGAGGACCACTTAGCACCTTGTTAGGATTCATTTTAAGGCTGTATTTATTTTATATTTTCTTTGTATTTTGTTTATATTTTTCTAGATTTATTTTTGACTTTTTTATATTCATTCGATAGGTATTTTATTTATCTATATAGAACCAAGCTGTTCTCATGGGGAACAGTCTGTTATTTATATTAAACAAGCTGTTGTCATGACGATCAGTATTTTTTATATATAACAAGCTGTTATCATGAGGCACAGTCTATTATTTATATTGAACAAGCTTTTCACGTAAAGTATTTGTGGATCCATTTGATTATAATTGACCTGAAACTTGAATTCAATAGAAAGTTTAAAGAGGCGTGTCCTTCCCTGTGGTCCTTCTCCCAGAGCCCCTCCCCCTGCGACCAGAGCCCCTCCCCCTGCGACCAGAGCCCCTCCCCCTGCGACCAGAGCTCCTCCCACTGCGACCAGAACGCCAACAGGAGAGACGTTGACCCATGTGGACCAGAAGGAGGCCACCCCAAACTACAGCTTTTCCCCGGCAGCGGGCTGGAAGGTAAATGAGACCTTTATGATAAAGAGGAGACATGAGACCTTTACGATATAGACATGAGACCTTTATGATATAGAGGAGACATGAGACCTTTATGATATAGAGACATGAGACCTTTACGATATAGAGACATGAGACCTTTATGATATAGAGACATGAGACCTTTACGATATGGAGACATGAGACCTTTACGATATAGAGACATGAGACCTTTATGATATAGACGAGACATGAGACCTTTACGATATCGACGAGACATGAGACCTTTACGATATAGAGACATGAGACCTTTACGATATAGGGACATGAGACCTTTATGATATAGAGGAGACATGAGACCTTTACGATATAGAGGAGACATGAGACCTTTACGATATAGAGACATGAGACCTTTATGATATAGAGACGTGAGACCTTTATGATATAGAGACATGAGACCGTTATGATATAGAGACATGATGCCTTTATGATATAGCGACATGAGACTTTTACGATATAGGGGAGACATGAGAACTTTATGATATAGAGGAGACATGAGACCTTTATGATATAGAGGAGACATGAGACCTTTATGATATAGGGAAGACATGAGACCTTTATGATATAGTGGAGACATGAGACCTTTATGATATAGAGGAGACATGAGACCTTTACAATATAGTGGAGACATGAGCCCTTTACGATATAGAGGAGACATGAGACCTTTACGATATAGAGGAGACATGAGACCTTTACGATATAGAGGAGACATGAGACCTTTACGATATAGAGGAGACATGAGACCTTTACGATATAGAGGAGACATGAGATCTTTATGATATAGAGACATGAGACCTTTATGATATTGAGACATGAGACCGTTATGATATAGCGACATGAGACCTTTATGATATAGAGACATGAGACCTTTATGATATAGAGACATGATACCTTTATGATATAGAGACATGAGACTTTTACGATAAAGAGACATGAGACCTTTATGATTTAGAAACATGATACCTTTATGATATCGAGACATGAGACCTTTATGATATAGAGGAGACATGAGAACTTTATGATACAGTCCTTTATGATATAGGGAGTGTGTGTGCGTCCGACCTGTGTGACATGAATACATGAATGTCCTTCATGCTAACCTCTCTCCAGATCCGGTGCCGGCCTATCAGAGGTGGCAGGAGGACGGTGGGGGAGGGGAGGCCCAGCTCTCCCCCCTGGCCAGTCGCATGCTCCCCCTGCCGTCGCCCTCCCTGGACGGGGAGGAGTCCTGCTCCTCCTCCACCTCCTCCTCCCACCATCACCTGCTGGCCAAGCGCTTCCTGGACTTTGGAGCCCACAGCACCCGACGCTTCCTGATGCATGAGCCCGACCTGTTCCACCCCTCCAGGAGCCACAGGTCAGCACCTAGCGCCTAGCACAGCACCTAGCACAGCACCTAGCACCTAGCACAGCACCTAGCACAGCACCTAGCACACCCAACACCTAGCACAGCAACTAGCACACCACCTAGCCCCTAGCACAACACCTAGCCCCTAGCACAGTACCTAGCACACCCAACACCTAGCACACCACCTAGCACCTAGCACAACACCTAGCACCTAGCACAACACCTAGCACCTAGCACAACACCTAGCACAACACCTAGCACAGCACCTATCCCCTAGCACAGCACCTAGCCCCTAGCACAGCACCTAGCACAGAACCTAGCACACCCAACACCTAGCACAGCACCTAGCCCCTAGCACAACACCTAGCACAGCACCTAGCACCTAGCACACCACCTAGCACCTAGCACAACACCTAGCACAGCACCTAGCCCCTAGCACAGCACCTAGCACAGAAACTAGCACAGCACCTAGCCCCTAGCACAGCACATAGCAACTAGCACAGCACATAGCACACCCAACACCTAGCATAGCACCTATTATACCCGATACATTGCAAAGAGCATCATTAGCAGCACCTAGCGTATAGCAGAATTAGCACAGCATGTGTTCTCCCTGCAGGCCGCGGCGTGCGTCCTTTAGCTCCAAGGAGGCGCTCCGTGCCAGCGACGCCAGCGCCCACCAGCTCTCCAAGAAGCTGCAGCACCTGAAGAAGAAGATGAAGCAGTTTGAAGAGCAGTTTGAAAGGGAGAGGAATTACAAGGTAGTCTCGCCCCCGCCTCCTCGCACACTGATGTCCTGATACTGGGATTAAACCACAAGGAAGGATAAACCAGTCCAGGGCTTCCTGGTTCTTTGGCCATTGGAGGCGACCTGGCCTCAGCGAAACGTCATTTCCTATGGTGGATGATGCTCTATAATGTACCCGGTGGTTGATGCTCTATAATGTACACGGTGGTTGATGCTCTATAATGTACACGGGGGTTGATGCTCTATAATGTACACGGTGGTTGATGCTCTATAATGTACGCGGTGGTTGATGCTAACCTGACCTTTTGTCCTCCTTCCAGCCTTCTCATGGAGATAAGGCAGCAAACCCCAAAGTCCTCAAGTGGATGACAGACCTGACCAAACTCCGCAGGCAGATTAAAGGTAAACACACCTGGTTAGAGGTAGACACAGCTGGTTACAGGTAGACACAGCTGGTTACAGGTAGACACACCGGGTTACAGGTAGACACACCTGGTTACAGGTAGACACACCTGGTTGCAAGTAGAGACACTTGGTTACAGGTAGTCACAGCTGGTTACAGGTAGACACAGCTGGTTACAGTTAGCCATACCTGGTTACAGGTAGACACACCTGGTAGGCACACCAGATAGAGACACCTGGCTCCAGGTAGACAAACCTGGTAGAAACAACTGGTTGCAAGTAGACACACCTGGTTACAGGTAAACACACCAGGTAGACACACCGGGTTACAGGTAGACACACCGGGTTACAGGTAGACACACCGGGTTACAGGTAGACACACCGGGTTACAGGTAGACACACCGGGTTACAGGTAGAGACAACTGGTTACAGGTAGACACTAGGGCCCGACCGATATTGATTTTTGAGTGCCGATGCCGATTATTTTCAGAGAAAAATTACGATAACGATTTAATCGGCCGATTATAAAAAAAAAAAAAGCATTACAAACTGCTTCACCAGTAGGCCCCTTGGTGAAGTAGTCCCAAACCTTGCTATGAGTCTTATCTGACATCTGTACCTCCCAATGTGCTGCGCTCGTGAGCAGTGACTAACACGTGCGCACTGAGCAGTATGGTCTCACTGTTAGAGTCTACAGTATAACAAATTAACATGGCCTCGGACCTAAAGAAAAACAGGCACAACATGCTCAAACAACGCGTCTTGTGTACATTGGTGAGGTGAGCGCGCAGCTGCCTGAGCGAGAGTGTTTTCATGTTGTACGGTAAAATTCAATCTCCTCTTTTTTACTCCGGCTAAAGTTGCTAGTTAGCAAGGCTAGGTTAGCTTTACTGTATTTGAAGGGTAGTGGGGGGTTAGGTGTACTTTTCCTTTTTTTAAGCATGACCTACACGTTTAAAAGGACCAATTGTTCATTACACAAACTAGTTATAAACTTACCGTGGGGGGAAACTCTGCTCGGTTTATCCAATGAGCTCAGCACATTCAAGCTACATGCGCTCGGGTGTTGTGTCCAAAAATAAGTGCGGTGGGTGAGACTTAGAGCCTTTCTTAAGTAGAATGGAGTAGGAGCGCACACTGCTGGATACTAAGCGCAATAACATTTCAAAAAAAATAATAAAAATCGGTTGTAATCGGCGTCTTTTGGCAGATGTTGATTATTTTCAAAAAGGCTATAATCGGCCGATTAAATCGGCAGGCCGATGAATCGGTCGGGCCCTAGTAGACACACCTGGTTACAGGTAAACACACCAGGTAGACACACCTGGTTACAGGTAGACACACCGGGTTATAGGTAGAAACAACTGGTTACAGGTAGACACACCTGGTTACAGGTAAACACACCAGGTAGACACACCTGGTTACAGGTAGACACACCGGGTTATAGGTAGAAACAACTGGTTACAGGTAGACACACCTGGTTACAGGTAAACACACCAGGTAGACACACCTGGTTCCAGGTAGACACACCTGGTTCCAGGTGATTGATCCCACGCCGTGTCCTGCCAGATGCCAGACACCGTGCTGAGAGCGAAGGCCACAACCGCCCCCGGAGCAACACGCTGCCCAAGAGCTTTGGGTCCACGCTGGAGCAGGACGCCGCGGCCGAGGGGAAGGGCCACCGGCCCACCAGAGAGGAGACCCTGGAGCTGGTGCAGTGGAGACTGAGGGGGAGGAAGCAGGACGAAGGCTGGCCCGACGACATCAAGGTGGGGGCAGGCTTCAGGTGGGGTGGGCGTATGGTAGGGCGGAGGTCTGGGAGGATGGAGGTGTGCCCGGAGGAAGGTGGATGTTGGTAGGGGGAGGTGTGGTAGGGCGGTGTCGGGGTTGGTAGGCTGGAGTAGGGGGGTGGTGTCATGGTTGGTAGGCTGGAGTAGGGAGGTGGTGTCACGGGGGGTAGGGCGGAGTAGGGTGTGGTTGTGACAATGTGTTGTTTGTAGAAAATGACGAAGGAGCAGCTGAGCTGTGAGAAGACGGCTCTGCAGAAGAACCTGCTGCACTATGAAGGCCTGCACGGACGGCCTGTGAGTACTGCAATACTACCTAGTACTATGTAGTACTACCTAGTACTATGATTAACACTGCACTATGAAGGCCTGCACGGACGGCCTGTGAGTACTGCAATACTACCTAGTACTATGTAGTACTACCTAGTACTATGATTAAAACTGCACTATGAAGGCCTGCACGGACGGCCTGTGAGTACTGCAATACTACCTAGTACTATGTAGTACTACCTAGTACTATGATTAACACTGCACTATGAAGGCCTGCACGGACGGCCTGTGAGTACTGCAATACTACCTAGAACTATGTAGTACTACCTAGTACTATGATTAACACTGCACTATGAAGGCCTGCACGGACGGCCTGTGAGTACTGCAATACTACCTAGTACTATGTAGTGCTACGTAGTACTATGATTAACACTGCACTATGAAGGCCTGCACGGACGGCCTGTGAGTACTGCAATACTACCTAGTACTATGAAGTGCTACCTAGTACTATGATTAACACTGCACTATGAAGGCCTGCACGGACGGCCTGTGAGTACTGCAATACTACTTATTACTACAATACTACCTAGTACTGGGTAGTACTAGGAGTAACACTGCACTATGAGGGCCTGCATGGACGACCTGTGAGTACTACCTAGTAATACCTAATACTACTTAATACTACAATACTACCTAGTACTAGAATACTACCTAGAACTAGGATTAACAAGTAATACGGTGTAGTAATTGTTGAGGTAAGTACTACAATACTAATTCACTACCTGGATTAATACTGTACTGCTACTAGTACTAAGTACTAGTATTCTAGTACAAGGATTAACACTGCACTAGAACCTGCTGCACTATGAAGGCCTTTAAGTACAACTGCTTGGGAACTTTCTATGTCAATGGAACCAGAAACTAATAAACCTCACCTGTTAGGAGGAGGGTCTTCAGGTTAGGGGGAGGGTCTTCAGGTTAGGAGGAGGGACTTCAGGTTAGGAGGAGGGTCTTCAGTTAGGAGGAGGGTCTTCAGGTTAGGAGGAGGGTCTTCAGGTTAGGAGGAGGGTCTTCAGGTTAGGAGGAGGGACTTAAGGTTAGGAGGAGGGTCTTCAGGTTAGGAGGAGGGTCTTCAGGTGAGGAGGAGGGTCTTCAGGTGAGGAGGAGGGACTTAAGGTTAGGAGGAGGGTCTTCAGGTTAGGAGGAGGGTCTTCAGGTTAGGAGGAGGGTTTTCAGGTTAGGAGGAGGGACTTAAGGTTAGGAGGAGGGTCTTCAGGTTAGGAGGAGGGTCTTCAGTTAGGAGGAGGGTCTTCAGGTTAGGAGGAGGGTCTTCAGGTGAGGAGGAGGGACTTAAGGTTAGGAGGAGGGTCTTCAGGTTAGGAGGAGGGTCGGAGGGGGGGCGTTGCTAGGTTACTTGTTTATGTTTTATGTTTGGGTCTCACGGAGTGAGAAACCTTGAAGTTAGTTACTGTGGAGTTACCGGGGGGCAGAGATTGTGTGTGAGCCAGAGGCAGAGTGGGAGAGACATAGGCAGAGTTCGAAATAGCAGGCGGCAGGCGCGGTTTGAAACTGCTGTTATTTGGAACAAATGTGCTGTAATTTTAACGCAAATTAAATTATATCGATGTTGACGATATGGTCTCGTTCCATATCGCGTTTGAAAAAATATCGATATATATTAAATATCGATATTTCGCCCAGCCCTAGTTAGGAGGAGGGTCTTCAGGTTAGGAGGAGGGTCTTCAGGTTAGGAGGAGGGTCTTCAGGGCTGGGTGTCTGTCTATATACTGTCTCTCTCTCACCGCTACTCTGTCTCCCTCCCTGTCTCTCTCTCCCTGCTCCTCTGTCTCCTCCCTGTCTCTCTCTCACCCCCCTCTCTGTCTCTCTCCCTGTCTCTCTCTCGCCGCCCCTCCCTGTCTCTCTCTCACTGCTCCTCTGTCTCTCTCCCTGTCTCTCTCACCCCCCTCTCTGTCTCTCTCCCTATCTCTCTCTCCCTGCTCTGTCTCTCTCCCTGTCTGTCTCCCCGTCCCTCTCTCACCGCTCCTGTCTCTCTCACTGTCTCTCTCTCACCCCCCTCTCTCTCTCTCACCCCCTTCTCTCGCTCCCTGCTCTGTCTCTCTCCCCGTCTCTCTCTCCTCCTCTCCTCTGTCTCTCTCCCTGTCTCTCTCTCCTCCTCTCCTCTGTCTCTCTCCCCGTCCCTCTCCTCCTCTCCTCTGTCTCTCTCCCTGTCTCTCTCTCCTCCTCTCCCCTGTCTCTCTCCCTGTCTCTCTCACCCCCCTCTCCTCTGTCTCTCTCCCTGTCTCTCTCCCTGTCTCTCTCTCCTCCTCTCCTCTGTCTCTCTCCCTGTCTCTCTCACCCCCCTCTCCTCCTCTCCTCTGTCTCTCTCCCTGTCTCTCTCTCCTCCCCTCCCTGTCTCTCTCTCCTCCCCTCCCTGTCTCTCTCTCCTCCCCTCCCCTGTCTCTCTCCCTGTCTCTCTCTCCTCCCCTCCCCTGTCTCTCTCCCTGTCTCTCTCTCCTCCCCTCCCCTGTCTCTCTCCTCTGTATCTCTCCCCGTCTCTCTCTCCTCCTCTCCTCTGTCTCTCTCCCTGTCTCTCTCCCCGTCCCTCTCCCCTGTCTCTCTCCCTGTCTCTCTCTCCTCCCCTCCCCTGTCTCTCTCCCTGTCTCTCTCACCCCCCTCTCCTCCCCTCCCCTGTCTCTCTCCCTGTCTCTCTCTCCTCCCCTCCCCTGTCTCTCTCCCTGTCTCTCTCACCCCCCTCTGTCTCTCTCCCTGTCTCTCTCTCCTCCTCTCCTCTGTCTCTCTCTCTGTCTCTCTCTCCTCCTCTCCCCGTCTCTCTCTCCTCCTCTCCCTGTCTCTCTCTCCTCCTCTCCCCTGTCTCTCTCCCTGTCTCTCTCCCCGTCCCTCTCCTCTGTCTCTCTCCCTGTCTCTCTCCCTGTCTCTCTCTCCTCCTCTGTCTCTCTCCCCGTCCCTCTCCTCCTCTCCTCTGTCTCTCTCCCTGTCTCTCTCTCCTCCTCTCCTCTGTCTCTCTCCCTGTCTCTCTCTCCTCCTCTCCTCTGTCTCTCTCCCTGTCTCTCTCTCCTCCTCTCCCCTGTCTCTCTCCCTGTCTCTCTCTCCTCCCCTCCCCTGTCTCTCTCCCGGTCTCTCTCCCCGTCCCTCTCCTCTGTCTCTCTCCCTGTCTCTCTCTCCTCCGCTCCTCTGTCTCTCTCCCTGTCTCTCTCATCCCCCTCTGTCTCTCTCCCTGTCTCTCTCTCCTCCTCTCCCCTGTCTCTCTCTCCTCCTCTCCTCTGTCTCTCTCCCTGTCTCTCTCCCCGTCTCTCTCTCCTCCCCTCCCCTGTCTCTCTCCCTGTCTCTCTCCTCCCCTCCCCTGTCTCTCTCTCCTCCTCTCCCCTGTCTCTCTCCCTGTCTCTCTCCTCCCCTCCCCTGTCTCTCTCTCCTCCTCTCCTCTGTCTCTCTCCCTGTCTCTCTCTCACCCCCCTCTGTCTCTCTCCCTGTCTCTCTCTCCTTCCCTCCCCTGTCTCTCTCCCTGTCTCTCTCTCCTCCCCTCCCCTGTCTCTCTCCCTGTCTCTCTCTCCTCCCCTCCCCTGTCTCTCTCCCTGTCTCTCTCTCCTCCCCTCCCCTGTCTCTCTCCCTGTCTCTCTCACCTCCCCTCCCCTGTCTCTCTCCCTGTCTCTCTCACCCCCCTCTCCTCTGTCTCTCTTCCTGTCTCTCTCTCCACCTCTCCTCTGTCTCTCTCCCCGTCTCTCTCTCCTCCCCTCCCTGTCTCTCTCTCCTCCCCTCCCTGTCTCTCTCTCCTCCTCTCCCTGTCTCTCTCTCCTCCCCTCCCCTGTCTCTCTCCCCGTCTCTCTCTCCTACTCTCCTCTGTCTCTCTCCCTGTCTCTCTCTCCTCCTCTCCTCTGTCTCTCTCCCCGTCTCTCTCTCCTCCCCTCCCTGTCTCTCTCTCCTCCCCTCCCTGTCTCTCTCTCCTCCTCTCCCTGTCTCTCTCTCCTCCCCTCCCCTGTCTCTCTCCCCGTCTCTCTCTCCTCCCCTCCCTGTCTCTCTCTCCTCCTCTCCCTGTCTCTCTCTCCTCCCCTCCCCTGTCTCTCTCCCCGTCTCTCTCTCCTCCCCTCCCCTGTCTCTCTCCCTGTCTCTCTCTCCTCCTCTCCTCTGTCTCTCTCCCTGTCTCTCTCTCCTCCCCTCCCCTGTCTCTCTCCCTGTCTCTCTCTCCTCCCCTCCCCTGTCTCTCTCTCCTCCTCTCCTCTGTCTCTCTCCCCGTCTCTCTCTCCTCCCCTCCCCTGTCTCTCTCCCTGTCTCTCTCTCCTCCCCTCCTCTGTCTCTCTCCCCGTCTCTCTCTCCTCCCCTCCCCTGTCTCTCTCCCTGTCTCTCTCTCCTCCTCTCCTCTGTCTCTCTCCCTGTCTCTCTCTCCTCCCCTCCCCTGTCTCTCTCCCCGTCTCTCTCACCCCCCTCTGTCTCTCTCCCCGTCTCTCTCTCCTCCCCTCCCCTGTCTCTCTCCCTGTCTCTCTCCCCGTCCCTCTCCCCTGTCTCTCTCCCCGTCTCTCTCTCCTCCTCTCCTCTGTCTCTCTCCCTGTCTCTCTCTCCTCCTCTCCTCTGTCTCTCTCCCTGTCTCTCTCTCCTCCTCTCCTCTGTCTCTCTCCCTGTCTCTCTCTCCTCCCCTCCCCTGTCTCTCTCCCAGGTCTCTAAGGCTGAGCGTTCGGTGGTGAAGCCGTTGTACGATCGCTACATTCTGGTGAAACAGATGCTAACCAGAGCTAGCCTCGTACCGCTTACAGTAAGTAGAAAAATACCCGTTATAATGCTTCTTTAATCGTAATACTAATACTATCGCCTCTTATAATATTATACTACTGTTTTATATTGATTACGGTTGTTTCAAACGATAAGTGCCTATTGTTTTAAATGGATTAAGGTTGTTTTAAACGATAAGTGCCTATTGTTTTAAATGGATTAAGTTTGTTTTAAACGATAAGTACCTATTGTTTTAAACGGATTAAACTTGTTTTAAACAAGAATTGCCTCCTGTTTAATATGATGGTTACGGTTGTTTTCAAAGGATAAATCCACCACACTTGGTCATTCTTTTAAATTTAAATTGAATTATAATTTGGATTAAAATGTAATTGATCAATTCAGGTATCGCCCTCCAGTAAGAGGCGGGGCCAAACTCTCCAGCCAATCATTGAAGGAGAAACGGCTCATTTCTGTGATGACCTCAAGGACACCGCGGAGGAGGAAGGAGAGAGGAGAGAAGGAGAGACACCCAGCTCACAGATCATCATGACCCTTGACCCCACCCCCTTAACTGACAGGCCAATCCCAGGAGACAACTCGTGTGATGACCAGAGTGATCGGCCAATTATAGACAAGAACAAAATGGAGGAGGAGTCTGGAAAGACGGACCACCGGCTGTCAGCCCACTCCTCTACCATGTGAGTACATATAATGATATACTACTTATATACTGCTAATATATTCTACATATATACTACTAATATACAGGCTGTCAGCCCACTCCTCTACCATGTGAGTACATATAATGATATGCTACTTATATACTACTTATATACTACTAATATACAGGCTGTCAGCCCACTCCTCTACCATGTGAGTACATAAACTAATATACTACTTATATACTACTAATATATACTACATATATACTACTAATACATATATACCACTAATATATACTACTAATATATACTACTAATATACAGGCTGTCAGCCCACTCCTCCACCATGTGGGTACATATACTAATATACTACTTATATACTACTAATATATACTACTAATATACAGGCTGTCAGCCCACTCCTCTACCATGTGAGTACATATAATGATATACTAGCACAGAGTTGGTGGAGCAGCTATGGAAGGTTATATTGTTTAATATATATATCATATTTAATGTGATATGAATGTATCAAGTCCCGAGTTGGTGGAGCAGCTATGGAAGGTTATATTGTTTAATATATATATCATATTTAATGTGATATTAATGTATTAAGTCCCGAGTTGGTGGAGCAGCTATGGAAGGCTCGATCAGAGAAGAAGAGGCTTCGGTCGACCATTAAAGAGTTTGAGGAGGATTTCTACCAGCACCACGGCAGGTAATTAAACACTGGATCTATACTTCCTACTAAATAAATACAACAAAACACTTGATATGGCGCGACGGTTATAATTCTATCATATCAATTCAACCGTGTATGGGCGGCCACTAACGATTGTCTTTCTGTCGATTAATCGATTATTAACCTGGTTCATGAAACCGATTGTTTTTTTCAAAAACCCATAAAAACCCTTGAGCAAAGCATTTTCTAACGAATCGATCAATATATATTGATATATATAGATATATTTATACATCTCCCGATAAACCCCCATAAAGGGCAGACAGGGATGCCTGTTCAGGTACCGTGGTTACGGATTAGTGGAGGCAACAGGAAGTAGAATGAGGTGACAGGAAGTGACTGTGTTGCAGGCGGGTGCAGAAGGAGGAGCGGGCCGCCCTATTGGACGAGTACCGGGAATACAAGAGGATCAAGGCAAAGCTCCGCCTCCTGGAGGTCCTCATCAGTAAACAAGACTCCTCCAAATCCATCTAGCCCCGCCCCCTGGACTAGCCCCGCCCCTGGACCCCTGCCAATAATCCAGCCGGAGCCTCCCCTGGGATTTGCCACGCCCCCTGGGCGAGAGCCGCCATTTGTCATTCGTATTTTTTAAACGGTGTGATGTAGATAAGTTGATGTTGAACAAAATGACTCAACCACTGATCCTAACATGTTAATATAACTGTTGATATTCCTACGAGCACTACTAGCTATCCATGTATATACAAGTATTTTATATTAGTAGATGTACGTGTATATGTATACGTATGTATATGTACATACATGTATACGTGTATGTTTGTATGTACATATACAAATGTATATATTTATATATATGTGTATGAATATATATATGTGCGTAATTATATATGTGTGTAAATATTTATGTATAAACACAAGAAGGAAGTTATCCCTGAAATGTTTAAATTATTCCACGTTCAAACGTTTCTTTCATTGTATCTGTCGCTTCATTTGTACTTTTATACCTTTAATTTGACTAAGCAGAATCAACCAATACAATGCGTAACAATAGTAGCATTCACACATACAACCCTACCAGTTACTTTTAGCTGCAATAGCTTGCAGCCAGTTCGCTGTGATGGCTATGTTTATCCACTTGAAGTTTATCCACGAGTTTTCCGTGCAGTAGTAATTAATGAGTTCAAATGTGTAATTAGCCTGCATTACACAACATAGCACCTACTCAATAGTATGAACAACATTTATATTATTGGTGAAAAATAAGCAATAATATGAAAATAATCTTTAATATGCCTCTAAATAAACCTGTATGTGAAGGCTGTTGAGAATCGGATTGATTTGGTTCACACACACCTAACCCTAACCCACAGACCCCTAATGTGTGGGTATAGTAGTATTATCTAGCTGTACAGTATAGTAGTATTATCTAGTAGTACAGTATAGTATTCATTTATTATATAGTATTATCTAGGGTTAGGGTTAGTATTTGTGTTATCTAGGGTTAGGTATACTAGTATTTTAGGGTTAGTATTAAGTGGTATTAGTATTATCTAGGGTTCGGGTAGTATTATCTAGCAGTACAGTATAGTAATACAGTATATTATTATCTCGGGTTAGGGTAGTAGTAATAATAGTATTACAGCTATTCTTAATAACGGAAAAACCAACACAGCCGAAGCATCCACACTTTATTGTTTTACACTTAAAGAAAGTTAAACACAAACACTAAAACTCAGAATACATTTATCGTCCTATGCTAGACGAGCTAATAACAAAAAAAACGGTATTTCCAAAGGCTTTATATGTTGAAGTCTTATTTAAAACGAGAGCAACGCACATTAAGTAAAGAAAATATGTTTAAATATACTGTATATATATTCTGAAATCTATATCTATAGAAATATAAACATTAGAGACATTTCACAATATATTGAGGAAACCGCTACCATGAAACATAAGCATGAGTTTATTGAAGTAGTGAAGAGAATAGGATATGCTAAGCATGCGTTTTCAACAAGTTGTTATTCTAAAGGCCTTGTTCTCAAGGTTCTATATTGTTCTATAATTCTATATTTATTAATATAAGTAGATTGTTACATCACATAGATCATTTTAAGAGTGCAAAAAAATGGCTTTTCAAGAAGATTGATGGATGTTGACACAAATGTCATTATTTGCATTTTTAAGAACAATTCCCGAGTAAAGATTCAAGCGTTTTTATTGTCTGCATGTAGAAATGGCTCCACCCATCCTGGATAATAGAGTTTGTAGCTCCGCCCCTGCTCATATACCCAAACCTTTCCCTTGGCCAGTCCAGGCTCTACACATACACAGTGAAATCCCAACATATACATGTATGTTGCTTTATTATATCTCCAAATTATATTTCCAATTGATCAGATTCTTTCACGTTATTCAGTTTCAGGATTTGCTCGGCAGGTCGATTTGGGGTTGGAAACGCTTAACTGCTTGTGGTTAAGGTTAGGGTTACATTCATCACAGGAAAGGGCTGTGATATTATAAACTCTATACTGCCCCTTGTGGTTAAGGTTAGGGTCACATTGATCACAGGGATGGGATGTGATAGTATAAACTCTATACTGCCCCTTGTGGTTAAGGTTAGGGTCACATTGATCACAGGGATGGGATGTGATAGTATAAACTCTATACTGCCCCTCGTGGTTATGGTTAGGGTCACATTGATCACAGGGATGGGATGTGATAGTATAAACTCTATACTGCCCCTTGTGGTTAAGGTTAGGTCACATTGATCACAGGGATGGGTTGTGATAGTATAACTGCAGGCAGCTCTGATCATCGACCAGCAGATAGGGGTCGGAGCACAGGGTCCGGGGTTAAGTTTTACATGTAGCGTTAGGGTCTTGGGTTAGGGTCCCAATGTAGAGTTAGTGTCTTGGGATAGGGTCTCGATAGTTAAGGGTAGAGTTAAGGGTAAAATGATGTGTTGTACTTCACAGTACACAAGCCTACGGTTGTTTCATCCAAGTATCGTGATCGTAGAGCTGAGATGCTCTAGGCTTCATAGACCCTGCAAATACAACACAACAGTCATTGTATCCGCTTCACTCATGATATATCATATGGTGCATTGTTGGTTTCCAGATGTTTTTCCATGGTACCGTACCTGTGTTTGTCTTTCCAGATGCGGAACCACTTTACTAGGTTCTTAGTGCTCTGGAGTTTGGGGTGCAGGCAATACTCCTGACCTTTGAACCGAGACACGTTCTCCATGGTGACGCTATGGGCACAGAGACACAGATGGACAGATGTTTATTAACAGACAGAGATACATATTAACAGACAGAGACACAGATTAACAGACAGAGACACAGATTAACAGACAGAGATACAGATTAACAGACACAGAGATACAGATTAACAGACAGATACAGATTAACAGACAGAGATAAAGATTAACAGCCAGAGGTACAGATTAACAGACACAGAGATACAGATTAACAGACACAGAGATACAGATTAACAGACAGAGACACAGATTAACAGACAGAGACACAGATTAACAGACACAGAGAGACGCATTAACAGACAGAGACACAGATTAACAGACAGAGACACAGATTAACAGACACAGAGACACAGATTAACAGACAGAGACACATATTAACAGACAGAGACACAGATTAACAGACAGAGACACAGATTAACAGACAGAGACCCAAGGCATTTTTATGCTGCCAAGCAGATACGGACGCTGCTGGGCAGATGTTACAGTTTCCCCGTCTTGCCTGTGTTAAACCAAGGGGTACATTCCCCTTCGTTAGGAGTGGCTTTCTTCATTCATTGGAGCAGGTTGGAGTACGCACGGAGAGTAGACCTACTTAGAATAATTAGCATACTCTGAATGTTTTTTAATTTTTTTATATTAGAGCCACTTGCATGCAAGAATGAGTAGACTTCATCTGAGTGTAGGCTAGAAACGCGATTTTATATTTACAATTGCGAAAAACGCCAACATTGCAAGTTGATGATTCAGTGCAGAACTTTTTACAAAACATTTAAAAAAACAAAACGACAAAGAACGACCATTTGTTTTTTATCCAGACAAAAGCCTTGTAAGGAAAGTTCCTCTGCTAATTTCTGGGTGGTCACGCCATCTTTCACCGTCTTCTTTAAATGCGACTGCATCACCTCCTCTCATATGATGGTCAGCGGCTCGCGGTTTTCACCGTTTCTTCAGTTAGACCTACTCATGTTTATGTCGCTGCGTTGTCTCTGTTGTCTGGACGACCAGTTGACCTGCTTTCTCTCAGCTTTTTCCTGCTTTTAAAACTCCAGGCTGTGGGTCGCACATTTTACGTCATCAACACCTCTAAATCCTGCCCCTGGTGCTGCAATGCCGTCTAATCGCATTATCATGAAAATGGAACCCCCAATATGTGTTAGGTCTGAGAGGGTTAATTGGGGTGCGAAATGAAGACGGTATATTACCTTGGTCAGGGTAAACGCGCGGACCATGCCGGGAAACTTGTTCAAATAAGACAGGTATATTTGGCCGTGTAAAAACTCTTACAGATGAACAGACAAAGAGATACAGATGAACAGAAACAGGTTAACAGACAGAGACACTGATTAACAGACAAAAACATAGATTAACAGACAGATTAACAGACGCAGAGACACAGATCCCAGACAGGGATACAGATTAACAGACAGAGATATAGGTTAACCGACAGAGACATAGATTTACAGACAGATTAACAGACAGGTTAACAGACAGAGACACTGATTAGCAGACAAAAACATAGATTAACAGACAGATAAACAGACACAGAGACACAGATTCAGGACAGGGATATAGATAAACAGACAGGGATACAGATTAACAGACAGAGATACAGATTAATAGACACAGAGATTTAAAAAAAATGGTGCTTCAGGAAGGCACTTGAATAGTGCTTGTACATTTCAGTCATTTTTCTTTTCATTGAACTGAATGTTTACTGACCTTATTGTGTGACAGAATGGTTTTCAACTGTACACGTTTTACATTACATTGAATACACATTGCACACACATTTCCATGGACATTGTAACTGTATATTTACTTATGTCTCACACCACAGTGAACAGAAAAGGTACCCAGCACAATATAATACAGGATACATGAATTATAGGTCAGCTGATGATCAGCTGAATACAGAATCAACTGAATACAAAATCCTCTAAATACAAACAAAATCCTGACAAGATCACCTGAATTCATATCACGTGAATACTCATCACCTGGGTACTCACAATATCATCTTCTCGTGGCAGAAGGGGTGTTTGGGTTTGATTTCCAGTTTCTGGACGTCCTTGTAACGAATCTTAGGACCTTTCCTGGTGCATCGGCACTTATAACCTGTAATAAAACCTGATTATGAATATGAATGTAGTAATAACCTTTTATAGTTCATATCATTTAGTGTTATAACCTGCAACAAAACCTGATTATAAATATTAATGGTGTAATAACCTATTAATGTATATATTACTTAATGTTAGAACCTATTATATTTGATATTACTTGATGTTATAATCTATTATAGTTCATATTATTTAATATTATAACCTATTATAGCTCATATTACTTATTGTGATTTAGAACCCAACTATTGCAGTTCATATTGCTTACTGTTATAAAATTGGGAACCCAACTATTGTAGTTCCTATTCAGAACTACTGAGATATCAGCCGTAGTTTAACAGTAGTTTAACAGTAGTTTAACGCTGGTTTAACAGTAGTTTAACACTGGTTTAACAGTAGTTTGACACTGGTGTGACACTGGTTTAACACTGGTTTAACAGTAGTTTAACACTGGTTTAACAGTTATTTAAAGGTAGTTCAAACCCGGACTGTCCGCAGGATAGGAGTTTGTTTTCTGTTTAAAGTAACAGTCCGTGTCCGTCTGACTACATTAGACATGATGTCTCTGAGTGGAGAAACGGATGAGAAGTGTATAACCTTTAGTTATAGAAGTAAGAGTAAAGTATTGTACCTTCTGTCCTCAAGAAGAATAAATAAAGTATTTTACCTTCAGTCCTCAAGAAGAATAAGTTAAGTATTTTACCTTCAGTCCTTAAGAACAATAAGGCCACGACACAGAGCAGCAACACCACAGCTCCCCGGTGCATGGCTGAAGTTCGAAAAAAAGAAGAAGAAAGATCTCCGCGACGCGTTGGGAAAGAGACGAACCGATCAGCAGCGAAGGGAACGGAGAGGACGGAAACCCAAGAGAATGGAACACTAAGAGAAGAACCTTAACCCTGAGAGAACGACTCAAACATCCACGAAGAGAGGCGATCTGGTCCTTTAATAACTCAGCCCTCCGGGTCGGGAGAAACAACGATCCTCCTCTTTCTCCCTCTGATCCACAACACTCCCTCTCTCTCTCTCTCTCTCTCTCTCTCTCTCTCTCTCTCTCTCTCTCTCTCTTCTCCCCCTCTCTCCCTCTCCCTCTCTCCTCTCCCTCTCTCTCTCTCTCTCTCTCTCTCTCTATCTCTCTTCCCCCCCTCTCTCCCTCTCCCTCTCTCCTCTCCCTCCCTCTCTCTCTCTCTCTCTCTCTCGCTCTCTCTCTCTCTCTCTCCCCCTCCGTCTCTCTCTCTCTCTGGAACACTTTTAAGAGCAGTTCGCTGTCCTCCGCTCATTAATATGCACAACTAGACAGCGAATCACACGTGTGTGTGTGTGTGTGTGTGTGCGTGCGTGCGTGCGTGTGTGTGTGTGTGTGTGTGTGTGTTGCCTGCAGAGAGAAGTAGAGACTATGAAAGAAGGATGGTGAGAAACGGGTTATGAAAGATCAGAAACACCTATGTAATATAATATAATATACATATGCATTATATATAATTTGTGTGTACATTTATATACATATTTGTATTAATATGTATATTTTGTGTTCCAAATATGTATAGTAAGTATATAAATAGTAGGCCTAAGTGATTTGTGTGCATGTGTGTATATATATATTATATCTCTCATATATGACGAGTGTGTGTGTGTGTGTGTGTGTGTGTGTATATATGTGTGTGTGTACGTATGTTTGTGTGTGTGTGTGTTTGTATGCATATTTATGTGTGTATGTGTGTGTGTGTGTATATATATGTGTATTTGTGTGTGTGTGTGGGATATGAGGTCAACAGGAAGCAGCTGTAGAAAGTCTAAACATTCCCGCTCGTTCCCATGACGATGATGAGGACCGTAGATTTTATAACAGACTGGCTCCGCTCCTATCACTCTACTCCAATAGCTCTATAGCTCTACTCCTATAGCTCTATAGCTCTACTCCTGTAGCTCTACTGCTATAGCTCTATAGCCCTACTCCTATAGCTCTATAGCTCTACTCCTATAGCTCTATAGCTCTACCTCTATAGCTCTACTCCTATAGCTCTATAGCTCTACTCCTATAGCTCTATAGCTCTACTCCTATAGCTCTATAGCTCTACTCCTGTAGCTCTACTCCTATAGCTCTATAGCTCTACTCCTATAGCTCTACTCCTATAGCTCTATAGCTCTACCTCTATAGCTCTACTCCTATAGCTCTATGGCTCTACTCCTGTAGCTCTATAGCTCTACTCCTATAGCTCTATAGCTCTACTCCTATAGCTCTACTCCTATAGCTCTATAGCTCTACTCCTATAGCTCTACTCCTATAGCTGTGTATAGAGGGGCGTGGCCTGCAACATTATTGCACATTAAGAGGCGTGACCCGGGGCCTTCTGCGGTAGGAATGTGTATAAAGGGGAGTGGCATGCAGGAGTAATTTGTATAAAGGGGCGTGGCCTAGGGCCTCATGCAGTAGTAATGGGTATAAAGGGGAGTGGCATGCAGGAGTAATTTGTATAAAGGGCGTGGCCTATGGCCTCATGCAGTAGGAATGGGTATAACGGGGCGTGGCCTGCAGTAGTGATGTGAATAAAGGGGCGTGGTCTGCGGTAGTACTGTGTATAAAGGGGCGTGGCCTGCACTCTGTTCAGCATGTGTGTTTATCTATTTCTTACCGCTTCCTTTTGACAAGGTCCAAAAAGTGTATTGATGACAATTTAGTGGTACATCAATAGCCCGAGGTTGTGAACCCCTGCTGTTTAATGTATGTCTCGTGTTTTCAACAACATGGACATGTTTTTGTGAGCCGGTGTATTATATAGGTCAGGGTTCTAGAGGCACGCCATCAGAGAGCCCAGAATCATGAAAAAACTCCTCAATAGTTAATGTGGAAAGACATTCCACAAATAGGAACCGGGGCTCTCCGTCGCTGACCTGGGATTTATATATGCTGATCAACTTCAATCAGGAGAGACCCGTTAACTAACAAACACAACTTATTGATACAATATGCTATAGGGCCTTAGATAAGTGTTCCCTGGTTTACATCCATATATAATATATATATATGTACATACATATTAAATATATATACATATATAATGTGCTATAGAGCCGTAGATAAAGGTCCATGATGGATCTCTGGTGAAGTCTGGTCTCCTAGGTAAGGTAAGGGTCAGAAGTAGAGTTAATGGAGAAAATGGAGAAGAGTTAAGGTATGGGTTAGAAGATGAAGAAGAGTTAAGGTAAGGGTTAGAAAATGGAGAAGGGTTAAGGTATGGGTTGGAAAATGGAGAAGAGTTAAGGTAAGGGTTAGAAGTAGAGTTAAGGTAAGGATTAGAAGATGGAGAAGAGTTAAGGTAAGGGATAGAAGATGGTGATGAGTTAAGGTAAGGGTTATAATATGTAGAAGAGTTAAGGTAAGGGTTAGAAGATGAGGAAGGGTAAAGGTAAGGGTTAGAAGATGGAGAAGAAGATGGACTAAAAACTAGGAGCAACAATATTTACAGTAAAAAGAAGCAGAGGGGGCAGGTGTAAATAAGTTATTTTAAGAGTTATTTTGTGTTTTAGGCTTGGAGCCCAACAGTCAGTAAACAGGGTTAGGGTAACAGTGGGTAAACAGGGTTAGGGTAACAGTGGGTAAACAGGGTTAGGGTAACAGTCAGTAAACAGGGTTAGGGTAACAGTGGGTAAACAGGGTTAGGGTAACAGTGGGTAAACAGGGTTAGGGTAACAGTCAGTAAACAGGGTTAGGGTAACAGTGGGTAAACAGGGTTAGGGTAACAGTGGGTAAACAGGGTTAGGGTAACAGTGGGTAAACAGGGTTAGGGTAACAGTGGGTAAACAGGGTTAGGGTAACAGTCAGTAAACAGGGTTAGGGTAACAGTGGGTAAACAGGGTTAGGGTAACAGTGGGTAAACAGGGTTAGGGTAACAGTCAGTAAACAGGGTTAGGGTAACAGTGGGTAAACAGGGTTAGGGTAACAGTCGGTAAACAGGGTTAGGGTAACAGTGGGTAAACAGGGTTAGGGTAACAGTGGGTAAACAGGGTTAGGGTAACAGTGGGTAAACAGGGTTAGGGTAACAGTCAGTAAACAGGGTTAGGGTAACAGTGGGTAAACAGGGTTAGGGTAACAGTCGGTAAACAGGGTTAGGGTAACAGTGGGTAAACAGGGTTAGGGTAACAGTGGGTAAACAGGGTTAGGGTAACAGTGGGTAAACAGGGTTAGGGTAACAGTCAGTAAACAGGGTTAGGGTAACAGTGGGTAAACAGGGTTAGGGTAACAGTGGGTAAACAGGGTTAGGGTAACAGTCAGTAAACAGGGTTTGGTTAACAGTGGGTAAACAAGGATCTAATAATGAATGATAACTGAGGAGAGTTGGGGCTACCGCTAAACATAGGCTAACCATATATTCAACCTTTCAGTCCATTGGAGGGGGCTAGGTCAAGGGACATTTGTAGTTTGATGGACCGAACAACGCAACGTGTGAAAATGCCTAAACAGCGCTGCCACAGGCTGCTCCTCTGTGCAGTCATCAAGTCGTCATACTTGATCAAAAACTGCTCAAAATGAGATAAACTATCGTGATTGTTCCGACCCGGGCTGTAGGGGAGGGCCATCTGTCACAGCAAATAAAACATGAGCTAGCAGGCTGGTCCAGGGCTAACAGAGACTGGTCCTGTCCCCATGGAAACGGGAAGGTCTGGTCACCCCAGGGCAGGAAGTGTAGGAACATTACAGATTACAAACATACTAATTACTGCCTGTATTATACATACCCAAGTTTACTGCCTGATTTTTAATATGCAGAAAACATCTTAGTGTCTGTATTATAAATACACTAGCTTACTGCTTGCTTATTATATATACATCAGTTTACTGCCTGCTTATTATTCTACATTCACTAGCTTACTGCCTGTGTTATGAACACAGTAGCGTATTGCCTGCTTTTTACTGGAGATAAATGTTCAGCAACAATGCAAGAGCTGGAGGTGTGGTGACGCAGCCATATGCTGGGTGAGAGAGGAAGAGGTTAGGGGAGAATGATGGGAGTAGAAAGGAGATTATCTCATTCACTGGCTCCTCTCGACACATAATGACCGTCCATTCACTCTGACTCATTCAGCCGCCGGTCAGGGTTGGGTTGGAGACTATTGATGTAGAACAAAGATGGCTCGCAGCGGGCTGACGGTAGCGCCGCTCCTTATCGCTCCCGCACGCATATAGGACACAATTATAAATACATGCTCGCAATAAGTTCATACCTAAAAATAACAAAACCATCTTACCGTTTGTAGAATATTAGGTATAATGTAATTAAATAAGAGGCTAACTAACCCTAACCAAATCCCAAGATCCTACCTGTGATTTATAATATCAAACGTGAGGTTTAAATTTTCATTTTGATATTATCATTACCAAAACTGAGATTATAATTATTTAGATGCAAAACAATATTTTGAATCTAAAATACATAATTTACGCGTATGCTGGTTTCGTTAGATATTACGCTACATATATATTTTGTTATGGTTAGAGTTAGCACCATGCTAGGCTTTGGTTTGATTTAGCACCATGCTGGGCTAGGGTTGGCCACATGCTAGGCTGGGGTTTTCTGTGTCAGAGACACACACCCACACACACACACACACACACACACACACACACACACACACACACACACACACACACACACACACACACACACACACACACCTATAGACATCGTGCGAAAATGATAATCCCTAGTAATGCGATATCCAAAAAGTGAAGAGAGGGAGTGGAAAAACTAAGAAATCCACCCTAAAGTACACCACTAAACACTTGGAGAGTGGTTTACCCTAACCCTAAGGTGCAGATTAGAAAGCAAAAGTACAAACTACAACTTGTATCATGTATTAATATTAATTATACTAATATCAACTTGTAAAATATAGTTTATGAACTTGCATAGTACTAAGAATCAACTTGTAAAGTGTAGTTTATCAACTTGTATAGTACTAAGCATCAACTTGTAAAGTGTAGTTTATCAACTTGTATAGTACTAAGCATCAACTTGTGAAGTATGGTGTGTTAACTTCACAAGTTGTAGGTCAGCAAGACTTCCAGCAGCACAACTGGTCCCACTGAAATGAATCAGAGCATACAATTGGCTGCAGTGTCCCACTGAGATTAATCGGAGCATATGATTGGCAGCAGAGTCAACATTGCCCTGAGTGACCAAATGACAGCTGACAGATGATGAGGCTAATTGGAAAACTAATGAGGTCGAGAAATCCAACCTGGAGAGAGACAGAGCGTGAAAGAGAGAGAGAGACACAGAGAGAGAGAGACAGAGACAAAAATTAGAAACAGAGAGTAAAAGAGAGAGAGACAGAAAGAAAAGAGAGACAGAGAGAGAGAGACAGAGAGAGAGACAGACAGAAAGAGAGACAGAGAGAGAGACAGAGAGAGGTAGAGAGAGGTAGAGAGAGAGAGAGAGAGAGAGAGAGAGAGAGAGAGATAGTTCTCGGACGACACAACTGTGGTTGGACTTATCTCAGAAGGAGATGAGACAGCCTACAGGGAGGATGTCCAAAGACTGGCAGTGTGGTGTTCGGTCAACAACCTCATCCTGATCAACACAAAAACAAAGGAAATCATTATAGACTTCCGTAAGAACAGTGCAGCGCCCCAACCCCTACTCATACAGGGGGACCGTGTGGAAAGGGTTTCAGACTTTAGATTCCTGGGCACACACAACACAGAGGATCTCTCCTGGATTACAAACCCCACCACATTAGTCAAGAAGGCCCAGCAGCGACTCTACTTTCTGAGGATCCTCAGGAAAAACAACCTGGAGGTGAAGCTGCTGGTATCCTTCTACCGCTGCTCCATCGAGAGTGTCCTGGCGTACTGTATAACCACAGGGTTATACAGTGGAAAGGAAAGCCTTTCAGAGGGTCATCAACACCGCCCAGAAAATCACCGGTTGCACACTTCCGTCCCTGAAGGTCGTCTTCAGCTCTCGGTGCCTGGGCAGGGCAGCCAACGTCCTGAAAGACCTATCCCACCCTGGAAACAGCCTGTACAGGTCTCTCAAAGCTTGAAGGAACAGACTCAGAGACAGCCTCTATCCCATAGCCATGCGTGAACTGAACATTGAAAAATAAGAATAATTCATTTACATTCAACTATTCATTTCACAAGCACCTTAAAACATTGTGAAATGACAGCCTACAGAAATGACTGCTGTGTCCAGCAGAAAACTGGACACAGCAGTGTTGTCCAGTTTTTTGCACTCTTTAAAAACTGGACAACACTGCTGTGAAATACCGTTTACATCAGCTGCTATTCTTATTTATCTGTATTTTTTATCCTTATTTGTTATTTGCATATTTGATTTTTTTGTTCATATAGATGTTTACCTTTCTTGTATATTTAAAATGTTCTTGTGATTCACACCGTCTGGATTGCATTACATTTTTGGCTATCATCAGTTGGTCTGTGGGTCAGAGACCCTAACCCTAAGCCTAACCTTAACCTGAGGTGAGGTGAGCAAAGAGTGTTTTAAAATGGGATCAATTAGCAATTTTTTGTAAGCCCATGTTGTGAGTAACGGAGAAAAATATCTTTAAAATATTGTTTCAAATGGCCACGAGCGTTACTGAACATATCAAAAGACATCTACAGGCTGCAAGGAATCCACAAATGTTACTTCCTTCGTCCTACAAACCTCTACAGTCTCCATCGTGTCCAAAAATGGGACTACACGATGACACGCAAATTCGTGTAGCGTTATATCTTTGAATGTTTTATCTTAAGTCTAATCATTTTCAATATTTTTGGGGTTTGGTAGGGTTTTGGGTTAAACACCGCCCTCTAGTGGCGGGGTAGTCCGCTACAGCAGTGAAATAGCGCCCCCTAGTGGCGGAGTAGACGGCTACAACGCTCCTTGCGCTGTCCTGGACGACCATTACCAGGAGAAGTAACGCCAGAAGCAGTTGAGCTACTTTTTCTGAATTACTTACCCATTTCTTTTTCCGGCTTATTGTTTTGTACCTGTATGTGTATTTTATGCCAAACTTATTTCTGCATTAAAATAAACGAATTCCCTGTTATCTCCAGTCCCTCCAGAAAAATGCAGCGTTTTTTTGTGATTGTTGCGGCCAAAAATCCTTGATTATGCGGCACGTTTTCTTAAAAAATGCGATGAAATATGCGGCATATTTATGCAATTTTATGCGATGAAATTGCGGGAACTTGCAAAAATTGCTGGAATTTGCGAAAAAATGCGGGAACTTGCGAAAAATGCAACTTTTCGAAGACATCACGTCGCGTAATTACGTCACTTCATAACGTTTCCATGGCAACAGGGGGAAATGGCTGCTCTTGTGTGAAGTAAACGCAACATTTTTCAACTTTCTGCTAAGATATGTGACTTTCTTGCAACGAAAATGCGGGGATAATGAAATCATGAACGCCCCGCATATTTTGCGCTGAAATCGGCAATTTATGCGGTGAAAGTGCGGCATATTTGAAAAAATGCGGCCCCCACATGAATTTGCGGACTTTGGCTGATTATGCGTTGAATTATGCGATCGCATAATCGTGTTTTTCTGGAGGGACTGTATCTCCCATGACTCTGAAGTAATTCTGTCAAAAACTGTCAAAATTGATTTATAGTGCTGCATAATCGTATACACCCTTTGAAGATTCTTAATTAGTCAGTGCACAAGTACAAGTATTTCACGCGAAATGAGAGCTCTGCATTAACCCATCATTAGCAGCAATAGGGGGGGGGAGGGGGGGCCAACTCCAGGTCTATTGCCCAAATGCCAAATGCAAAGGGCACCGGCAGGAGTATTAACCGAGCAGCGAGCAAGGATGTATTTTAGTGCGGGAGGAAACCCACGTGAACACGGGTAGAACATACTCCACTATGAGAGGTATTTATATTATCAGAGTTTGTCCATGTTCCACCTGACTGCTTGGATATGCTTAGCGCTTACTTGGGCGGGTCTTTCATTGATATGGGATCGCGTCTAGAGAGGGAGGGACTTTCAATAGAGGGATATCGTTTCTGTTACATGCTTCGTGTATATTGTTAAGTCGAAGTTTCGTAGAAAATCCATATCTGTTATCCTTTTTGATGTATTTGTTATCCTTAAAAATGTATTCTTCTACTCGTTCGGGTGACTGTAAACCGGTGTACACAGCTCAGCGCAAGAAATAGACCGGAAATTGCGTTACGGTAGACCGGGATAACGTTACAATACAGGGTCCTCTCTAACCCTGGACTGGTGTTCTCTTGTGGCTCGCTCGCCTCAACGTGACTACTTCCATGCTATATTGGAGCAGGTATTGAACCAGGCGCATTCACAGTTTGCCACCCTAACCGTCACCATGGTAAGCCCAATTTAACCATGTAACTTGATATTTCTTATGATTAATATTTCGGGAGCTGTATTTTTTTGTTGTAAGCGATTCGTTTTGCGTTGTTCTTTTTGTATATCCTTGCCTACCATTTACAATTTAAATTTGCAAAATAATTTCAAATAATTATGAAGTGATACTTAACTGTATTGTTAATGTATCATTGAAAAAAAATAAGCATTGACCCGTTTTGCACTATGATATTTTCTGCATATTTGTCTTATTTGTGCATAGAAAGTCTAGTGGTTTATATAAAACATAATTTATAGTCTGGTTTAAAATTAAAGGTCAAGCTTGGCCAAGTCTAAATCGGATTATGTCATCCAAACTTAAAGGGAAGGGGTCAAGTATGGTCCAATTACTATTTATAGAAAGCATATCCCGCGCACGACAAATGTGATTTATTCTTTTGGACCACCAAGAAATAAAATTCTATTTGCGCAGAACCACAACGTTTTTGTTTTGTTTTTTTCCTTTAAAGCGTTTTATATAATAGGAAGCATTTCAAATATTATTCATTATTCGAATAAACAACTGTCGACATGTAATCAAATGGGATTATTAAACAATATTTCAGTGTATTGATTAAAGTAATCGGTTTCTGTAGTTCTGAATAGTAAGATAGAATGGAATCATGAAATGTGAACATCCCTATTAAATAAGTAGTCTGCAAATGTAAGAGCTATTCATAACCTCATGACATTTTAACATGTTTGTCTTTTGTTTAAATCTGTTATGTTCTAATAGGTTAACAGCGCTCTGCCTTGAGTGTGCCATTTTATAAAAAAAATTCATCTTAACTTCCTTTCAAACCTCATGAATGGATAACCTATGCTTTCATGTTCAAATGACAAATGCACTTGTTTGGATTCAGAGACAGCTGGCACATTTTGAGTACTATTTTCCTAGAATAATCTCTCTCTCTGCCTCTCTCTCTCTGTCTCTCTGTCTGTCTGTCTGTCTGTCTGTCTGTCTGTGTCTCTGTCTGTCTGTCTGTGTCTCTCTCACCATCTGTGTTTCTCTCTCTGTCTGTCTGTCTGTCTCTCTCTGTCTGTGTCTCTCTCTCTGTATCTCTCTCTGTCTGTGTGTCTCTTTCTTTGCCTCTATCTCTCTCTCTCTCTCTCTGTCTCTCTCTGTCTCTCTCTCTCTCTCTGTCCGTCTCTCTCTCTCTAACTTTCCCCCTCGTTAGCTCTCTCACTCTCACCCCTCACACCCACTTCAGCTCTCTCTCAGCTCCCTCTCCAGGATGGCTGTTCCACCACCTGACACCCCCCCCTCTCTCCAAAGCAGGCATTTCAACCCACCAACATATGGCCTGGAGCAGAGACTGAACCAGCTCTTGCAGCAGGCTCTCAGGGAACTCAATCTACCTAAAACACTGGACCTACTACCGGGTAGGGTAGAACCGCATTTCTGACCGCATTGCTGCATGGTAGATATGTAATCGATGCTACACTGAGGTGCTATCAAGCATCAAGTCAATGGGTTGTTAGTGTAAACCACACCCTTACTGACACCTGTGCGAGACAGCTGCTCATGTCACATATGAATGATTCGACCATGCATCCTCTGCTGCCCTTACACCCATATATTGAAATGATGAACACATTGAAACATTAACAGACATGTTTTTCATGGTGTCTGCTGTCCAGGTGTGGGGCACTCGGATCAGTGCCTGTGTGTTCTGGGCTCCCCTCTGCCGTACCTCTCCATGCTGCTGGAGGCAGGCCAGCGCACCCCAGGTAAAAGGAACCTGCTGTATACCTACATCTGCAGTCTTTTGTTTGTATATCATACAAATTGCATTGGTGAGGTTTGATTGGACTGTTTATATGTAAATAATGTGCTGCCGATGTTATCAGTCAACAGTGGGAGGTTGTGTGGGGTAATGCCAATCGAGGCAAGTGTTTTAAGTGTATTTTTCATCCATTAAATGTTTTTATGTGAAGGTGTGTAGTTCCAGTGACGCATAGTGCTAAAGTCAACACCGAAACACCTTTCAGGAAGTTGTCTCTTTCGTTCTCACTCTTTCCTTATCTGCTTCCTAATCCATCTTTATTTTCTTTTGTTTTCCAGGAGATGCTCTGCTCTGTCTCTCGCCATCATGGCTGTCACGCTCCTCCTCTTCCTCCCTCCTGGTGCACAAGGCTGTCACCTTTGACCTCGGGGGCCGCACCTTCATCTCAAGCTTCAGTCCTCCTCGCAAGGTCACCTACTTCCTGTCATGTGACCCTTATTCGAATGAGGAAGTCCCCCTTGAGACAGACTGCCCGATAGGGAGTTCTGGACCGCTGGGGAGGTTTTGGGCTGATGTCCTGACATCCAGGATTCTGCTGCAGAAAGCTAGCCTCAACACACCCCCCACCCTGGCACTTCTGAACCCCTTAGCAGACACTCCCTTGGAGGAAGGCGTCGTGGGAGCCGTAGAACTGGTCCTCCTCGGAAAAATGCCGAAAAGCAACCTCGACTCAATCAGAAATAAGGTCTTCTCCTTCCTGGAATCCAAAGCTGTGAGGCATGCTGAGAAGGTGGGTTCAATGCCAACGCTGCGCTCTGATGATTCAAATGCCAAATGCCAATGCCTGTGTGTACAATATACATTTGATTACCGTATTTTCCGCACTATAAGGCGCACTTAAAAGCCGGTAATTTTCTCAAAAAACGACAGTGCGCCTTATAATCCGGAGCGCCTTATATATGGATCAATTGGTTAATTGGTTGATCCATACTGGTTGTAAACGGCGCTCTGTCAAAATGTTTCAGTATGAAAAACCAATAAAAACAATTTAATAATAATAATAAAATGTTTCACTACGACTACGATAAAGCCACACCGCTTGCAGCATTACGGCTATCGTAGTCAGTGCACACAGCATTTTACTGCGCTTACTCACAGTCCCAGTATCTCACAGTATCACACTCACAGTATCTTCTATGCTATGCGCCTTATAATCCGGTGCGCCCTATTTATGAAAAAAGTTCTAAAATAGGTAATTCATTGAAGGTGCGCCTTATAATCCGGTGCGCGTTATAGTGCGGGAAATACGGTACACAGAACTCGGTTCTTTCCCTTCCTATCATGGAGGTTGTGTTGAGGCGCAGCGGCGGTCGGTTTGTGGACCGGGCGGCCTCCTCGAAGCCGGTGTATCTCTCACTGGACGTCACGGAGGAGGTGTGGGCCTACGTGGTCAAGATCCTGCCGGGGCTGCTCCCTGGAGAGGCAGCCCTTCTGGAGGGCTTCTGCCCTCCCGTGAAGCCCCAGGCCACCCTGGAGGTGCGCACCTGGGAGGAGTATACGGGTAAGGGGCTGGGCGAAGGGAAGCGTCATGTGCTTTAAAGGTCAGGCAGTACTCAGTCAGAGGAAACATGGGATCGTCACAGTGGGGGTAAGCTCATGTTGTGCCAGAACAAAATGAAGGTGCGGTAATTGAATGAAAATCAGAACTTGGCACGGATAAGGTAGTGCCGATATGAATGGAAAGTCTTGAGTCTCCATTGAACCAAAATCGATTGGATTGTCTACTCAATGTACTATTGCCATGAAATGGCATTGTGGTTTTCCTTCCTGTCTCAGGTGGCCCGCCTCCCATCCCTGACCTGTCCTTCAGATTGTGTGCCGTGGTTACCCGCTCCCCACAAGACATCCCTCTCATCTACAAGGTACACAAAGATCCAATCTCTAAAGTCATATGCAGCGGTTATTATTAGTTTGTAGCATTTACCTTTTTTTTGCCTTCCTAATCTCTCCGCCAGTTGGTGTGTAGGGTGGGCGCCTCGGACTCTCCTCTCTCCCACCATCAATCTTTGTGTCAGTCCTTGGAGACCACCTTGAGAGAATGCGGCTTTACTGACCCTATGTTCGCTGTCTCGCTCCGTCACTTAGCAACCAAGACTGCCCTGGACTGTCTCCGCCTCGTCATGGAGACAGAGTCCGACATGTCCTCTGAAAAACGAGGAGGCGTCAAGGCGCAGACAGACATGATTGGTATGCAATTCATATCATGAATGTGTTCATCTTAATTACCATTTTAATGCACATAGAGAAATTATACCACCAAGTTAATACATGTTGTCATCATGATGTATTTAACTTTGGGGTCACTTGGTCTTTGAGATTTAAGTTTAAGTTGAAGTTTGTAAGACCAACCCTTCTCTGGTCTTCTTCCATTTAGGTGTAGACTTGCTCTTCACATCTGACGGAGCCACGATCAAACCTGTGGTCCTGGGCCTCCATCCCAGCCTCTGCCTTCAATCCTCTTACCCAGAGCAAGAGTGGGAAATCCAGCTGAGCGACAGCGAGATGGAGGCATGTCGCGGGACGCTCCTCCTCACCCCGTTCGTCCGCTCCCAGCGCTATCTGATGAGCGGGAAGACGGTGCTCGTCATCGGAGCCGGTGGTTACAGTAAGAGCTTCATATGGGAGGCGGCCCGCCATTACCAGCTGAAGGTGAGTGGGTTTCACACTAAGATATATATATATATTATTTCAGTATTATAATATAATTATGGTAATGAAACCCTATTATAAATTACATGATGTGGTCATGAATTCCAAATACCTTTTTCTAAATGGTTTAACTAGGGTTCCTCACAAATTTTTCAGTTTGGTATCTGACTTGTTTTCCTAGTTAAGCTAAGAATATTTGATGGGTATTACTTCTGATTGAAAAATATATAACTGTGTATCACGATATGTTGATATGTTGATACATGATATATGATATATGACAGATGACGATATATGTACCATTCAGAGAATTTCAACTATGGAATTGAATTATTGCCTTGCCCTATTAATAAGGTTATTTTAGATCTTCCCTTACCCAATGTTATGGTATTCTTTTATTTTATTTTATTAAACCTTTATTTGACCAGGTCCTGGTAAAGTAGACGTCCTGGCCAAGATGGTAGCTATTCAGTTTCACAACAAGATACAACAATAAAAAATAAAAAGTGCAAAGACCAAATATTTAGCAATAGGTCTCAGAATCCACACGTAACATTCTGGAACCGAACATACTGCTGGTGACAGGTCTGGCTAGTGAAGTAAATTCCAATGTGATTTGCGTCTCACCAATGACGTCTTCAATGGCGTAGAGTAGGTATCAGGTCCTCTAGCTGAAAATGTGTCTGCAAGATGTTACAGGCTGCAGGGGCTGAAAACGATGGACTTGTAAATCAATATCTGCCAATGAGTGCCAAGGTTGTTAACATGGATAGTAAACTAAAGTGGACCCAAAACAGAACCTTGGGGGACCCCTTAATACCGCAAACATTTACTATACCCACACAAATCCATGCCAAGCCCATGACCCCTTGCACTCCTTTCCTTACATTCACCAGATAGTCCTTGTCGACGGCGACCCCAACCACTTTGCATCCAAGATGGTGGATCACTTCTTCGCCGTCCCGGAGATCGCCGACCACCAACACGATGAGCAACACTGCATGCTCATCTGTGATTGGCTGACGGCCTCCGACCTTCACCCCGACGGCTGCGTTTGCTTCTGGGATGACTGTGTGATCCTAACGTCGCAGATCTGCGAAAAGCTCCGCCTGAGGGGTCCTCTCCCGGGGGCTGTGTCCATCGCCAAGGAGAAGAGCAGAACCCACCTGCACCTTCTTTCGCTGACAAAGGCTGCGGGAGTCCTAACCGCTTCCGTAGAGCTGCCCTCCGGTCAGGTGGATGGCCAGGCTGACGGGAAGGACAGAAACAAACCAGGGATGAATGGCTCGGAAGAGGAAACCTTAAGAGCCCTTGCCGAATTTGGTGCCAGGGATTTCCTCACTGGCTCCACAGACACGATCGAGAGCACTTGCACACATTCCTTATTGGTTGCTTCCCCACGCTTCCCGGCACACGCTTCCTCCCCTTCCCCTGATGATCCATTCCATCAATGCGTTCCCCTGCTCTCTCCATCTCCCAGCTCCTACGCGGTGCCCTGCCTCCACGTGGAGAGCGTCTCGGACCTGAACAAGGCAGCAGCGCGAGGCCTGGGCCGGCCAGGAGCCGCTCAGAACGGGGCCGTGAGGTTTCCAGCTGTGATGAAGCTGGAGTACGGTGCGGGTGCCGTCGGCGTCAGGAAAGTAGACTCCCTGGCCCAGAGCGTCGCCCATTTTGAACGCATCGGAGGTGACCTGAAGGAGGAGACGGACCACCCGGGTATCGGGCTGGGCTGGGGGAACGCCATGACCCTGATGGAGTACGTAGGCGGCACCGAGCACGACATCGACGTTGTCATATTCAACGGCCAACTCGAGGGGGCCTTCGTGTCCGACAACGGCCCCACCCGACCCCCGACCTTCACCGAGACCACGGCCCAGATGCCCTCGGGACTGGCCCCGGACAAGCGTGGCCAGCTGATCAGGGCGGCCTACCACGCCTGCCTGGGCTGCGGCCTGCGCGACGGCGTGTACAATGTGGAGCTGAAGATGACGGAGCTTGGCCCGCGCCTGATCGAGATCAACGCTCGCATGGGGGGCTTCTACCTGCGCGACTGGATCCTGCAGCTGTACGGCGTGGACCTCGTGCTGGCGGCCTTCATGGTGGCGTGCGGCGTGCGGCCCCGCCTGCCCTCCGCCTCCGACCTGCCGGCGGGGGGCCACTTTGCCGGGGTGATGTGTGTGGTGTCCCAGCACCTCCAGGCCCTAAGGACCACGTCCAGCCTCACCTACCTGCGGAGCCTGCACCAGGAAGGAGCCATCTGCCTCAACGAGCTGGCCGCGGCCGATGAACTCATCGCAGGGGAGTACGAGGAGCCCTTCTGTAACGTGGCGATGAGGGACGCCTGCGCCGAGAGAGCCCGCCAGCGTCTGCTCTCCCTCTGCCAGGCCCTGGGGCTACACCGCCCCCCACACTATGACCTCGCCTTCTTCCTGTCTGAGTTTAGTTAATCTGACACTTTGGATCGGAGCAAACTGAAAACGCTCATTTTTTAATTAATCGAGATGGCTGGCTCAATGCGTTATTTGCATCTTGGTAGTGCCTTATTGGGTTTTAGGGTACAGCATGTATGCCGACCACTAAATGATTTACTCTCATGATAATGTGTATCGGTCTATAGTGAATATAAACACGTCTTACTCATCTGAATCGTAATGTATTGAGGAGGATTCTTAAGTAATAGATTACAGAATTTTGTGTTCAACAAATCACAGTGCTGGGATTCCTGGTCCTTTCATCAATTTATTAAGGGCAACGGCCCTTGTATATTATTCATTGTTATATCCAAATATAGGCCAATTAAAAGTTCTAGTAACTATGTTCTCGCTATCTGTACAACCCATAAGTGCCTTAACATATGAGTGTAGACAAGATGTCATGGTGTCAATAAAATATATTTTTCCAAATCACCTTAAAGGACTTCATTACAATTCTTCCTGTGAAACATAAAATGTGCACTACAGTGATGCTGAGAACAAGTGTGTCAATAACGATTGCTAGTTTGAAAATCCCGGTCATGCCAGTATTTTCCCGTAGTCAATGCTGCTGGCCAAAATATTATTGAGAATGGCAGGGTAGAGAAGATGAAGGGCTAAAGGCAATTTAACGTCAAGCTGCTGAAATGTATTCAGCTTAAAGGTCATTTTGTAACATATTACATGTGTGCCCCAAACAGCATTTAAGAGCATTGCATTCTTGGGCCATTAGACCCTAAAGTCAAACGGTCAGCCAAGTAAAGGCAGAAGTGGTAAACACAACCATCAGGTCTTTGTTGTTAAGGATGTTGGAGAAGTGTTTGGCCAGTAGATGGCGAACTAGGACTTAAACATTACCTCTAACCCCCGCTTTGCACAGTCACTCAGTCCACTCCCAAAATCAAACAGGTTGCAACTATGGGTATTACACTGTGAATAACATATCATAGTGCACGTTGAAGTCCAGACATCTCCTCAAGTGTCTAGCCAATTGGTTCACTTGAAGTTTGGGATAATATGAGTAACTAATTTATTATTGTAGGTGCATCCTATATGCAGATACAAGAGGAATCCACTGCCAGTCCGTTGACTGCTTTCATTGTATCCTGGACAGAGAATAACATATTTTGCACTACTTACAAACTACTGTCTGATTCGGTCACCTCGATCCGGAGTCTACCAAATTCTAAAAAAAATATTTTTTATTATTATTTGGAGTAATAAATACATTTGACAATGACTGAATACTCAAAGGTGTGGCAGCTCATCTGACTTCAACTATTCCCTTTTTGAACATCTCTAGCTCCTCCTTAAACAGATCTTTTTTTTTTTTTTTTAATCTAAGCTTCCCCAACTTTTTCACCACCGTCACACACTCCTCGGCTCGGCTTGTAGGCTACTGCTTGCAAAACCAAGGAAAGGTCGGTAGTTTCCTGTTTTTGATGTTATTCCTCCCTTATCATCTGATGATGTTTTCACTCCAGCCCAAAATGTGTGTTTTTGTCTCCAGCGATGTCTGGGTCGGGGGAGGGAGAGGGTTAAGTTGGATGCATTCCGTCTGTCCTGAACAGGGGTACGCATCGGGTTTGATTCCATATGTTGTCCTCTTCCTCCTCTCCTGAACCTAAGAAGCCATGGAAACATCCGAGATCCCAACAATCCAGACGGGGCAGACGCAGGAAAGCGTCAACGTTGTCATGAACAGCAAGCCTCTGCATCTGTTCATCAAGCAGGAGACGCAGACTCTTGGGGTAGGACTTCGTGTTTGTGTTTGGGATGTGATGTAAATAAATCTCCTCTGTAACTTCATTGGACCCCACAGTATTAAAGCCCACCACATTCGACCTGACACAGTATTAGAGACAACACCAGTAGGGCCTGGCCGCTGGCCACTCATTGAGTGGTCATAACAACACCATATAAGGTCAAACTCAACCGACCGTTCAACTGTCTCTTTATACTCTGAGATAAACCAGACCCAATAGGGGTAACCTCTTCAGCATCCTTACCGATATACCATCGATTTTCTGGGGTCCCACTGATGCTCCGTAAACTCCCCGCAGAGGGCATGTCCGTTTACCTTGTAGCTCTGAATAAACCAATTCATGTTGAACCGTCGCCACTCCACCAGTCATACCACACCCCGATATCAGAGACATCCCAGAGGTTAGCATCAAATCCCCACTGGATTAAATTCAGGGGCTCAGTTGTGGGTCCTTTGTTTTATCACAACTTGAGTAACATCTCCCCCTAATGTGTGCTTCCCAGATTGTGGTTTTGATGTTTGGCTGTGCGGAGCTCCTGATGGCGTTTGAACTTGTTTTTATTTACAATTTGGCTTACATCTACATGTCCTTCTGGCAGGGAACCGTGGTAGGCCTACATCACACTATTAACTATCGCTCGATACATTGGAATGACGGCATGTTACAATGCGTGCTACATGTTTATATTATCGTTCACAGTTCTCCTTTCTTTTCTTTCTAGTTTTTCATCTGCGGAATTCTTTCCATTTCAAGTGTCCGTCATCCATCCAAGAAATGTGTATGTTTACTTTAATGCTTGATTTCGTGAGAGAGAGAGAGAGAGAGAGAGAGAGAGAGAGAGCTATTTGTAAACCACCTTTCTCTTGTAGGTGACGGTATGTTTGGCCATGTATGTGGTGACACTCATTGGAATAGTCATTTCAGTGCTCATCAGAATGCAATTTTTTGCTGAAATGTTTCACTATTTCGAAGATGAATTACCCTCCCACTTAATGGTAAGTGGTGGCCCAAAACAAGCAATAAACCAAACACAAAACATATTGAGTGGATGATAGTGAAAAACGAATGTATTTGTCTAATTTACTTTTTCTCTTTCTTTTTGTCATGCAGCAAAATGTTATTGAAGCAATACTGTTAATTTGTAGCTTGTGTGTTTCTGGAATGCTTATCTTTTTGTCTACGGCTGCACGTAGAGCTCTGAAGTCAACACAATCCCAGGTAATAATTTCCCTAGAAATTGACAACTGAAGTAAGTGCTATGAGTAAGCACTGGGTAGTTAGTCGCGTCTTAATTTGTGCTTGGATATAGTAGATATTAGCACCTTCCAGGCTTGAGCATATTCTCCCATTAAAATAACGATTTTTTTTCTTCCTGATCTATTTACAGGTGATTGTCCAGCACATCAAACCAGCCATGACAAGTGAAACAATACCGACTGAATAGCATTTATTCTGCTTATTCAGTCATGTAAATCAGCACTGTCTTGAAATGGTATCCATCTCACTACGCTTTGGTGCCTTCTCCGGCTTTATACGGACGGGCCAGCATACCAGGTGGCACCAAAGCAACTTTCTTATCTTTATTTTCCAACGCAGGCTGCGTTTAAAGCCTACTTTAAGCCTACTCTATACTTGATGTGTAACGATCTCTAATTCTTGATTGATAATTTCTTATGTTTTATTATTACCACTATATAGTTGGCTTTACTGTTGGTCTACTGTTTTATACACACATATATTTTCACTGGATGACACCGGTTTTAAATATTTTAATTGTTTAAGATAACATTATTGGGGGCGACCTGCCTATTACAGATAATAAAACGCTATTTATATCGCCAAATTCCACCTCTCTTACTTGATTCTAAAGGGCCTACTACAAAATATTACCTAAATCAGTAATAAACGCAAAAAATCAAAATAAAATGACCTAAACAATGTTATCAAAACCGTTTGCGTATACTTCTTTCTGTGTGCGTGTGGATATCTTTGCACGCGTGTGCACGTGCTTTGATATATCGTTGCTCCGGGACAAAGACAGAGCACGGGTCAATCTGGGTGGGCCTGGTTGGTACAGGCCCACCCAGATTGACAGTGGGCCCACCCAATCAGATTCATGGAAGAAAAAAAAATATATATATATATATTAATATTTAATTGACTTTTCTCATACAATATAGTTTTTTTTCTTGAATACATTTATAATTTAAAATATTTACAGTAGCTACCAAAAAACAATAATATTCAGAAACCCCTCTCGTACTCATTAGTTCTGTCCAGTGACGTCTTTACGCAACATCATGGTCGACGCAGGCAGCGGATGGCGGTTTCGTGCACCATCAGATAGCAGCCTCAATTATATGGAGCCAGAATCCTGCCATAATTAAAACCTGAAAAAAAAAGTTTCAAAGGCGTGTAAGTCTGGGTTCGAAAACTCAACACCTTGTAAAAAAGGTTTTGCAACATTGAAAAAAGAGATAATAGCCTGAAAAAAATATTAAAACATCAGCAAACATGATTTTGTGTTCTATTTTATCTTCTTCATCATTTTCACCAACACATTTTCAAAGTTTAAAAAATGTCACCAGCGCATTTGCAGTTTCAAATCTGGCACTGTTCTAACAGTGTATTTCATTGTTTCCCGGTTTTGAAACCTTGTAAATGGGATTCTGCAAACAGGTGTTCATACATTGAGAAATACGTTTTGAAAGGTTGAATATTTATTTTTAAAAACTTGTAAAGGTGTAAATTTACACCATTGCAATGAATTTTTTCAGAACTGACTTTTCAGCACTGACTTTTCAGAGATTTGACCACACAGGCGCAAGCTTTGAGTCACGTGATTATTGGCAGTGTTCTGTCGCGCATTCGTTTTGAAACTCCTGACAGTTAAAGTTCGGAAATCGTTGATCTGCAAAAAGGAAAAAAAAAACGTTCCTGGGGGCGGGACCATTGGGCTCTTAACCTATTGGTTGCTCTCTGCTGACGTACATTCCAATCACATGTGCCGTTGACCGGGCTGTGCGTGATTGACAGTGCTCTGCCGATGACAAGAATAACAAGCGACCTGCGCGGTTGATTTTGTTTTCCATTTTCTGGAACCAATTTTTGCAGCTGAACGATTTCAGACCTTTGACTGTCAGGAGTTTCAAAACGAATGCGCGACAGAACACTGCCAATAATCACGTGACTCAAAGCTTGCGCCTGTGTGGTCAAATCTCTGAAAAGTCAGTGCTGAAAGGTCAGTTCTGAAAAAATACATTGTAAATTTACACCTTTACAAGTTTTTAAAAATAAATATTCAACCTTTCAAAACTTATTTCTCAATGTATGAACACCTGTTTGCAGAATCCCATTTGCAAGGTTTCAAAACTGAGAAACAATGAAATACACTGTTAGAACAGTGCCAGATTTGAAACTCTGCAAATGCGCTGGTGACATTTTTCAAACTTTGAAAATGTGTTGGTGAAAATGATGAAGAAGATAAAATAGAACACAAAATCATGTTTGCAGATGTTTTAATTTTTTTTCAGGCTATGATCTCTTTTTTCAGTGTTGCAAAACGTTTTTTACAAGGTGTTGAGTTTTCAAACCCAGACTTACAAGCCTTTGAAACTTTTTTTTTCAGGTTTGAATTATGGCAGGATACTGGCTCCATACAATTAGCAATGGCTAAACAGCTCTCTTTGAGTCACTCATGATGACATAATCACCTTTTTCAACTTGAAACCTAGGAGACTCCGCCTTGTGTAGAAGCTCCGGTTAGACCGGGTTTTTGAATGCTGGCACGCCGTGGCATTATTGCTGTTTCTGAAAGTTTTTTCTGAATATTAATTCATTCGATTCGTTTGATCCATATTCATGTTCGAGCTGTACTCACTATAACGTGAGCTATGCAGTGTTGGATTTGTGTTTTTATTATGTGATATTCTGACATGAGTAAAAGGCATATTAAAATGTACTACCGATCTGCACGTTCTCTACACTTTATGATTATATATATATATATATATATGTTTGTTTAATCTTTGAAAAAACCAAGGCCCATCCAGATTTTCCTAGGCCCACCCATAAATTACGTTCTGAATCCGCCACTGAGACAGAGTGGTAATAATTCTCATTTAATAACATGCCGTGTTAAAAACAATAAATCCTATATTACTAATCGATCATGTTTGCAATTAAATACTACTTTTGTCGATTCAGTCGATTTTTTGTGGATAAAACCGACCATTATTTTCCTCTGGTTAATCCGTCGATGTATTTGTGTCTCTTATTTTTTAATTATAATAAAAAAAAAATGCAAGGCAGAAAGGCGTTTCAATTACTTTCGAAATCAGCTTTAATGCGACAATTTTCCAAATGTGTAAGTTGAAAAGTAAGTGTATATTATGTAAGGTGAGGAATGACGTCAGCGAGCAGCGCACAGAAACACGTTTATTCTCATTTCATTTCACAGAGAAGCCCTCACAATAAAGCCCGACGGATGACTCCAAAGAGAGGACCACACAACTAGATTTGAGGCGAAGACCAGAAGCAGGGAGTTTCTGAGGTCGGTAGGCAAAATGTTGAAACTCAGTTGGCTGAAAACCAAAAGTGAGGAAGTAGACATCGCGGGAACAATGCTTTTTGTTGTGTGGTTGTAACAACAAAAAGGGTACGAAAGGGGGACTACCAGAGGCTTAACGTGTGGGGGCAAGCTGGCATTAACATGGACGAGCAAGACTACAATGGCACCACAGAAATGCACATCGCCGTCCAGATGCAGGATACTGCCATGGTGGCAGAGCCGCTCAAGCTGGGAGCTACCCCTCTGGTAAACTAATCCAGAAGAATAGAAAGAAATCCCAGGCTATGATGTCGCTACTGCACAATATACATCGGTGAAGGTGTTTTCCAACATGGATCTGATAACATTACCACTGCGTCTCTGCCGCAGCAGGACACCTGTTCTAGGTCAGCAGTGGACCAGGCTCGAGAGCAGAATCTCTGGATAATCTTGAGGCTTTTCCTCCCACTTTCAGGAAAAGGAGATTTACCAGGAACTTCTCTTCAGCGAGATCTAAGGAATCCCCCTACATCCTTATGAAGGACAACGACCGTTTTACAGAACAAGGAACACTTAACCTATTCAAATTGCAAACATCTTCAATGCAACTTCACAAAAACCCAATACAAGCATTTAGTTCAAAGTTGGTCACATTTATTCAGGAGTTTGCAGGACAGGAAGTACAAACAACTTTGGTCCATCTTTTTGTTCTTATTTTTAAATATTGCGTTTAATAAACGTAGCTTGCTGTGTACAGAGACTGCGTGGCGGACTGGTCGGACGAGCCGGTCGGCTTGTATTCTCCCTTGGCGGCCAGGCCATTGATCTGAGGAACACAAGGGCCAAAGTCGAGAGGCTGTTAATAATCAGCCCCGCACGTTGGGCAACTTCAGGGGAAAGGATCCGGACAAAGTTTAATATGATCACAAATCAGCCATGTGTTACTTAATAGCCAGATAAGCCTCGGTATCTCAACGATCTTCGAATACATCATATTATTATTATGATGCCCCACCCCTCCCATCGGCTCACCTTGGCCCTTGTGCTGAAGGCTTGCTGGGAAGCGGCCTTGTTGGCGGTCTTGCCCTGCCAGGCTGCGAGTGCAGAGGCCTGGAGTGCACGACCGAAGGAGAAGGTCAGCTTCCAGGGGCGGTGGAGGGGCACCTGGTTGACGGCGTTCAGGTTGAGGGAAGCTTCCTCCTCGCTCTGGCCTCCAGACAGGAAGCAGACGCCTGGGAGGAACCGGGGCACGCTTGGGTTAACCTAGTGTGCACCTTGCCATGACTTCCGCAGCCTCCTCGGTTGGTAGTGCCACACCGCGTATGGGCGTCCCACAAAAAGCATTTTTTTAAAAGAAAGCCTTACCGGGTACCGCGGACGGGACGGTTCTCCTCAGAGCGGTCACCGTTGCCATGCCAACCTCCTCAGGGGTGAACTTCTGGGTGCAGGAGTGTCCAGCGGTGACCATGTTGGGCTTCAGGAGGGTGCCCTCCAGGTACACATGGTGGTCGGACAGGGCCTTGTAAACAGCCGCCAACACCTGGGGAACAGGCATCGGTTCAGTTGGAAATGTAGACGCCAGAAAATCAATCCACTGATTCAATGTTGTTTGAGAGCATAGCATTTAGTGTTAAGGATTGTTTTAGTTAGGGTGTTCTACTGACCTTCTCTGTGACGTACTGGCAGCGCTTCAGGTCGTGGTCTCCGTCAGGAAGGATCTCTGGCTCCACGATGGGCACCAAGCCGTTCTGGTGGAGCGAGTCGTGTTACTGTAACCGACCGGCACTCATGGAGTCCTCATGAAGTAAATCACTCTGATGTACTTCACTGAATGTGCATGGATGCAGGATGAATCCTAATCACACACCTGTTGGCAGATGCTGGCATACCTGGCCAGCACGTTGGCATTTTCTGCGATGGCCAGAGCGGAGGGGCAGCCGTCTGAGATCTTGAGCACCGACCTCCACTTGGCAAAGTCACAGCCGTCCTTCTTGTACTGAGCACAACGTTCTGAAAGGCCGTCCAGACCTGCAGGGAAACACACACGTTTTTAGACACCTTGTTGATGCATTTAATATGTTACGATCAGGAATTCACCCTTTAGTGACGGGCCATGTTGACAATTACAGAAACGTGAATAATGTTCCCTCCAAATACAGAAGAGATGAGCTCCAAGTAAGTACCCTGTGTGGTGGTTTCACCGTCGGTTCCGTTCAGGCCAGCGGTGCCTTTATCTACCTGATACAAGAAATAAATTAATCAGTAACTCCCGGGGTCAAAGTGACAAATTAGTTTGAGGTGCGAATCCTTTTAGGACTGGCTTGAGAAGTGGGCTTGTGGCCCCCTTGTTTACCTTAATGCCTACAACAATTCCCTTGTCCTTGATGACTTGGGGGAAGAGCTTGCCGTTGTCAGCCTTCTGGTACAGGGTCTCGTGGAAGCAGATGACTCCCCCGATGCTGCTGGCGAGGGTGTCGACGGAGAAGAGCAGGTCGCGGAAGTAGCGACGGTTCTCCTCACTGTTCTCTACGTTGATCTTCTTCAGGCGATTTCCCATGGTGCCTTTGCAGGAAAACGTAGAACGATTATTATCAAGGTAACTTTTGAATACACACAGAAGGCAAAATTATGTCCAATTCCAGGCATTGCATCCTTTTTACCTGTGGATTCATCTGCAGCCAGAATTCCCTTTCCAGGGGCCACCATCCTCTGAGCAATGTCAGAGAGCTCCTTCTTCTGCTCCGGAGACAGGGCCGGGAATTGATGAGTCATACTAAGAAAACAATGAAAATGGGAGCCAATCAGGTGTTACGTCAGGCAGCAAAATGTCGTTAGGGCCACATTGGCTTTATGGAGTCGCATTTACTTCTGAATAAAAACCAAAATGAAAATACCACGGGTAGGATTACTTGTTAATGTGTGTACATGCAAGAGAGTGGCTACAATTAACCTTTCCACCTATGCAAAACTTTTAGTTGCATAAGTGCAAAAACTGCCGGTTAAAGTTCAGCGTAAGAGGCGATGGATGATATATAGATTCACAACCATTACTGCATACGTCGTCAAACCAATGAACAGAATAATTGCATCGCGAAAGGATAAGTAAAAAAAAAAAAATACGAATACAGATCCATAAGTGCACTATAAGTTGAACACATGCAGGTTAACTTCACCATTCAAGTAACTTTTACCAAACATGAGAAGGTTTTGCAGTAATCTTACTTGGCAGTAGTTGATATCACACTAGAAGATAAACAGACGAACAGAAGGCTTCCGCAGCCACACAACGGACGAGCAGTGATCGGGTAGGACAAGCAGTGGCCACAGAGCGGGCTTTATTGACTGCGGAGTGGAGGAGGAGGCGCAACATGTGGCAGAGGCGTGCATCAGAGGCGTGCAGCGGCATCGATCATGCAATTGGTCCAAACGCATAGACTGGGCGTGATCCACGTATTAATGATCATTGTTGGACTTTGACTAATCACAACCTGACTGGATGATTTCAACCCCTAAGAACATGGCCTGAAAGTGTACTGGCTGTAAAAGCTTAGAACATATTAGCGGAACATCAGGATCACCTTGTCGGATGGATTGCATCATGTAGTCGGGACGTGTTCGGCAGTCGCCTTGCAATGCTGCAAATCCGGTTGCTTTGTTTTTTGTTTCAGTTTTTTCTTCTTCCTCTACTTGAGTTATCCATTTAAGTTACATTTCTCAAAAGGAGAATAATATGCATCGGTTGTAAATGAAGATTAAATGCACATTTCAGAATATTTTAGCTGGGACAACATTTTATGTAACCCTTTAGTTCAGAGGTCCACCATTGAAGATAAGGCCTGTTAACACAACACAACATGATGAATACTATCATTGTATTGTATTGCATGCATTTAGAATCAAGATAGTAGTTTATTGTTCTCAAAAAGGAAATTCATTCTCACTGACAATAGGGTGCCTTTAGATACCTTTAAACAGAGTATATAGACATAGTACGCAAGACCTAATAATAAAATACAACCCAACACAAGACTCCTGCATGCATTCGGACACATTAGATTAAATAATATTGTATTTTCATTCACATACGTGTCAAGACCCTATAGATCAGGAAGGTACATGATTGGAAACACTCTTCTGCAGATGTAGCACTTGGCTTGTTTATTTCTACAAAGAAGTGAGCAATTATTATTTTGTTTTGTTTATGCACTCTTCTCTTGTCCAACCATACGTCAAAAGACTTCAACATGACGTTCATAAACAGTATTGATCAGATCATTGATCTGGTTCAAAGAACTTCCAGGGACTTTACTCATAGCCCCAGCAGTCATTTGCTGACTCCTGCGTAACATACACCCAGCGATGAGGTAGGACAGAGGACGGGAGCACATGAATGAGCCAACCTTTGATCAACATGGACCCTGGACCCCATGAGTAATGTTCTTCTAGCTCAGGAGTTCCGCCTTGCCATCAAACTTCCTGCACAAACCTCCATGGAAAACGGATTCATTCTTAAGTCTTTATGAGATATTTTCTGGGTTGCATTACAGAGCCTAGGCTTCTGATTGCTACCAATGTGCACATAATGGTTTATAATGTGATTCACATATTTCTCAATTACAATAAACCCTTACTGGATCATAAAGCATAGTCCTTCCTTCCCATTTGTACTGGCTGGACACTGGGTTTACAGTTCCATGATATCTGCGGCAACAAGGCCCTTTGCAGCTATTTGATGAAAACCGGTTTAACGAGTGGAATGATAGATGGTATCGTTGTATCTACAGCCTTGTCTTTGGTTCACAGCTCATGTTTATGAATGCACTCTGCCTTCCTTTCCTGTAGGGGGCGGTATTACACATGATAGTTGTAATATGAACTCGTAAAAATCAGAAAGACACTTCCGCTTCCGGAAACTGTCCCCCAAAAAAGCCGCAACATAAACACCACACTCAAAATCATCACTCAATAGATTCAGTAAATCAAACATTTAGTGCAAAACGGTAAGAGCAAATGATGATATTTGATCCACTAAGACGTTTAATCAGATCAACTATCCGGGGAAGTTTGTGGGTTTTTTCACAGTAGTACCCGGAAGAATTGAAAACACTAGCTTCCTCTAGCTACGAGCTAATTCTCTGCAGGATGAATAATGTAAAACCATAGAAGAATAACTGTTGATCACCTCAATACCCCCCTATCGTGTTTGCATACTCTTATTTAAATCATGCTCCGAGACGACCACTAAAATAATGCATTACAAAAATGATGTCTTATGGGTAAGTATTACTGCTTTTGTCTCTGAGCAACCTGTCCATGTATTCTGTCCGAGCAGCGTTAGGATGTCGGGCCAGAAGCGTCCTTCTGAGGCCGGCGGTCCTTCCTCGGGGCCTCCCGAGAAGCGGAGGGAGCGGGACGGAGGAGAGGACGCGGGTCCCGGGCTCAGCGCGGCTGCTGGGGGGAGCACGGCTGTGGAAACTGTCATCAAACTTGGACTCAACGCCAACACGGTGAGAGGAATCACGATCGAAGTTAGGATCTGCCCCATTTCACCCTGTGTGACCCCCCCCCCCCCCCCAATCTCTACTTTTCATGTCATGTTTGAAACGTCTCTTCTCAGGAGGAGCAAGACATCAAAGCTCTGCAAGTTAAAAACCGCAAGCTGGGAGAAGCCCTTGATCAAAGACAGGTAAACAAAAGCTTATCTTCACATTTCTGAGTACAACAGTAGCATTTAAAATGAGAAAAAAGTCCTTATCTGGAACTTGTTTGGTGTAGGTGATTGAGGATGAGCTGCGAGACCGTGTTGAACGGCTGGAGACTCGGCAGGCCACAGACGACGCCAGTCTACTCATCCTCAACAGATACTGGAACCAGGTGAACCAAAGCAACACACCTTCAAGCAAGTCGGCCAACCCAAAGCCAGCCAATCAAACGGCAGAACGTGACGGTCCCGCCCTCTTTTATCTCCTGATTTCAGTTTGACGAGAACGTGAAACTGACTGTGAGGCGCTGCGACCAATCCGACAAGGAGCCCGAGAAATCCCCCGCCGCCGAGGGACAGGGGCCGAGGCTGAAGCCGGGAACGCCGGAGCCGGATGGAGACTCGAATCAGGAGAGGCCCAAGGACAGAGGTACAGAGAGACGCATGAACCAGGAACTAAAAGCCAGGGCCGTTTTGCGATGAAACGTGTGGCCGTCTTGGGTTCACTATGCTCACCTGTATCAGTTGACCATGTGAGCAATGATGTTTTACTGTTCAGCGAGTCGTTGTGGGTAGAAAGCGCTTCGAAAGTATGTAGCTGTAGGAGTGGTGGAAAATCTTCTTCCAAACCCACTGTTTTGTCGAAGAAGGAACGTGGTTGTAATCAGGGCTTACAACCACATTTTGGTTAACCTAACAATTGTTAGTGCTTGGCTGAACATCCTTTCTCTATCGACAGCGATATATTATTTCTCTTTCTTGTGACTAATGTACTTATTGTCGGCCCCTTTGAGTAAAAGCGTCAGCCATGTGTCATGGCAAGGTGCACAAGCTAAATACCCCACATGTAAATTTAAATAGGCCATGGACATTTGGTGTAAAAAGAGTCATGTACCTGCCATGTCACACTGTCTGTGCACCTCTGCTCCACCGCTGGGACCAAAGGCCACCAGGGGGAGACGGCCACCTCCTTCCTGGCCACGCTGGCCAGCAGCAGCACGGAGGAGATGGAGGCGGAGCTGCAGGAGAGGCTGGACTCCAGCCAGAAGCAGGTGACCCGCGTGGTGGAGCTCTACGAGGGGCTGAAGAGCACCGTGGAGCGCCTCAAGGTGGAGCCCGACTCGGGCGCCGGTAAGACGAAGGGCAGGGCGCGGGTTGAACCAGAGTTGAACCCGGATGGACCGGTTGGAAGTGTGTGTGTATCTGTATGTTGGCCTAGCTCGGGGGGGTAGAGTCGGTTGACTCGTATCCGGAAGGTTTGTTAGTTCAGTCCCCGGGTCTTCCTAGCTGCCCCCGAGCAAGACACCTAAACCCTAAGTGCTCCCGACGAGCTGGCTGTCGCATTGCATGGTTGACTCTGCTGTCGGTGTGTGAATGTGTGTGTGAACAGCTGTAAGTTGTTTGGAATAAAAGCGTAGCAGAAGCCCTCATGTATAGACGAAATGTGTGTGTACATGTATCAACATTGTACGCCCTTCCATGAGTGTTGGAGGATGCACTCAAAACGTATGGAGGAGAGTGCCATTGATGCTGCTCGTGGATATGATCATGGACGTTATGCCCTGAGGTGTTTGCAGGCCTCGTAAAAGACCCGTCTCTTTCCAGAGGGCTCTCTATGGCAGGTGGCCTCCCAGCTCAACACCCTACTGACCAACGAGAACGACAGACTACGTCAACTGTCCGAAGATCTCACACAGAAACACAGTCAAATGACCACAGAGGTAAAGAGCACCAGCTCCCCCTAGGACTTTGGCAATAGCACATACATACATACATACACACAGACATACATACATGCATGCATACATACATATATACATGCACGCACGCACGCACGCACGCACGCACGCACGCATGCATACATGCATACACGCATACATACATACATGCATACACACATCCATACATGCATGCATACATGCACCTTCATAGAGCCACTGCCAGCAACTCGGCAATCTATTCCAGACAGCGTTTAGATGCCCCCTTGGTTCCCCCTCCTTACCCTCTGGCCCCCCCCCCCCCCCCCCCCTCCCTCCAGTCTCGGTCTCTGGGCCGTGCGGCCGCCAAGGCGGACACCCGGGTCAGCGAGCTGCAGGGCCTCATCGAGGAGCTCCAGTGGGACATGGAGAAGATCCGCCGCCGGGAGAACCGGCTGAACGCCCGGCTCAGCGAGATCCTGGAGCGGGTGAGTCCGGTGCCATCTGTCTTCCAGCGTGGATCCTTTCTGTTGTCGTCGTCGCAGGTCTTACTGAACCAACTGGCGGTCACCTAGGTTCTGCATACGTATTGTATGTTCTATTTAGTTATAGTACTTAGTTGTGTAACATCTTATCCTAGCCATCTTTATTGTGTAAGGGGTATGGGTCAATCTACTGATTGTTAGTGATTGGCACTTGGTTCTAGGAACATCCTTACTGTACCGACAGCGATATATTGGTTCACTTCTTCTGACAAATGTACTTATTGTAGGTCGCTTTTGATAAAGGTGTCTGCCTAATTCCCTAAATGTAAATAACCTACAGGTGGAAAATAGCAATTTGCTAAAACCTGGTACGATGCATCACTCCTAAAGGTTAATGATTATTTTTGTAGATTGTCCCTTTTTAATTGGTGCTTAATTGTGTTGCAGGTGAACAGTAAAGGCTACAAGGTCTGCGGCGAGGCCAGCAGTGTGTGTGGGACCATCACCATCAACAAGAGAAAGGTACCGTAACCGTTGTTGTCCCGGGATCGATGTTAATCCGGAGCACACAACGCTCCCTGATCTGTGAGCAGCGTTGGCCCTGACCGCCCCTCGTTTCTCCCTCCAGTTCGAGGAGATGAACAGCGAGTTGGAGGAGAACCGGGAGCTGGCCGATAACCGCAACAGTGAGCTGCAAAAGCTGGAGCAGGACCTGGCCAGCGTCAACCACGAGAACAACAACATGAAGGTACAGCGGGCCCACAACACTTGCGTTATAGACCGATGATTAGGGGTGTACGTCTCTCCTAGAAGCAGGGATCGCACTTGATACGTTGGCTCCGGTGCCATAGACAAGCGTAAGTTTTCTTTTGGAGCGGTTCTGTGCGGTTTGGTTTGATAAGTGTACGATTCTTTTGAGGTTTAATTCACGTATACTTTTAAATACATGCATTCGGAATGAATAGACTACTCTTTAAGCAAATAGTATTGTAATACCATTAACCACATGTCTTATATGCAACAGCATGAATGCAATACATCTGTCTTTTCATCTTTTAACTTAAACATTTGTATAACATCATCGGCGTGCATGTACTTGAACTGATTGGAAAGCCAACTTGCATAGAAAAGAATTTCATTCATAAGAGCCTACTACACATGGGAGTTGTGCTGGGGCATAGCATCCTCTAGTGGCGATCATTCTGGTTGCATAAACACGGCTGTTCAGACCCTGCATGATGGAAATGTGAAAAGCCCTGATTTCATATCAGTCCCTCCAGAAAAACGTGATTATATGATCGCATAATTCGCATAATCAGCCAAAGTCTGCATATTCATGCGGGGGCCGCATTTTTTCAAATATGCCGCACTTTCACCGCATAAATTTCAGATTTCCATGCAAAATATGCGGGGCGTGCATAATTTCATAATCCCCGCAATTTCTTTGCAAAACAGTCACATATACCTTAGCAGAAAGTTGAAAAATGTTGCGTTTACTTCACACAACAGCAGCCATTTCCCCCTGTTGCCATGGGAACGTTATGAAGTGATGTAATTACGCGACGTGAACGTCATCGAAAAGCTGCATTTTTTTGCAAGTTCCTGCAGTTTCATCACATAAAATTGCATAAATATGCCGCATATTTCATCGCAATTTTTAAGAAAACGTACCGCATAATCAAGGATTTTTGGCCGCAACAGTCACAAAAAAACGCCGCATTTTTCTGGAGGGACAAAAACATTTTTCTGGAGGGAAAAAAATATGGTACAAAAACTGACGTCAATTAAGCGGAACCGAATCAGCTACACTTTTTCCTAGTGTCTCATGTTAGTGAGACAAATCTATTTCGCTAAAAACACTTGTATGGCATGACTTTTTTTTTTTTAATCGTTCATATTTCGAAAATGTAATTTCGACAATTGTATTTATAGAAATGTAGTCTATATGGGATTTTTAACGGGCTTGGAAAAAAACAAGGGGACAACAAAACTAAGCAAACAATTCTCGGTTTTCTTTCTTGGAAGTGCAGACGATTTGCTGTTCAGTCGCGGTGTGCTGTTTGGAAACACCCCCCTCATGTCGTCGTCTCCACCCCCCCATGTAGGCGGAGCTGCTGAGCCGGGCGGAGGGCGTGGTAAAGGACAGTGCGGAGTACCGCTGCCTGCAGTCCCAGTTCTCTGTGCTGTACAACGAGTCTCTGGGGCTCAAGAGCCAGCTGGACGAGACCCGCACCCGCCTTAACACCACCCGCACGGCCCGCCTCCGTCAGCTGGAGCACATGGAGGTGGGTCTGGGTCTGGGTCTGGGTGTGGGTGGGTGCGTGGGTCTGTGGGTCTGTCTGTGGGTGCGTGGGTCTGTGGGTCTGTGGTTGTGTACTCGCATGACCGGCTATGCTTGTTTGAACGTTGGTTGGTCAACACATTGTCCACACAGTTCTAAACTACAGGCGATGATCATAACTTCGCCATTGGGTTGAATTTGCAGTGCAGTGATTTAACGTGTGCATGTACAAGCCTTCGGTAGCTGGATCAGATGAGCGGTGGCTACTACCCCTCTCCCGCAATACCCTTATTTCCCAAAACGTGTCCCGTGTGCAGAGGTACGATAGCTCACGTCACTTTATCACCAGGTCACAGATGAGGAGGTCTTGGGTAAACGAATCGGCCAGCTCGGGTAGAACTGTGTCAGGGAGCGGCGTTGTCTCTGACATGGTGTTGATGTAATGGGTGCCAGTTCAATGAGGGCACCCTCATTGAACTGGCAGGAGGAATCCCCACTCGGCGTTCCTTCTCTACATTTCCTTCTTGCTAATTAAGGGAGTTTTTTCATGCCCTCTGGGGGGCTACAATCGGGGGGGGGGGTTCATACACACACGGCCTGTTGAGCCCTTTGAGACTGTACTTGTGATTATTACTTGTGACACTTGAGACATATTATGCCGTCAGGTGTGAGTGTGATTAGCCGTTAAAAGACGTTTTTTTAAAATCTGCCTCTTCTGACATCATAAGCGGGCGTTTCCACCTAGATGTGCGCTGGATTGATCAGTCTACCAGATAGTGGACCGTAGCAAACGTTTATCCGTCACACATCTAGGTGGACACGCCCACTTGTGATGTCAGTAGAGGCAGAATTCAAAACGTCTTGTAACGGCTAATCACACTCACACCTGGTGGAATAACATGTCACCTTTTAAGGGCTATACAAATGTAATGTAATAATTATAATTGATAGAATCGATATTGCGATTTTCTAGACACTCAACACTTTACAGTGAAGGGGGGACCTCACTCACCACCACCAGTGTGTAGCAGCCACTTGAGGGATGCACGGCAGCCAGTCTGCGCCAGAACGCTCCCCACGCGAGTGAGGGAATTAATGAGTCAGCCGGTTATACAGGAGGATGATTAGGGGGCCAGATTGAATGGGCCTGGTTTGGCAGTTTCAGCCAGGGTACCGGAGAAACCGCTACCCTTTGCGATAAGTGCCCTGGGACCTTTTCGGACCTCAGCGAGTCATGGAATGTGACGTGTGTCAGAACGACGAGGTGGCGCTGCAAAGGAAGGTGCGGACGGAGGTGTTCCAGCTGGAGGACACGCTGGCCCAGGTCAGGAAGGAGTACGAGATGCTGCGCATCGAGTTCGAGCAGACCCTGGCAGCCAATGAGCAAGCAGGTAGATCACCCACACGGAGACACACGGACATGAACACACACGGACATGAACATACACGGACATGAAGACACACGGACATGAAGACACACGGACATGAACACACACGGACATGAACGGACACGGACATGAACACACACGGACATGAACGGACACGGACATGAAGACACACGGACATGAAGACACACGGACACGGACACACACGGACACACACGGACACACACGGACACACACGGACACACACGGACACACACACACACACACACACACACACACACACACACACACACACACACACACACACACACACACACACACACACACACACACACGAACACACCCAAACCCGGATTTCACGTCTCCTCCTCCCCTCCCTCCTTTCACCGTCTCCTCCTCTTGCCCTCTCTCCTCCTCCCACCTTCTCCCCCCCCTCCTCTTGCCCTCTCTCCCCCCCCTCCTCTTGCTCTCTCTCTCTCTCCCCCCCCCCCCCCCAGGCCCGATCAACAAGGAGATGCGTCACCTGATCAGCACCCTGCAGAACCACAACCAGCAGATGAAGGGGGAGGTGGTGAAGTTCAAGCTGAGGCTGAGGGAGTCCCAGACTGAGCTCACCCTGGTGAGTAGGGATGGGGTCCCCCTCTGCCCAACGCCTCGCCCCCCTCAGCCCCCCCCCTCCAGGGAACGCTCACCGCTCCTCCCCCCCCCCCCCCCCCTGCCACAGGTCCGCGCCGCCAAGGGCAGCGGCGTGCTGCCGTCCCAGTCCAGCACGGAGATGGATGTGAAGGAAGAGACGGTCTCTCCTCCAGCCGCCGCCGCCGCCGCCGCCGCCAGCGGAGACGCCGCCGCCGCGGTCAAGGCGGAGCCCGACAGCGGCTCGGCCACGCCCAGCAGCACCGGTGAGGACCCGCCCCCCCGAGCGTCTGCGTCGTAGCGAACGTCATGTCATTGTGTTGCGTTGTCGCTCACGCACGCACAGCGTTGCGATTTTTAAACAACACTAATGCCAATAATAATCAATACCCCAGTAAAACATCTGAACATCAGTTTATTCATACAAAATCCTCCTTAAATCCTAATAAAGGTCTACACATTGAATTAGTCCGATCTGTTGTGCGTATACACAGCAGTGAGTCCCACCCCGCCTAGTCATCCTCGTCCCAAAGGGGGTCTGACACACGACCCCGGGTTCTGTCCAATGGATCAATGTTACGTCCCCCGCTAGGGGAAGGGGTGGCAACATAAAACCAGATGTCTTTGGTTAACTTAAAGCAGTTTATTCAACCCGGATCTTGGGGAAATCAATTAAACACAAACAGGAGGCAAACTACAAAAGGAAAAGGGCCATTGGGTGCTGTCCAAATCAGAGAAATGAATATAACCAAAGAAAAGCTCCCCAAAATACACGAGTGGAACAGCACCCCTGCGCCTAGTGTTCCTAAACAAAGGCGTAACCGCGTGTCGGTTTTCGATAATGTCTAACAAACTTTCCCTAGGCCCAGTTCCCAGGTAGCTAACAAGAGCCTCGATCAAGTAACAAAAGAAAGCATTTCAAGACCTAAACGGCAAGCTGCAAATCCGAGACAAGCTGCCGCGAACGTTGAGATCGGCCGTCTTTTGTCTTCCTCGGATCCTCGGCTTTCCGACGCAGCAGCCAATCACGTCCGGGGAAAGGCCCATCGAAATTAACATAATGGTAAACAAGTCACGTGCGGGGAAAAACACGTGGTCACCTGCGTGGCCATCGACAAACGGAGGACTTCACCCACGAGGGCGGGGCGTCGGTCCGCAGCCGTAACAATCAACGTTAGGAAACCTCTCACCGCAACACGTTGACCGCCTCTCTTGTCATAGTTCGTATGAGTATGGCTGTTTCATTCATTTATTCATTCGTTCGTTCATTCATTCATCCATCCATCCATTCAAAGGGAGACGTGTGTCTTGCGGCCCCCCAGGTGTCCTGGTGAAGACGGAGCCCGGGGCGGACGGAGACGTGAAGGAGGAGGAGAAGGAGGACAGGAAGGAGAGCGTGAAGAAGGAGGAGAGGGAGAGGGAGAAGGAGAGGAGCACGCGGGGCGGGGCCAAGGAGGAGCGGGAGAAGCCCGGCAGCAGCCAATCGGAGGAGGCGAGCGGGGAGCGGCCCTCGGTGGGCGGCGTGCCGAAGAGGAAGGAGGTGGAGCAGCTGAGGACGGTCCGCACCGAGCTCAAGTAGGGGCCCCCTTACCTGTTACCAATGACAACCAGACAACAACGTGTCGAGGTGGAGGTGGAGGTGGAGGTGGTGGTGGTGGTGGTGGTGGTGGTGTTGGTGATTGTGAAGATTGTGTTGATGAGGGTGATGAGGGTGATGAGGGTGATGAGGGTGATGATGAGGGTGATGAGGGTGATGAGGGTGATGATGAGGGTGATGAGGGTGATGATGAGGGTGATGAGGGTGATGAGGGTGATGATGAGGGTGATGAGGCTGATGTTGATGATGAGGGTGATGTTGATGATTAGGGTGATGTTGATGATGAGGGTGATGAGGGTGATGTTGATGATGAGGGTGATGAGGGTGATGATGAGGGTGATGATGAGGGTGATGATGAGGGTGATGAGGGTGATGTTGATGATGAGGGTGATGAGGGTGATGTTGATGATTAGGGTGATGAGGGTGATGTTGATGAAGGTGATGTTGATGATTAGGGTGATGTTGATGATGAGGGTGATGAGGGTGATGATGAGGGTGATGAGGGTGATGTTGATGATGAGGGTGATGAGGGTGATGATGAGGGTGATGATGAGGGTGATGTTGATGATTAGGGTGATGAGGGTGATGTTGATGAGGGTGATGTTGGTGATGGTGGTGATGAGGGTGATGAGGGTGATGTTGATGATGAGGGTGATGATGAGGAGGATGAGGGTGATGATGAGGGTGATGATGAGGAGGATGAGGGTGATGATGAGGGTGATGATGAGGGTGATGATGAGGGTGATGAGGTGAGGGTGATGATGAGGGTGATGAGGGTGATGATGAGGGTGATGATGAGGGTGATGATGAGGGTGATGATGAGGGTGATGATGAGGATGATGGTGAGGGTGATGATGAGGGTGATGAGGTGAGGGTGATGATGAGGGTGATGAGGTGAGGGTGATGATGAGGGTGATGAGGTGAGGGTGATGATGAGGGTGATGTGGTGATGATGAGGGTGATGAGGGTGATGTGATGTTGAGGGTGATGTGGTGATGATGTTGGTGATGTTGATGATGAGGGTGATGTTGATGATGAGGGTGATGAGGGTGATGTTGATGATGAGGGTGATGTTGTGATGTGGTGATGAGGGTGATGTTGATGATGAGGGTGATTGTGTTGATGAGGGTGATGATGTTGGTGATGTTGGTGATGAGGGTGATGAGGGTGATGTGTTGATGAAGGTGATGTGGTGATGTGGTGATGAGGGTGATGTGTTGATGAAGGTGATGTGGTGATGTGGTGATGAGGGTGATTGTGTTGATGAAGGTGATGATGGTGATGTGGTGATGAGGGTGGTGATGAGGGTGATGAGGTGAGGGTGATGATGAGGGTGGTGATGAGGGTGGTGATGAGGGTGATGTGGTGATGAGGGTGGTGATGAGGGTGATGATGATGGTGATGTGGTGATGAGGGTGGTGATGAGGGTGATGATGAGGGTGATGAGGGTGGTGATGAGGGTGATGATGAGGGTGGTGATGAGGGTGATGATGAGGGTGGTGATGAGGGTGATTGTGTTGATGAAGGTGATGTGGTGATGAGGGTGGTGATGAGGGTGGTGATGAGGGTGATGTGTTGCGGCTGCAGGAAGGCCCAGGAGTCCCAGCGAGAGATGAAGCTGCTGCTGGACATGTACCGCTCAGCTCCCAAGGAGCAGAGGGACAAGGTGCAGCTCATGGCCGCTGAGAAGAAGGCCAAATCGGAGGTAGGGGGCCCCTTCTATCTGCCACGGCGGTCCTCCACAAACACCCAACAACTACACTGTTTCATCTGTCGAGGCTCTCATCGCGGTTTGAATTCTTCTCATTTTAAGTCTTCTTAGAGTCTTGCATTAAAGGAGCAATATGCGAAAGGTGTTGCCTGGAGGGTGCTCTGAGACACATTCTGTCATGTAGACGCCAACCCTGAAGCTAAGAAGGTCTCGCTTCTTTGCTAAAATCGTCAATCTTGCATCTGAACACGTCTTGTAACTCATCCTTTCACGGGGTTCAGAGGCTGTTAGAGGCTTTGTACCAGAGGGTCCACGTCATCCACACGTCGGTCCTAGCGTAGACTTGCAACACACATTTCCTCAGCAGAGGGTCTCCTAGTTCTGTTGTGATGATGATCTGACCCCCCTCCTCGTCCTCGTCCTCGTCCTCGTCCTCGTCCTCGTCCGCGTCCTCCTCCTCCTCCTCTCCTCCTCCTCCCCTCCCCCTCCTCCCCCCCCTCCTCCTCCCTCCCCCTCCTCCCCCCCTCCCCTCCCCCTCCTCCTCCTCCTCTCCCCTCCTCCTCCTCCCTCCCCTCCTCCTCCTCCTCCCCCTCCTCCCCCCCCCCTCCTCCCCTCCTCCCCTCCCCCCTCCTCCTCCTCCTCCTCTCCCCTCCTCCTCCTCCCTCCCCTCCTCCTCCTCCTCTCTCCCCCCCCCGCCGCCTCCTCCTCCTCCTTCTCCTCCCCTCCATCTCTCTCCCCCCCTGGTCCTCCTCCCTCCCCCCCCTCCTCCCCCTCCTCTCTCCCCTCCTCCCTCCCCCCTCCTCCTCCTCCTCTCCCCTCCTGCTCCTCCTCCTCCTCCCCCCCTCCTCCTCCCTCCCCTCCCCCTCCGCCTCCTCCTCCTCCTCCTCCTCCCCCCCCCCCCCCCCCCAGGTGGAGGAGCTGAGGCAGCGGCTCAGGGACCTGGAGGAGAGGGAGAGGAGGGAGGGCAAGAAGATGGCCGACGAGGAGGCCCTGAGGAAGATCCGCTCGGTGGAGGAGCAGATCGACATCCTCAACAAGAAGCTCTCCATCGCCAAGCAGGCAAGCGGCCGTCATTACTAACATGTGACGTTCTTGAGAAAGCTCCGTTCCTTCCGTGTGGTTTGATTGGTGCGATGGCTTTATGGTCCGGTCCCGATTGGACGACGACGGGAACGACCAGCGATTGGTGCTGAAGGGTTCAAGTGTCGTTTTGGTTCTCCTTTAACGCGCTGAATACACCTCCCAACACACACCTGCTGACACACGTTCTCACTCGCGCTCACACACGTTCATTCACACGTGTTCGCACGCTTTTAAACGCGTGTTCACACATTTAAACACGCTTTCACACATGCACATACGCACGCACGCACACACACACACACACACACACACACACACACACACACACACACACACACGCAGGAGGAGGATGCGCTTCTGAGCGAGATGGACGTGACGGGCCAGGCCTTCGAGGACATGCAGGAGCAGAACATCCGTCTGATGCAGCAGCTGCGCGAGAAGGACGACGCCAACTTCAAGCTGATGAGCGAGCGCATCAAGTCCAACCAGATCCACAAGCTGCTAAAGGAGGAGAAGGAGGAGCTGGCCGACCAGCTCCTCACGCTCAAGACCCAGGTGGGTTGGTTAGGGTTCGGGGCTGTGAACACCCATGTACACGCGCGTTCACACATGTTCACAAAACACGTTCACACACCTTTAACCACACACACACACACACACACATAGACAGACACGGACAGTCAGACGCTGTAAGACTGGATTCATGGCTAAGACTCCAGTCTTAAACGAAGGTTCAACGACCCACAGTGGCTGACCTAGAATGTCGACAGTCCATTGATCAAACAGACCTGGAGATTAGGTCATTACTCAGACTACACTGAGTCAATATCAATTCATAGACGCAAAAAACAAGAAAAACTACATGTAAAAGATTTATACCGGTCTGTAAAACTATTCGTTCGATGAATCTTTTAATTGCAATCAATTAGAAGAGGATTCCATATCATAACACACATTTTAGTCACGTAAATACTCTATACAAAGGTTTTTTTTATCGCGATGTGCACCTTCCCAGATTCTAACACTAAAACCAAGTCTGGGAAGTACAAATAATTTTGTACCGAGTCACCCCTCTTACTCTGAGCTCTCTCCCCGTGTACCTGCTGCCACTCTCCTGTCCCCTCCCTGACTCCTGCTCGCCCAATCCGCTGCCTCCTCTCCCCACCAGGTCGACGCCCAGCTGCAGGTGGTGCGCAAGCTGGAAGAGAAGGAGCGCCTCCTTCAGGGCACCATCAGTACTGCAGAGAGGGAGCTGGCCCTGAGGACACAGGCCTTGGACATGAACAAACGCAAGGTGGGGAGCTCACACCTCCGACCCCTACCCTGGGGCTATGCACCTCGTGGGGGGAACAACGTGTAGAAAAGCACCGGGTGATGATGATGATGATAAAGCATCCAATCACATATGTTTGAGTTCAATGAACGACATCCAGAATGAAGGGCTGTTTTTCCATAGGCCTTCAGCTTGAATGTTGATCTAAGGATAGAAAATATCCACCTGGCTTCAATCAATTATCTGTACCCCAAATCATTTGACCCAAAATGGCTGCCACAATCAGGCTCTGATTGTGGCGTAGCGTCGCTCAAGACTCAAGACACACATATTAAAGCCCCTCCCGACTGCATCCCCCCGGACCGGTGTGATAGTGACTCGGTGTAGTCTGCGGCGTGATAAAGACATCTTGACGTTGTGCAGGCTCAGGAGTCGGCGCTGCTGTCGGAGGAGGTGCGCACCCAGCTAGAGCAGGTGCAGCAGAGGCTCAGCCTGGTCCGCGAGGAGGTGGTGGAGAACAGCATCTCCCGGGAGAAGGAGTCCTTCAACTCTCGCCGTGCACAGGTACGCACGCGCGCGCATGCACAACATTTGTGCCATAAATCCTGCTGGATATGGACCTCAAACATGTATTCAGACATTTTCCTCTTTCTGAAATATATCGGCGTAAGCCTTTGGATATCATATCTTGTATCCAAAGAAATATTTGATTTATGTTTCATATATCGACCCCCAGAATGCCTTCATGGCCTCTTGTGTGTTTTGGAGCAGTGATATTAAAAAGAAAATATGTACCGTATTTTCCGCACTATAAGGCGCACTTAAAAGCTGGTAATTTTCTCAAAAAACGACAGTGCGCCTTATAATCCGGAGCGCCTTATATATGGATCAATTGGTTAATTGGTTGATCCATACTGGTTGTAAACGGCGCTCTGTCAAAATGTTTCAGTATGAAAAACCAATAAAAACAATTTAATAATAATAATAAAATGTTTCACTACGACTACGATAAAGCCACGCCGCTTGCAGCATTACGGCTATCGTAGTCAGTGCACACAGCATTTTACTGCGCTTACTCACAGTCCCAGTATCTCACAGTATCACACTCACAGTATCTTCTATGCTATGCGCCTTATAATCCGGTGCGCCCTATTTATGAAAAAAGTTCTAAAATAGGTCATTCATTGAAGGTGCGCCTTATAATCCGGTGCGCGTTATAGTGCGGGAAATACGGTAATATCTCTGCCCACATCGACTTGGAACACCGAACAAAGTCGTTAATTATTGAGGAACTTTGAGGAACTCGATTAACATTGAGGAACTTGAGGAAATTTGAGGAACTCAAGGAACATTGAGGAACTTGTCCAGCTTGGTGTTTGCAAATGATTCATGTCTGTTTGTAACCTTGATGTAATGACCTGCTGCTGACTCTCCGGGCGAGCACCTACCTGAAGAATACATTCTGTATCTCAATGAACCGTCCGGGTTAAATAAAGGATCAGCATTTTTATATTGGGGAGGTTCCTATTGCAAGGCTTCTATCTCCAACCTCTGGTGGGCATGGAGCTGGGGTGTTGGTTTCCACTTGCTCTCCTAACGGACACGTCTCCCTCTCCAGGAGGACATCTCCAAGCTCCGGAGGAAGATCGAGAAGGCCAAGAAACCGGCCGAGAAGATCAGCAACGGAGACGACATCCTGAATGAGGAGATAAACGAGTACAAGGTGAGGGTGCGCGCGCCACCTCGAGGTCCTCCATGATCCCTGGACATCAGGATCACCAGACGGCTTGGATTGTACATTATTCAGTAGGCTGAAGTAGGAGGAAGCACAGGCCTAAAGAGTTTCTCCGCTTGGAATTGATTGGCAATTCAATTAGAGCCTGTTTGTTTTCCTCATTACATTTACATTTAGGGCCTTTAGCATAGACGCTTTTATCCAAAGCGACTTGCAATAAGTGCATTTGCCAGAAGAAAGAGAAGCGATATATCGCTGTCCGTGCAGTAAGGCTGCTCATAGAACCAAGTGCCAAGCACTAACAACCGCTAGGTTAACCCATTCCCCGTATACAACAAAGATAGCTAGGATAAGATGTAACATGATTCTAAGTACTATTTTTAAGTGCAAGGACGCAAAGCATACAATAAGCGCGTACATTAAGTGCCAGGACGTACAACATACAATAAGTGCGTACATTAAGTTCCAGGACGTACAAAATATGTCATAAACATAAATCACAGCGGACTCAGGGACCTCGCAAACCTACAACACATTCAGGTTGATTCGTAACAATGAGTGACAGATGGGTGGCACATTCAGGACAGGGCGGGGTCTGGGCGTGGTTCCCGGTTACCCCGCCTCCCTCCGATCCCAGGGCGGTGGCCACTAACAACCTGTGTTTCTCCCCCCCCGCCCCACCCAGGCGCGGCTCACGTGCCCGTGCTGCAACTCGCGGGTGAAGGACGCCGTGCTGACCAAGTGCTTCCACGTCTTCTGCTTCGAGTGCGTGAAGACGCGCTACGACACGCGCCAGAGGAAGTGCCCCAAGTGCAACGCTGCCTTCGGCGCCAACGACTTCCACCGGATCTACATCGGCTAGAGGAACGCCGCGCCCGAGTGTGTGCGCGTCGGTGTGTGTGTGTGTGTGTGAGTGAGTGAGAGAGAGAGAGAGAAAGGGGTGTGGGGTGTGTGTGAGTGCGCTGGTGGTGCAGGGGTGGTGTGATGTGAGTATAATGAAGGTTGACTGTTCCCCACCTGCATTGTGGTCTGTTGATGTTCTTCTGGTTCTGTCCACTGAATGGAGCACTTCTGGTGGGATGTCGTCAGGAGGCCGCATAAATAAGTTCGATACTGATTGGCATGCCTGTGCGTGTGTGTGCCTGTGTGTGCGTGTGCCACCCACATGTAAAGAGAGGGCAGTGGTAACGTTCCAGACAGAAGATCAGTAGGGTATTGACCAATAAAACGTTGCCCCCACTGTAGTTGATATGTGTAAAATTTGTTGTTGCATTTTGTGTCTGTGGATGTTTTTTAGTTTTTTTTATAATTTGAAAACTGCCTTTTCCGGTCTTAGTGTTGTCAGGATGTCTGCGATTGATGTAAGTGCTGCTCTGCTTGTTATTAAACTGCCATCCAAACTGTGGGATGCTGGCTCTTGTCTACTGCTTACTCCAGTTTCTGACTTTTACCCATTTTTGCTTTCAGTATTCTTATTCTTTAAGCCCTATGAGACTGTAATGGTGATTAAGGGCTATACAAATAAATTTGAATTTAATTGAATTATGAGGGCTGTTATCTATCACCACATGGTTTAACCTTACAGTTTACCTGAAATTATAAGTCACTTGTCTCGGCGTGCAAATCGGTCTTTTATAGTGTGCACATTCCGCCTCACATGACCCCACCCCCAACAACACAAGATCTGGGTGGTGTTGCCGCCACCACCAGTAGGGCAGGATTCTTTTTTATTCAAGCGACGGCAAGAAAAGAAGGGTGCGCCGCCAGAAGGAACCTCGAAATCGGATGGTTACGCAGAATAATTCGTGGTAATATTGCGTTGTAGGCGAAATGGGAGACAAACCAACAAAACCAAATGTGTAGTCGTCAGCATCTCTGCGTCGAGTAATCTGATCTTTAGGAGACGGGCGCACGGTCCTTCTGTCCGGTCAACGTCACCGCGTTGCCACCGTTGCTTTTACGCGCAGATAGAAACGGGATTTGATGCTTTGGGACCATTTTCCGGACGTTTGGATAGCTTGGATGAATGAGAGCTGGTCTAATTTCGTTTGTGGACCGGATTTACCAAATATAGTCAATGCATTATTAGAAATCTGTTGACGTTGCAGTAGGCCTAATCCACGATTAGAACCCTGTGATGTTGCCAAAGTTTAAAATAAAAGCTATATCCAATTCGACCTAATGGAGTAGGCCCACAGCTATGTGCATTTGATGTCAGACCTTTAGTGGAAGAGGCGATCTTATTTTGTATCCGACCCAGGTACTGCCTCATGTCTTCCGATTCATTGTGACTGGTTCTTGGAGAACAGGATAAGACTGTTTGTTGAGGCGTCTGTCAACAGAAGCCATTTTTAAACCTTGTGAATTACGACTGTGTTTCAGAAGCACCTCGAGGTGGAGCGGCAGATCTGCACATCCTGCGGTGGATATCAGCCCATTTTATCTTTTTTACACGTTTTCTATTTTTCCTAAATATTCAAGAATGACTTCCGCGAATCCTTCCAAGCGTGCACATTGCACGCCGGCTTGGCGTCTTTCTACGTGTGTTCTGGTGCTTGCCCTTGCCTCGGGCTGCTCCGGACACGGGTTCTCCAGCGACTCGGAGGCACCCCCGGTCAACCTCCGCACCCTGATCACGGGTACCTTCAGAGACATCCGTCATGACGTGGAGAACGTTGTGGGAACTAATGTGATCCAATCCACAATCGAGGTAAGATGATCGCTTAAGGTGTGTGTGTGTCTGTGTTGCCTTAGTAGTTTCTCAGTAAACTATACCTACAATATATGGATTGGGTTTCAGGCTGTCCCTTTTAATCCCTTAGTTTCAACCTTTTTAATATTCTTAATAAGATTTCCTCTCTCAAGGCTGTTCCTCCACTATCCTTGAACATTGCTTAACCGTGTGGGTAATTACTAATTTTACCTCTTCCATCTCACTCCGTCTCACCTTCCTTCTCTGTTTTCTTACACCCCCACCACCACCTCCCAATCCACCCTGCTGTTCGCTGGTCCTGCGACTCGATAATCTCTCTCCATGACCCCACTTCCCCCATCTCTCCATGTCTGCTTATATCCATGCACCTCCCTGCTCCTACACTCCTGTGTGGCCGACCTTCCTCCTCTCCCTCCTCTCCCTCAGCGTGTCGCGTTGTATCTAGAGTCAATGCTTGGTCAGGACAACTTCTATACCGTGGCAATGGTAAGAAACTCAACTGGATGTCCTCCCTTCTAACCCTATTGTTTCTAAACCTCTGATATCTAACCCTATGATATCCACTCCTCTGGTGTAACCCAGCTAGCAAGGTGACCCATGTATTGCTGGGTTAGACTCCAGCGATACATGTGGCTGACAAATGGAGGGTTTGTGTTGCGATCACGTAATCTCAGCGGGCGTACGGATGACTGGAATGAAGTCCTGCTTTCCTCTGCTCTTCATTTGCATACGCGTCAACCCTACCCCTCAATAATCGAACCAGTCCAGACATGGCCTCCCGGGAACCGTCCCCGCCTGTCACTTGGTTCATGTCGTCTCATAATAGTTTGTAAAGTTTGTAGTTTATCCCATACTGGTGTATGAGACATACACCAGTATGTATCATTCACATTCTGGTGTGTCTCCCATCCTCATAAAGAATATGTCTTTTGTGTTAAGTTGTGCAAAGTTTTAGAGGATTAGAAACTATTACATCTTTGTGTGTAGAAGTAATCATTGCACTAAAATAGACTAGAGTCGAAGCCGGTCAAATAGTCCCAAACAGAAAGTATTCCATCATTTAACACCAAAGGTTGTTTTTCTAACACATAGCGGGGGACGAAGTTAGAGCGACAGATGTGTGTGTTTCTGTTGCTGCTGACCTCAACAGTTGTCAGTGAGGCGCTCGTGTGTTGGCAACAGGTGCCGAAGATACAGGCTATGTCTGTCTTACATCTGCCCTTGACCTCAGACAAGCCAGCCCAGCTTAGGACAAATGCAGAGGGTTTGGGACGACCAATTGGAAGGGAGTACAGCAGAGTTTTTATCAAGCCTGGCTTTACTTGAACACGCCCTCGCACCCACATGCACCCACATGCACAAGTGGTTGGCAGTTTCGCGAGTGCCAGTGAAATGGCACTTCAACAAATAGCTTTGTTGAAGGCTTGTAAGTGGGTTAAATTGCTGTTGTTTAGTCCGTGATGCATAATTGAACCTCCCGATAGTTGGTTACATGATTAAGGACGTGTTATTGAATGAGATGAATGAACAGTGTAGTGCAGTACAAATGCATTAGCCTCCTTTATACATGGAATGCTCTCTCTGTCCACCACCAAGCATGTGTTCCTCTGACCACCACCACCAGCGTTCTCTGTTATACCGATTCAATCAATGTATGAATGATATCCATCATCAAAGCAAACCAGTGACAAGTGACTACACTGTTCTCCTTTCCCTCAGATCGGGTCTCAGTCAAGAAAGATTAGTTTTAATGTCTTGTCGCATGTTTGGTGATCTTCATTGCGCGGTTACACCGCCAGCCGGAAATGTGCTTTCAGCTTCTGCATCTGTTTTAACTTCAGTTTGTGGAGATGGTCATCCGATTCCTAGCCGAAGGCGCAGCCAGCGGCCTGAATGTCATCGCTGTTTACGTCACAGAAATTCTCAGGGTCACAGGGATTCATGGTGAGTTAATGTGTGTGTGTTTTCTACATGGTGCTCTAAGGCAATGAAAATGTCTATTGACAGACACTGCAGAAGTGCTCTTTAAATAATGCCTGGAGAATCTATTACCTGATCATGCCTTGATAACGCATTCTTTTGGCATCATTCAGAGTGGTACGTGTGTGTTACTACTGTAGTTGTGGTTAGATCAGCAGCACAGGTGAAGGTACATTACCTTCCATCTGTCGGTCAAAACACCACTCGTCTCCAGGTTGTGCTTTTGAACGTTTAATCATAGACCTAACTGGAGCAGGGGCTAAGGTTAACGGCTCCTGGCCTGAAGGGAGTCTCGGTTCGATCCCCTAGTGTCACCAGCATGTCAGTACACAGCCTTGAGTGAGACTCACAACCACTGCTCATTAGTCACATGTAACCTGAATCTCCAGTCATTCTTCCGAACAAGGGTTATGAACGAGCTGCGTGGAGCACTGCAACGCGTTTTGAATATCTTTAGGCAATTAGGATTACCCTTGAAAATGTGAAACCTTGGCAATGTTAAATTAATGTCAAAACCAACTAATCCATGATACATGTTCTCTCTCTGTGTCTGTGTCTCTCTCCCTTTCTGTCTCTCTCTCGTTCTGTCTCTCCGTCTCTCTCTCTCTGCCTGTCTGTCTCTTTCTGTCTCCCTCTTTCTCTCTTTCTGTCTCTGTCTGTCTGTCTGTCTGTCTGCCACCACAGTCCCGCTCTCCTTGCCCCGCTTCACCCCTGAGGGCGTGGCCTCAGTGGCCCAGTGGGGGTTGCTGGCTCTGATTGGCTACTGGCTGCTGACGGCGCTCCTGCGACTCTTCGTCGGCCTCTTGCGGCAGGTCTTCTGGGTCCTGAAGACGGCCGCCGCGCTCTGGCTCTTTGGCCTCATCGCGAGCGACGCGCACGCCGGCACAGACACCACGGCCATCCGATTGGCCGGCCTGGTGCTTGGCTGCGCGCTGCTGGGCGTGGCCTTCCCCAGCTCTGAAAAGACTGTGGGGGTGGAGGGGCGCCTGGGTCAGCTGGAGGGCCGGCTGAGGGCGTTGGAAGAGAGGAAGGGGGAGGACTAGAGCGGGCTGTGGGGTAGGGTGGGGGAGAGGAGGGGCGGGCGGTTAAGTTATCGGTATCATTGGGGTTTTTTTGGGTCCGTGTGTGTGCGTGCGTGTGTGTTGGATTATTATGGGTAATAAAGGGTTTGAAGGGGAGATTTGTTTCAGATCTTTGAATCAAGAAGTTTAAAGGGCGCTGAACACAACAGAAAGGTACTGGGTTCGAACCCCGAATGAGAGTATATTATATATATCTGAACAGTTTGACAGTTCTTTTTTAAGATGCTTGACGTTATATACGAGCTAATTAATACAAATATGCAACCTTAATTTAACTGGTTAATTGTCTAGTTGTTAAATCGAACGTCCTTTTAATAAGATCTAGCGAGAGACTACAAAACATTATACAAATCATAAATGACAATTACTATTCAATTTAAATCGGCTTTATATATATAATATAGAAAGCCTTTAACAAGCAGAGCTATTATTCAATACACTTAAATTGTGCAGTACCAGCCTAGTATAAATGGGGTCTGATTCCCACAAAGGTTGAGGGTGCACTACCCAGAAACGTAACTGAGCACAGGACAGGAAGAAGTGTTTTTTATTTATATAAACATACATCATAGAACTGACTAGTCCTCACAGCCACATGTACTGTAAGCACATGGACAACAAATTTGAGGCTATACGACAAGGAAAAAGTGGTTACAAATATCACATGAGAAAAAGAGCAAATACAGAGAATGAATTGAAAGACTTTACACTTACACTTGTTTGATAACAAGGCTTTGGACTCCAGTTTAAATACGGCACCACAAGATAGCAACACGTTTTTGTTGAACTGTAGCTTAAACAAGTCAAAGGCCACCTGTGAATGGCAGTGAATCTATTTTATTGTACGGTTTACATACAATTGAACCAAACCCCTCCATTTGATATGGCATTTTCAACAAAGAAACTGACCTGATAAAGGTTATTTACCTGGGAAAGATCTAGAAACGAAAAAAGAACATACGAATACAAAAACAGCTGTGTTCAGGTCAAAAAAAGCCCTTTAACAGATTGTTTTCCAATTGTCAGTTGTCAATTATCAGTTTTAAAACAAAGTAACGAAGAGGTAGAGTAAAAACAAGGCAGAGTGAGAATCGCGTGGCGTTGAGGTAAGAATGTAACAGGCTTTAGTTTGGAAGGATATAAATATAGGGTCGCTACATAGTATATCAATCAATACGCTTTTCCATCATAAGAAATGTAAAGATTCGCACGTCAGTGCGTTTACATGCAGAGTCTTTATCGGGTGTAATTGCCTGCATGTAAACCCGCATCAAATCACACATCGGATTTCGCGTTCTGCGCATGCTCGAGATCTTGCGGCCGGGGGACGTCCGCCGGAAGTAGAAGGAGACGGTAGTCGTGTTGTCGCCATAGACATATAAACAATTATTTCTTTATAAATATTTAATTATTTCTTTATATGTTTATGGTTGTCGCCTTTTTCCAACGGCGATTTATTTTAAAAGGTGACCTCTTGGTCGTATGCGGCCTCCTCCCGCTGCTCCGCCGCCGGAGGAGTCCGCATGCGACCGAGAGGTAGGAACAATGGAGCGTCGGAGACATGACATGGACCCGAAGTGAACTGACAGCTGTCTACTGTAAACATCTTTCTACTGAAAACATCTTTCTTGAATGCCGCCTGAGTTTGTTGTTGCTGGGACGTACCGGAAGTGGCTCTATAACCGCTTGTACAAAGGGCTAGCGCCGCCTAGGGTAGCGGATTCAGCCATGCTCCGGCCATTATTCGATTCTCTAAAGGCCATGTACGTTCGGATAATTGACACGGTCCGTTCAGTAGCAGAATCGGTATAAGGCATAAACCGATTTAGCTGTCCCATGTAAATGCACTGAGTTTCAGACAGTAACAGGGGTCAAACGCTAGTTTCAAACATAAAAGTCAAAGAAGTAAATATTTTTACGCATTGGTTTGATAACCTCACTAATAGGTTATTCTCTGTTAGTATATACGGCACTATCTCTTTAAAAAAAACTAGTTACATATATTGTAAATCATGCAATCCCTGAACTTTGAGAATCGGGACGGATTCCTTAAAGGAAGCCGAAGTTGAGTTTGTCCGACGTGTAGACGTTCGCAGAGACGCATTCGGAGTGGAGGGGCGGCGCCAGATTCATGCCCTTCTTCTCAAAGCATGGATCGGTCTCGGAGGACAGGAAGTTGCTGCCGAAGGAGCTATCCTGAGTACCAGCCTGGCTTCCTGTAGCTGGCGCCTGGGCAAAGAGAAAGCACATAAGCCGCGATAAAAAAAAAAAAAGGCGTCTAAAGTGCACAACACAAACCACTCCCCCAAAAAAACACCCTGGCGATACAGACTTCTTTAAACCCTGAGGTAGCAGCCACTGCTGACACTATTGGTTTCTGTTGGATGTTTTCTGTTCTTACCAGGGCCGGAGGGGCAGTGGACGGCACGGAACTGTACATCTGAGAATAAAACACAGAAATAAACACGGGGGTGACGGACACTAGAACCGGGGACACTCTCTGACTTGTGGGGCTACTCCGTCGGGTGTGAACAGCGCTTACCTCAGCCGAAGGGGCAGTGAAGGGCACGGGGGGAGGACTGTACATCTGAGAATAAAACACAGAAAGAAACAAGGTGAAAGGGTGCAGGACAAGAGAACCGAGATCACTGTCTGACTTGTAGGGCTACAGGAGGCGTTGGCCATCCGTAGATCCGCTCGAACGCACTAACCTCCACCGAGCTGGGCGCCGGGTCGGCCGGACGGTATGAATACACAGGACCACCGCTTGCCGACGGCGGCATGAGCTCCACGTGGTATCTCGGTGGTGAAGGCATGACACTGTAGTCCTGTAAAGACGCGAGACACGTGAGCTTTCAGAAACATGCTGCAAACATCGTCTGTTCCATGGGGGATAGATAACGATAATTGGTGAGCCAGACGGCCTTGACTAATAGCGTTTAGTTTGTTTTCACCTGGAGTTCCGGGGGGTCGTCAGCGGGCTCGGCGACCTCTTCACTGCTCTTGGAGCTTTTCTTGCAGCAGCACCTCTTCAGACAGCAGCAGCAGGACACCACTATGGAAATGGCGCCAGCCGCAATGCCGATGTTCGGCCCCAATGAGGAGGATGCTAGGGAAGAGGTACGTGATTCTCCAAGACAGATCAACAGCAAGCTAATGATTTTACTTTCAAACGAGCTGGGATGTGACGGCGTTACCGGGAAACAGATCTCAGGACCGTATCATTACTTGATATAAGTTATTTTGATGTCTCAATTTTTTAACCAAATATCCACAGAATTTGTTGGTAATAACAAAGGCAAAGAAGGACAGAATCACCATGTTGGGTCTTTGCACTATACTGCAGAGACAGGCCAAATGTTTTTCCTTCCAACTGTGATAAAACCCTGTCGTGAAACTGTGAGTATTATTAAAGCTTGAAGAGAAATTGTGAAGGGGCCTTTTGATAGTCACTTATTTGACTATTATTATTTTTACAAAGTGTAAACGTTGATTGGCAGTTAAAAAGTGCTAAGCGTCGGTTAAACATTCTGTAATATCCAAATGGTGGGTCAGTAGTGCGTGGATGGTGGGGCCTCCTGACAGACAGGAGGTTGGGGGCCACTCACCTGCCACCTCGAGGGTCACTCTCATGGCCAGATGAGCCTTGTCATCTCGGATGTCAAAAACACCAGAATCCTGCACTTTGAGGTCAACGATTTCGAGATAAGTGTTTTTTTGTGCCATACGGAATTGCAGCCTCCAATCAAAGAGTCTTTCTCTTTCATATCCTCCATTGGAAATGACCTTTGGATGTCCATCATCAGGGTGAGTGAAGGTAACAGTGCACGAATTTACCTCTAAAGGAAAGTCAAATAGTAGCTGTTCATTCTCATTTTTGGAGAAATGCTTTTCATGATCTGAAAGCAAGACAGAAGATATTCGATTTTACAGAAGGAATGGTGAAGCTCTTTTTTTAAAGACAATGACCGAATGTTTGTTGAATCACCACACATGAATGCAGGGGTCCAAGAGTCATCTGTAGCAATGGGCAGGGATGACCCAGACCCCAGTGGTCCCACAACATTGAGAGTGCCCATAAAATAAATGCAGGGAAAGCACACTCACGTGACACATCGACTCTGTAGGTTTCAATAGTGTGGTTCAATCTTGATTGTATAGTGTATTTTCCATTGTCCGTTTGGGTGAGTTTCTGTATCTTGAAGTACCTGCTGTCATACCGACCCCGTATGGTATTAGAAGGCTTGCTGCGTGTCCAAAGGGGTACTTTGGTAGGTTGATTAGAAGCATCCGATTCAAAGTACAGGTACTCTGCAGAAGAAATTAGATAGAATCTATGGCTTTCCCCATACAACACCTTCACGTTTTCTCCGCCTGAGAGTCCTGTGTAGACAAAACAACAACACAACTTGTCAAAATACTCCTACATTTGCCCTTGACAAGGAAACTGTTTAAACCTTGAGGTTTGGTCCGTGGAGACTGCCCACTGCGCCGAGGTAGGCAGAGGGCTAAACAGACACTCTAAGAGAGGCTAGACCTCCATGAAGCCTACCAGTGGCCTTAACAATCCCCTATGTGTGTACAAGTCTTTACACAGCAGGGAAACCGGATCATTTGAACGTTTTTCAGTGTTATATCTCAATGTTTTCCGGTGCATACAGGTGTCGTTGGAACTGAGATTCTAATTATTCATAATTGCAGGGATTTCAGACCGACTGTATCATGCTGTTGTTAAATTTCTCACAAACCGTCAACCTTTCCCCTCAAGGGGCTATATCAGGTTTGAATTTCAATGTGTAAAAGGGATATAGCAGAGGGTTAAAGGTGACGCCCAGCGTTAATAGTGGATACTGCAGTTCAAGGTTACAACATGGTAGAGTCTCTTCCGCCTTCATACTCCTCGTTTGCGCAAAACATTGTACATTTGACTGTATTTGTACTCATTAAGTATAGAGCATATGTGGTCCCGTGTTAATATCGTGGTTAAATCCACATGATTATACTCTGACCTAATAAGAGCACTAGGCGAAACGACAAAACGGTAACCGTAACAAAAATATATAATTTCAGCCCATATTTTCCTTTTTAAGAGTAAAAGTAGGAAGCACTCAAGCGACTGACAATCCTTAGTACTCACCTATCCCAATGCAGGCAGCCAACAGAACCAACAGCTCCATTATCTCACTGGATTGTGGCGAGTGAGGGAGAAAACTTCAGTAGCACACACAGCGGCGGGACGGGCGGTGCAGCCAGACAGACAGACGACGACCTTGTGCAGACGAGGACTACCGTGCTAGAGCACTCCGTTAACAAATCCTATGTCGAAACGTTATTGATATTATCTAATGTTAGGTCGCTAAGGCTTTCGGAACGTTTCAGATAATTTTGGTTGGTACCCATGGGTACACAACGCCCTTGCAGTGTTTTTCTGCTCCTCCGCCCTTTACTGCCCCCTACTTACTGGTGGTCCATGATCAGTGACATGGACAGCTCCCTTCCCCCTGAGAACCAGGGGTAGACATTCTTTCGTTCACCCTTCATTCTCCAATATTCTCATTTGTTCAATCCATCTAAATACCGATATCCAAATGATTAAGAGTTGATGTAGCAGTCATTCTGTCGACGATAATTAAATTTAACATTTATTCTTTTTGTGTTTGCTTATTTGATGAATTGTACACACATACACACATGCTTTTTACACATTTTGGGTTTTATCTTCATGGTTGAATGCACTTATTGTAGGAGGCTTTTGATAAAGTCGTCAGCTAAATACATTTAATGTGATAGGTGATAGGTAGGCAGCAGGAACCCAGTTAAAATGTATTATTTAACAACCGATAATAATAATAATATATTAAAATAATAATTAAAATGTTCACTGTCGAAATATTCTATGCATGAGGAACAGAAAAAATATTAGTCAGGTAGAAATGTACACAATGTAAATGTGTGTAAATGTGTAAATGTGTGATCTGCTGCATAGTAGATAACATATCATCAACAAGCTCAACCGCGCATGCGCAATGAAACCAATCCGTTGAACCACTGAGCCCTGGACATCTCACGTCGACACACTCATTCATTAATTGGAGCAGGTAACTTTCACTACGCTTTAACAACACGGACTTGTTGCAGCTAAGTTAAGAACGTATCCAGTCAAATTTGGTTAACATTTATTTTATTTTTCAGGAACGTTGCCTGATCGTTCTGGTGCTATAAAACGTGCTTGTATACTCATGTTTGCTGCATGCATGAACGGAATGCGATGTCAGGACGGTGGGCCCTCTGGTCCGGTCATCTGCTATTTATGATGATGCCATTATTACAATGCAGCCCTTATTTCCTCTGAATACTGCCTTAAATGTTGTTGCATAAAACGCGAGTCCCAGCTTTTATTTTAGCTACGAGCTGCTGGCAGTTATGGTCTTCAGCGGGGAAGGGGAAGACGCCTAATATGTTTCTCGTTGTCTCCATTGTGGGGCCTTGTTTGTAGGCATTGCAATCCACCATGCACATCCGAGTCCTTCTGATGGCCCTTTTCACTCTGCCGCCATTATCCTCAGGTAAGCCTATAGGCCTAATCCGTTATCCCAATTAGTGTCATTCCAGTGATTTGTGGACTCAGATGAGTCTCATTAAGGACATATCCACATAACAAGATTCCCAAGAGAATTACAAATACATAATATAAGTGTTCAGTAATATATATATATTTTTTTTCACTTGTTTTTATTTACTGTAATTGAAAAAACTGTAAATTCTGTGATATGCATTTAGGTCTTTAATAAAATGCAAATATGTATTTTAAATCAAATTGGAAAGAATTCCGAAATGAATAAGTAATTCTCGATTAATGAGACTAATTGCCCTTTTTTTGGGTTGGCAACTGGTTAGCTAACCCTAGCTAACCAGTTGGGTAAGTAGGCTTCACACTCTTTGTGGTATAAGTAATGCGACCAACCAGATATGAAGAGTTTGTTTTGTTTATCATCATCATGTCCCCCCATCTTTACAGGTGACGAAAGTAAGACGTTGTGTCTGGGAAATGAGTTCAGTGTGCGAGTATCTTCATCCTCAAATGTGGTATTCACCCCAAATTTTCCACCTGGACCAAAGCGTACAATTTATAACGAAGGCTCGGTATGTGTAATTTCTGGTGTGCATTTGCACATTTTGATTAACAAGTTATGGCTACTTATTGTGAGGTCTTGCCAAAGGATTAAATCATGTATGATGCATGTTTAGGTGATGGATCCTCGATTTGAATGGACGACAGCCAGAAAGTTGCTTCTGAAAGAGGTGACTTTTGGTGACGAGGGAAACTACAACATCACGCATCCCCACGGTATACCCTTCCAGACGGTTCATCTGACTGTCTCAGGTACACCTGTCCCATCACCTCTTGTCCTAATTGCATGTCTTTTCCTTTGTTGTTATTCCAGAATTTATAAATTAATGATTACCACGTCTCTTTAAGGCTGGTTGTATAGGGTTTGTTTTTACTGTGCAGGGTATAAGATGGTCTCGCCTTGGCCAAACCCAAGCCTTTTCTCAGCCTTTGCCCTCCTCCTCTAGAATGTCTACGATCCTACCAAGTGAACTATGGGGAGAACTTCCAGCTCAGAATCCCAGACAGTGGCTACCTGCTCGAGTTCTCCCCCATGGGCTCCCCTCCCGAGGCCCGACCGGTGCTGTTGTGGAACCGGACGGACCCAGGAATGAGCCAAGGAGGTCGGGGGCAGATGCAGTACCACAGAGAGGTGTGGCTGGTTCGGAAGGTGACCCCTGCAGACCAGGGCCTGTACACCATGAGAAGTAAGACTGGAAGTCTGATGTCCCACAGCCGACTCATCGTCCAAGGTCAGCAAAGCTTGGAACCCACAAAAACACCTCGAATCATTTAACGGGTGCATCTTTCTCTTTAAAACACGGCTCATGCTTGTCATTTTATTCCTTCCTGTTTTCTTCTCCTCACACCCCATCGCATTTCTCATCCCTTCTCAAACCCCCCCCCCCCCCCCCATGCCTCACTTTCCCTTTTTTCTTCCTCCTCCTCCTCCCTGATTCTTGACGCACATCGACTCGCAGGCCACACCTCCAACGTCACCCGCTTCACCAAAGAGTTTGTTACCCTTCCTCTGTTTATCCCAGCGTATAACGCCACGCTAACATTTACCCCCACCCGGTCCCCTGACGACCCCCGGCCCCGCAGGGACCCCGTGCAGCTGGTGCGTCACGGCCTGGTGGTGGGCATCGACGCCGACTTCCAGAACCGCGTGTCGGTGTACGGGTTGGATGACGAGGTGATCATCACAGGGCTGAGCCCCAAGCACACCGGGGTGTATGACATCAGAGATCGAGACGGCAACCTGGTGTCCTCCACCAGTTTGTATGTGATCGGTGAGTACCCACCCCAAACACTGAGGAAGCAACTGGCCCACCGCAGCAGCAGGCTGAGAGGCGGGAACAGCTTGCGGTGCGACCAATCCAGCTTGAGGTTTGAGCGTGGCCAGAGCTGTGAACAAAAACAAACAAACGCATTCCACATGAAAAAAACACGTCCAAGTAGGCAGAGTGGAAAACTGTGCTCCTAGTGCGAAGCAAGTCTTGTGAAGCAGTCTGGTCGAGACAAGTGGCGATGGTGCTGAAAAACTGTTTGTCTGGTGGCGTCCGTGCATGCCTTGTTCGCATCGCTCATCCCTCTGGTCTGTCGTTCACCACCAGAGAAAATGACGAAGCTGCGTGCGATAATGAAGTCCTTCGTCATCCCCACTGGGATGATCCTTCTGCTGGCCAGTCTCTTCCTGTCAATCAAGCATTACCCCAACTGTTGGCTGTCGAAGGTCATTAACTGCCTGATCGGTAAAAACAGCTCTCCCTCCAACCCCCCAAGGATCAATGTCCAGGTGAGGCCCCGTCTTCAGTCTGCGTCTAGGACCAGTTGTTTAGCGCCTGTTTGCCTGCACATGGCGGTCTCTGATGGTCTCTCTATCGGCGGTTGCCTGCAGGATTACAGCCCAGATGTCCATCAGCCCTCGGGATCATACACCCAGCCACAGCAGGCTGGGACCCCAAGGAAGTGGAGCCCCCAAGCCAGCCCTGCTCACATGGTAACCAGAGCGCTAAAGCACTGTCTGTAGGCCGGCACCTGGGGTGATAGCTGGTTTCACCCGTACTGCTGTGATTCTGATAGAAGAAATGTGGATAATATTTAGGTTAAGAATAGCCTAACCTAAATATACAGTACCACTAATTGTGGTATTTTAATATTGTTTAACAGTTTTGCAATATTGTTCGCAAAATGATAGTTGCAGGAAGGTTTTTGTATCTGCTTGTACAGTATTAAGTGAATGCAGACCTTTTATGAGATAAGGATAGATAAGATATGAAGCAGTGTTGTCACAAGTCACAATTAAACTAGGTTATTAATGCTCATAATAAATGTGTAACCACGAAATTGAAATCCGACATCCGTCAACTAACAATATAACATGTTGGATATTTAGACAGACACCTGTATCTCAATGGGCACGTTTATTAGAAGAATCATGTGTGGTTGGTGTGTGCCCGGTTCCAGAATCGTACTCCTCTAGCAGTTGCCGCTGCGACCCCGTTGTATCCAAGCAACGGCAGAGGAGATAACCAGGGGCGGACCGGGTTCCCGGGACGCACGGCTTCTCACCCTGCTCCAACCAGCATCGGGGTAAGAACACGACTCCATTGTCTTGTGTGTTTATTTTAGCATACCAATCTGTCACCTGCCGGCTCTTCACTTGTGCATACATATCACATCCTTGTTATGATTGATTGACTTTAACGACCTATCTGCAAATCCAGAGCACGTCAGCCCATTCCACTCATGTTGAACGGGGCCCAACTGCCTAATTATAAATAAAACCAACAATATTATTCCGTTGTTGCAGGACTCCTTTGCTTCAGAGCGAAATAACTCCTTCTCGGTGCTTTGGGCGTCGGATTGCCTCCACTCCTCTGAAGACTGCATTCAGTTCCAGAGCAAGAGAGACAAGGACAGGGTGGGCAAAGGGAAGGCGGACTTCTCTGAGCTCCCACTGGACCGGGACAATACCGCAGACTCCACTGTTTACACCTCAGACAAGCTGAACTTCCTCTAGGGAAGCATCAGGGAAGAGGGCATTCGCGAGGAGCATGATGCACCTATACGCTCTTCTAGAACGCTCCGAGTTCCACGTGCTGTTACGGTCGACGGCTAATTGTGCCTTTTGAAATCCTTCAAACTTTAAACATTTCCAGTTTCCTTTTTCTGATTTAATTTTGTTTAATGGTCTGCTTTCGGCTGCTCAGGTTGTTAACATAAAGGGACTATTGATAATGGTACACTTTTCTTTTTTGATTTAATCCACTATAGCAAAACCTCTCCGGTCTACCTCACTGCCCTCGGCTCCAACATGAACGGTTGGAGCTTTGCTTACTGTTTTGTCTGTGTTGTGTGTGCTGACAAATGGTATTACTTTTGTACTTGTGCTAGTATAGATGACTGAAAACAAAACTTGTACAAAGAAACATCCCAGAAAATGCCCCCAAAAAAACTTTTGTAAAGATGTAGCTAATATGAAAATATTAAACGTTTTTTTTAATTTTATTTATTTATTTATTTTTACCCTTCAAAAACGTTTTGTTTGTGCAATATTTGCATTTAATCATACATGTATTAATGGACTGTCTACATAACATAACACAATCCTTGTTGTTTAACATTCTGTTATGAAATACCATTACTCTTAAAAGCTTCATCACAATGCTCAAGCAAGTCAGACCTTTAAATAAAACAGTAAATATTGAATGCTAATGTTTTGACCATGTGCATTCTTGATCCTGCCACTCTGCTGGTCTACAATTCAGTCTTCATAAACCTTGTCTCATCGACGCTAGGTGGCGTTAGAGCGACCTCATGCGCTACACGTCGCACCCGAAGAACACTCGACCACCATAGTTATCCCAGCATGCAGTGGGTTTTGTAGCGGCAATGAAAAGACAGCGTGCTACTTCTAACTTCTGCACAACAAAGTAGTTAATAGTTAGAATAAACACCAATATACACACAAAGCATATATTTCTAGGAACGGGCTACACATTTACATTTGGAAGATGTCTTTGGTTTGCGCAAGTAAGTGGAAGCATTGATTATGTTCATTCAATGTAGCATCGGGGAAGCTAACATGCTAATTCGGCTAGGTCAGCCGCCACGCATTATAGTGATGCTCGTAGAGTCGAGCTCTTATGATTATTAACACTCTGCTGCCGCTCCACAGTCTCAAACGAGGTCCCGGAGCACCCCTGCGTCTCACCCGTGTCGAACCAGGTGTTCGAGCGGAGGCTGATCGAGAAATACATCGCAGAGAATGGGACCGACCCGATGAATGGGCAACCCCTCTCGGAGGAACAGCTCATAGATATCAAAGGTAAGGCGCCGAGATGACACGTCTGCCTCACGTTGAGTGGTGGCGGTGCAAGTTCTTAACGGTTTAAGGCTGATCATTGGATGGTAATTGCCCAACTTACGTCAACTCATTTTTTGTACCAAAAGTATCGCACCCTATCCGGCCGAAGGCGCCATCATCAACAAGTATCCCTGCCATTCTCAAGTCCCTCCAGGATGAGTGGGTGAGTGGAAGTCCTGTGTTGGTTTCGACGTTGTCTGTTTTCCATCGAGGCCTGCATTTCCTGGTTCTAACCCATTTCTCCGTGATACCCGACCCATCGCTCCATGCCAGGACGCCGTGATGCTGCACAGTTTCACCCTGAGGCAGCAGCTGCAGACCACCAGACAGGAGCTGTCCCACGCGCTCTACCAGCACGACGCCGCCTGCAGGGTCATCGCTCGCCTCACCAAGGAGGTCACCGCCGCTCGAGAGGGTACGGGGATTCTGATGTTCTTCAGCACCATCGTCACTTGTCTCGAACAGACTGCTTCACTCGACTGTTGTTTCGCACTAGGAACAGTTTTCCACTCTGCCTACTTGGATGTTTTTTTCATGTGGAACGTGTTTGTTTTGCTGTTCACAGCTCTGGCCACGCTCAAACCTCAAGCTGGATTGGTCGCACCGCAAGCTGTTCCCGCCTCTCAGCCTGCCGCTGTGGTGAGTTACTGGCCAGTTGAATCTCCAGTGATGGACAAACCAGTCAGTATGCTTGTGGTTGTGTTTTGTGTCTTACCGTACTCCTGTCCCGCAGGGGGCCGGTGGAGAGCCTATGGAGATCAGTGAGCAGGTCGGAATGACCCCCGAGATCATCCAGAAGGTGAGCGTCATCAACATGAATGTTGTGAATGTCTGAAATGAGAGAATTAGAAGGAAAGGTCTTCACCCAAATACTGTGTATCTATTGACGAGCATGAACGTTCATCCATTGGTTCGTTAGGTGGGTGTTCCACCAATCAACCAAACATAGTAATGAAAGTTGTAGGGTTCTCTGCAGGATTTTCTTTTTCCTTGGTGGTGCTTCCACTACGGTTGATGGTTTTTAGGTTTTAAATGATGAATGAATTTAACAGCCATTTCGATGTCTAAACAACATTCTTGTCCGTTTTTTGTTTCCTTCAGCTCCAAGACAAAGCCACTGTCCTCACCACCGAGAGAAAGAAGGCATGTCAACAATACACCTATTTACATCAGGGATTGATCGTTCTGTGCACACAGTGGTGTTATACGTTTACTCTTCTCCTGTTTCCAGAGAGGAAAGACGGTGCCAGAGGAGCTGGTTAGGGCTGAGGATCTGAGTAAATACCGCCAAGTGGCCTCCCACGCTGTGAGTACTTCCTCATTCAGAGCTCCAACTCCCTCATGGTGGGCGGTAGGGCTGCTCGGGCATGGGAAAAATCCTAATCACAAATGTTTTGGTCAATATTGAAATCACGATTATCTTTGAGTTTGAAAACATGATGTATTGATTCAGCATGTCTCTCCCTAAAAACACTTTGTAACTGAGAAATTTGAAATTTCTCCTTTAAAAATAATACAAAGAATTGGCAAATAGAATTTTTTTGAAATCTAAAGTAATGAACAGATATGTATCCAGCTGTTCTGCACTTTCTATAAAACATTAAATGAAAAAAATTGGTTTTATTATTTTTTGTGATCGTTTGACGCTAAAATCGAAATCGCAATCAAAATCCGATTACTCGCCCAGCCCTAGTGGGCAGCATCTACTGTAGTGTTTGGATATTTTTCCCGTCCAATCATGTATTGATCTCTCTTCTCTCAGGGCCTGCACAGTGCCAGCGTTCCTGGAATCCTGGCTCTGGACCTGTGTCCTTCCGACACCAACAAAGTGCTGACCGGTAAGTGGGTCGGCCCACTTTCCATTCTCCCCCCCCCCCGCCCAGTATTGGTTTGTCTCATGCAACATGGACCAACCTCTGGTTTGTTTTGTTTTGTTTTGTGATCGGCCACCAGGTGGCGCCGATAAGAACGTTGTGGTGTTTGACAAGAGCGAAGAGCAGATTGTGGCCACACTCAAGGGCCACACCAAGAAGGTCACGTCGGTCATCTACCACCCATCCCAGGTAAACCCCCCCCCTCCAAGCCTCGCACTCCAGGGGCAAGAGAACACGTATTTCACGCCGTCATCGGACCCCCCTTATTTGGTTGGCTCATGTCAAACTCTTGTGTAGTCCACTACTTATGCTCGTGGTTAATCACTTGTCCATTCGTTTTCCCGCTCGCCCGCCAATCCTTCCTGTTTATTTCCCCCCCCTCCCCCTTACAGGATGTGGTGTTCTCAGCATCTCCTGACAGCACCATCCGCGTGTGGTCGGTCACCGGGGGCAACTGCGTCCAGGTGGTCCGTGCCCACGAGGCGGCCGTGACCGGCCTGTCCCTCCACGCCACCGGGGACTACCTGCTCAGCTCCTCGGAGGATCAGGCACGTTGCGAACTTGTTCAAGCGATGGCTCTCGCCGTGTGGGGGTGTGGTCTCCCTGTTTACTCACGCTCGTCTCCTCCTGCAGTACTGGGCCTTCTCCGACGTCCAGACCGGCCGAGTCCTCACCAAAGTCACGGACGAGAGCGCCGGTGTTGGTAAGCGATGGACTCCCGGCGTGCGGCAGACGACTCTTAACCGCAGAAGCTCTGGGTCCATCTCAAGCTGTTCCCTCTTGTTCCCCAGCCCTGACCTGCGCCCAGTTCCATCCCGACGGTCTCATCTTTGGTACCGGCACGGCGGACTCCCAGATCAAGATATGGGATCTGAAGGAGCGCACCAACGTGGCCAACTTCCCCGGACACTCCGGCCCCGTCACCTCCATCGCCTTCTCCGAGAACGGATACTACCTGGCCACAGGTGAGCCTTGCGCCCCAGGGTTCAGGACCTCTGCGTGAGACTGTGTTCCACAGACCACTCCATGTCTTTGTCTGTTAAATGTGTATCCCTAACCCTTGAGATGCAGCAAGGAGGTAATTCCAGTGCTCTGAACTCTGTCTGCGTCTCTCTCTCTCTCGTGCTCTCTCGCTCTCTCGCTCTCTCTCTCTCTAGGTGCTCAGGATAGCTCTGTGAAGCTGTGGGATCTGAGGAAGCTGAAGAATTTCAAGACCATTGCTCTGGACAACAACTATGAGGTGTGTGGGGGTGGGTGGGTGGCTACGGATCCTTTGTCAGGATTGCAGTATGAGCACCATGAAGGAATGTCAACGTTTTCTTACGTTTGAAGAAGGAACAAAAGCTCATGTTTTTGGGTTATTTTACAATAGTCTGTTTTCTCGCCGATGTCAGTTTAAACCGCAGTGAGGAATACAGCCATAAGAAATCCCGTGGGCTACTTGAACAACCCTCTATGTGTGTGTTTTCAGGTGAAGTCCCTGGTGTTCGACCAGAGTGGAACCTACCTGGCGGTGGGAGGCACAGACATCCGTGTGTACATCTGCAAACAGTGGTCCGAGGTGCTCAACTTCTCCGGTAAGGGTCTCCGCAAGAAAAACCATCGTCCGTCCGTCCCTAAAATATCTTTCTCGATATGAACCTACCCTGACTAATGTTTTGTCCCCTTTCAGACCACACGGGCCTCGTGACTGGGGTGGCCTTCGGAGAGAACGCCCGCTTCCTGACCTCCGCGGGAATGGACAGGAGCTTGAAGTTCTACAGCTTGTAGAGGGGTCCTACTGGGTGGATGTGAAAGGGCTTTGGGACAGGAGGGATGGCTGGGATCGTAACACGAGGTCAGAGCCTGAGATGAGATGCTGGCCACTGGTATAGCTTAAGTCGTATGACGTTTAGTGAAAGGATGACGAATGATTCTATGGTGGTCTCTCTACCGGATACTGTCCGGCAAAGGGGTCCAAGACCTCTTGACGAATGCCCTTACGCTTGGTACCACAACGTGGTTGGTATGGTTTGTTTTTTGGGTGGGGGGGGGGGGGGGGGGGTTGTCTGTTTATTGTGGAAATGATCTTTCTGGTATTACATTTAGTGCGAAGGCCAGAGTAATGTGTCTTTGAAATTTGCCAGCAATGATAAATTCACTGTAGTGATCTTTCTTTTTATGGTGTCCCTGAGCTATTTTTAATGCAGCTCCATTCTGTTAACGATATGCTGTGGAGAATTGTATTTCAGCACTCTTTGCTTTGTTATGTAGTCTCCAGGACATGTAGGCCAACACAATATCTGTAGTAATGTATGCCCAGTGAAGTATGAACAAGTGTGTTAGATTTTCTTCCTTCCTGTCATATGTCCATGATAAATTATGGAATGACTACAACTCACCCATATCTCTGCAGTGGTTAAGCGATGACCCTCCATTACTTTTTTCTTTTGTCCTATTGTATATTTCATGACTGTTTTATCTGTTGCATTTCTGTCCTTTTACACCAAAATAAAAGATTTTTGTAATGCTATGTGTCATTTTACCTAGCACTTTAATTGTCACAACTTCAGCCATGTTTATGATGAAATCACTTTTGGTTCCAACATTAACAGTTCAAATCGATGTACGAAAATAGGTAGTTTAGATACCAGTGTTACAACAGTAGTTTATAAGCGAAGCAAATCCACATCGCTCTATTATGGCTGTTTGTTAACCTGGTACAAATGGTGTTTAAGAATGACTAGGCAAATGGGCATTCAGCTCTTTCATATTAAACGTGCAATTCACCGAGCTACATGTATCAACAGGTAGAAGATTGAACGGCATAAGCCATATCCGCAAAACCAATACCAAACAACCCTTGATGCAGTGACTTCACATGTTATAACCCCTGAAATGAGTCACAGTGATTTTCCCAATGGTCACGTGAGAGCTGAGTAACGTGACTTCAACAAACGGGAAGTGGCGGCCGCACCGCCTTAACTGACATCCAGCCAGAACTGAATGTAAACCGGACAGTTTTGTTTCTAGTCGCACACTCACATTCAGTCCAGTGGCCTGTCTGTCTGAATCCGGGGTCGGTCCAACTGCAAGGAACAGGTAGGGACCGAACGGGGTCTCCATGCATGTGTTGTAGTTGTGTGTAGATGAGTTGTGCTGAGCTCTATTTGTAAACAGTGGACGTCCAGCCACGGTGCTCAGGGTCGATTGTAATGTGTGTGTATAATGTGTGTAAAGTGTGTGTTGCAATGATAAAGTGTGTGTTTGCTGTCACCCGTGGTAGTCATGTGCGCTGAATAAGGTAATAAACCCTAGACACGGTGCTAGATACCGTGTTTGACCGCTTCACGTCTTCACAGACCTGCAGGATACTATCAGACTGAGACTTTGTAGCATGTGGTTTATGATTTAAAATGACTAAAAACGAAAGCAAGAAACCACAGCTGTCTCACAGACAAATGAGTATTTTTACCCTCGTATTTGAAAGACTTATTTATGTGTTTTAGTGGTTTGAAAACGCTGTTTAAATAAACGATTCGTTCGTAGATAAAGTGTGCTTCCAACTAGCCTTAGTGTCGTTGTTTGCCGGTGTGATTTGATCATTATATATTATTATAAAGCAAGAATGGTTTTAGTTCAACCTTATAACTCATCTTATAAAGATCAATGACCTGGTGTTCCGCTGCCGATCAGTTTTACTCTATTTAATCATGTTTGCACAACAGTGGAATCTTTGTCATATAAGCTTCCCTTTTTCTTATCTTTCCAAGCCACTTCAAGTTCTCTCTTCCTCTGGCATTCCCCTACGACATGTTACAATCATCTTCACCCACTTTAATTCCAAACACTCCTCCCTCAAACCCTTCAAACTTGATCATTCCCTTGTGTGTTCACAGTGGAGTCTGAAGGGGAAATGAATGAATTTGCAATGAATGCATCTTTTCCCCATGTCTATCCTCCTGTAGGTCGAAATGGGCTCCATGTTTCGCAGTGAGGAAGTGTGCCTAGTGCAGCTCTTCCTCCAGTCTGGCTCGGCCTACAACTGTGTCAGTGAACTGGGAGAACTGGGCTTGGTGGAGTTCAGAGATGTGAGTCCACCATTGGTTGCTAACCTGTCCGTCAAAATAATGTTCAGCGCTGTACCCTACAGCGACAACCAGCCGGTTAACCCATAGTGGTCATGTGCCAAAAGTAAACATTGTTCATGTTCACAATGTACCAGTCTCAGAGATTAGCCATGTTTTATCTTCTCTTCTTCTGTCCTTGCCTCTTCCCTTACACATCTAGTCTTGCTTGAGTTGAGTGCATTTATTTTCCTATTCGCAGAAGGGCAATAATTCCAATAAAGCAGGATTCGTACATAATCATTTGTATGCTCATACAGAGAAATATAAAAATGTATTTACAGAAGGTCACGGATGTGTATTCGATGTGGTAGTAGAATACAATGTTTGTCTTGTTTTGTTTGCGTTTTACTAAAACTAGCCACAATCTCTTCTACTTCTGATTCCGTCTTTTCTCTTCAGTTGAACCCAAACGTCAACGCCTTCCAGAGGAAGTTTGTGGGAGAGGTGAGAAGATGTGAGGAGCTGGAGAAGACCTTCAGTGAGTGTCCGGGCCGGCGACCACTGCAGCTATACATTAACAGTTTTTCACATGGCTGATGACTCAAGTACATACTCAATATCTGAATGTTTGAACATTAATTATTAGTATTAAATGTACACTTTAATATTTTTTATAATCACAGATGATTCAGTTTTTCTGGAGTAGATCGCTGTTGTCCCCTTCGTCATAACCAGCCCCGCAGGCCATATTTCATTGTGGTTACAGGCTCTCTAATGTTATCTCCCTCACACCTTTGAACAGACTACCTGGAGCAGGAGATCAACCGGTCCCTCCACATGCGGGGACCCCTCCCGCCCCCCTGCCCGATGCCCTCGGCCCCCCAGCCCCGGGAGCTGAGCACTATCGAGGAGGAGAGCGAGCGCCTGGCCAGAGAGCTCAAAGATGTCAGTGAAGCGCTGACGTGTAGTTCCTCTGAACGGCCTATAGGTGTATTCTAAGCCGCATTCTAAGTCGGTCAGAGAAATGCGACGACGTTCTCGTAATACTAAGCTCAGAATTTCTTCTACATTTGTTTGGGATCTCGGTGGCTGGTTCATCTCCCTATTACGTGTTTTGATAGGTCCAATTCGACAGTTTTTTTTGTTTTATTAAGAAGTTGATAAGGGTTGAATATTAATGGCTTCTGGCCATAGACTAGTGTGGGGCGGTCATTCAAATTCCGATCCTAACTTTGCCAAAGGTGGATTGTTTTTGCTCCTGGTTGCAAAACACAGCTCCAGGCTATGGCTTCAACAGGACCCATCCCCAGTGGCGATGGCGTGGTTCCTGCTATATTGTTTTTGATTTTTGAATAAACACATACTCCCTGTCCTTCCGCAGGTGTCCCGGAACAGAGACAGCCTGCAGGCCCAGCTGGTCCAGCTCTGCCAGTACCAGGGGGTCCTGACCCAAACTCACTCCCTCACCGCCTCCCAGGTACCCCACGCCCGCCCTACACACACCCCTACTTCTGTCCTTTTATGTTCTTCGTACATTGAACAACGGTTATTTTCTTTTTCTAAATTGTTTCCCTCCTTCGATATGTGCTCAAATGTTCCCTTAAACATAAAAAATCCACCTTCCTTCTTCCCGTTCCACAGGGACCAGTCCCGACGCTGGAGACCCAAGGTCTGTTTGACAACCGTCAGGATGTCCACCTGAGGTAAACCAGCGTTTTTTCCCGTTTGATAATGAAACAAAATCGCTTCATTAATCATGAGGTTCCCCCTCCCTCAGCTTTGTGGCGGGGGTAGTAATGATGAGGTTCCCCCTCCTGCAGCTTTGTGGCGGGGGTAGTAATGATGAGGTTCCCTCTCTTCGTGGCGGGGGTAGTAATGATGAGGTTCCCTCTCTTCGTGGCGGGGGTAGTAATGATGAGGTTCCCTCTCTTCGTGGCGGGGGTAGTAATGATGAGGTTCCCTCTCTTCGTGGCGGGGGTAGTAATGATGAGGTTCCCTCTCTTAGTGGCGGGGGTAGTAATGATGAGGTTCCCTCTCTTCGTGGCGGGGGTAGTAATGATGAGGTTCCCTCTCTTCGTGGCGGGGGTAGTAATGATGAGGTTCCCTCTCTTCGTGGCGGGGATAGTAATGATGAGGTTCCCCCTCCCGCAGCTTTGTGGTGGGGGTAGTAATGATGAGGTTCCCTCTCTTCGTGGGGGGGGTAGTAATGATGCGGTTCCCTCTCTTCGTGGCGGGGGTAGTAATGATGAGGTTCCCTCTCTTCGTGGCGGGGGTAGTAATGATGAGGTTCCCTCTCTTCGTGGCGGGGGTAGTAATGATGAGGTTCCCCCTCCCGCAGCTTCGTGGCGGGGGTAGTAATGATGAGGTTCCCCCTCCCTCAGCTTTGTGGCGGGGGTAGTAATGATGAGGTTCCCTCTCTTCGTGGCGGGGGTAGTAATGATGAGGTTCCCTCTCTTCGTGGCGGGGGTAGTAATGATGAGGTTCCCTCTCTTCGTGGCGGGGGTAGTAATGATGAGGTTCCCTCTCTTCGTGGCGGGGGTAGTAATGATGAGGTTCCCCCTCCCGCAGCTTTGTGGCGGGGGTAGTAATGATGCGGTTCCCTCTCTTCGTGGCGGGGGTAGTAATGATGAGGTTCCCTCTCTTCGTGGCGGGGGTAGTAATGATGCGGTTCCATCTCTTCGTGGCGGGGGTAGTAATGATGAGGTTCCCTCTCTTCGTGGCGGGGGTAGTAATGATGCGGTACCCTGTCCCCCAGCTTCGTGGCGGGGGTAGTAATGATGAGGTTCCCTCTCTTCGTGGCGGGGATAGTAATGATGAGGTTCCCCCTCCCTCAGCTTTGTGGCGGGGGTAGTAATGATGAGGTTCCCTCTCTTCGTGGCGGGGGTAGTAATGATGAGGTTCCCTCTCTTCGTGGCGGGGGTAGTAATGATGCGGTACCCTGTCCCCCAGCTTCGTGGCGGGGGTGGTTCACCCGTGGAAGGTGCCCTCCTTCGAGCGGCTCCTGTGGCGGGCGTGCCGCGGCTACATCATCGTGGACTTCCGGGAGATGGAGGGCAAGCTGGAGCACCCTGACACGGTGAGGCCGGGGAGGGGAGATAGCCTTCACATGCCTCGATTGCAGTTGTTGACATACATTGAGCCTTGTTCCCCTAGCGGCCATTTTGGGTCTGTCTCGGTTCTAGCCTTGGTTCTAGCCGGTCGGGGGGCGGGGGGGGACTGAAGATGGCCGCTAGGTGAATGAGGCCAACTGCTTCTGCAATTTTTTTAAAGTTTTTATGGCTTGTGAGATCAGGGTCGGGTTATGGACTATGAATATGAGGATAGGGCATCTACATATTGTGTTCCTTTTGGAGGTGTTTGAACAGTTTGTTGATGTTTACCTTGTGATTTTGGCTGGTGTGGAACGTTTGGGTATTGTTGAACCCAAATATCTGCACTTTTCGCATGAGATTTGCAAGAAAATGTAAGTCTGTCAATCGTATTGTGCTGCAGTACACTTCTCACTTGATTCCCTGTATTTACCTGACGATTGACCTTCTGACTTGAATTATTATTACTGGTATTAACATGAATATTGGTTTAATTTGGTGGCTATGATTTCTGTGTTTGTGAATGCGTCGGTGGTGACTCTAATTCCTCGTGCGCCTCATGCCTCCGTGCTGACAGGGCGAGATGGTTCAGTGGACCGTGTTCCTCATCTCCTATTGGGGGGAGCAGATTGGCCAGAAGGTCAAGAAGATCTGTGACTGGTGGGTTCCTTCTGTCCGTTTTTCGTGTCCTTCACGTCGCTGTAACAGCTGTCTGAATTCAGCGTGACACAGTGGTCGTCTCTGCACACAGCTTCCGCACGCAGACCTTTGCGTACCCTGAGAGCACGACGGAGCGCGAGGACATTCTCAGGGGGCTCCAGGGCAACATCCACGACATCAAATTGGTACGTTGGAAATTACTTCATCGATTGACCATTTATTAAAAGATGAATGGTGTTTCTATTGAGCCAATGAGACAAGTTTTTCTTAATTATTGTGTGCATCACGCGTGATAGTTCATTTTTAAATGATGCACATTTGCCCCGGGTTTACTCATCAATGGTTAGCTTTTTTGCTTCCTAGTTGTGCCATATACTGTGGAAAGTAAAAATTGAAATAAAGTCGCTGAGCCCTTGTATAATCATAACGTCCAAGAAACATGTCTCATTAACCAATTGTATTTAAATAAAGTTTTTCCTCTTCGACCCTCACCCTCTCCCCCCCGCCAGGTGCTCTCCCAGACGGAGACCTTCCTGCAGCAGCTGCTGGTGCGCGCGGTGGCCGTGCTGCCCCAGTGGCGGGTGGGCGTGCAGAAGTGCAAGGCGGTGGAGATGGTGCTGAACCTCTGCAGCCCTTCGGTCACCGACAAGTGCCTGATCGCCGAAGCCTGGTGCCCCGTCGCCAAGCTGCCCGAACTGCAGAGCGCCCTCCGGGAGGGAGGGGTGAGTGACCACAGGGGTCCTGTCGCTGACGCAGGATGTCGGAAGATGCGTCGGCATGCGTGCACATGTGTCAAATATGTGAACTTGTGGGTATTGATCCCTTGCAAGAGACAGACGTTTGTTTCCAGGGTCTACTTTTGACTGTGAACTCTTTTCAGTGGGCCCAAACCAGTAGAGAGTGTAGTCCTCATTTCGCATTCAGGCTTATGTGATCTGACCCCCCCCACCCCCCTTACCTTTTCTCGTCCTTTTAGCGCAAGAGTGGCAGTGGGGTGGACTCCTTCTACAACCGCCTGCCCTGCTCCAAGCCTCCGCCCACCCTCTTCCCCGTCAACTCCTTCACCTCCGGCTTCCAGAACATCGTGGAGGCCTACGGGGTGGCCAGCTATCGGGAGGTCAACCCGGGTACGTACTCCCGCCTCCCCACACCCTGGAACCCCAACGGGCATCACAAGAGCTGCCAATGGAGCCGTCAGTAGCTTGTGGTGTGTTGACCGTTTGTGTGTTTGTGTTTGTGTGTGTGTGTGTGTGTGTGTGTGTGTGTGTGTGTGTGTGTGTGTGTGTGTGTGTGTGTGTGTGTGTGTGTGTGTGTGTGTGTGTGTGTGTGTGTGTGTGTGTGTGTGTGTCGCGCTCCGCAGCTCTCTTCACCATCATCACCTTCCCCTTCCTGTTCGCGGTGATGTTCGGGGACATGGGCCACGGGCTGCTCATGGCGCTGCTGGCCCTCTACCTGATCCTGGAGGAGAAGGACCCCAAGTTGAACAACAGCAGCAATGAGGTACTCGCCAAACCGGGGAACCAAACCCGAGGGACCCCCTGGCCTCAACCAGACCCAGTGTCCTACTGGCACACACCTACTGTCGACTAACTTTGTGGACTACGTTTAGTGTTTGTTTACCATTTTTATTTATTGTTTGACTGTTCTCGATCAATCCGTAGTGCCGCAACTCTCCCACGACGTTGTATGGTTCCGTGACCATTAGCCGGTAGATTTCCTGTCCCGTTAGTACCCTGGGAATCCTCAGTCCTCAGTCAGTTAACACCGCTTCAAATGCAGCACAGATGCAAATAACACACAAATCCATAGGGGTGGTAAATGCGTCATGTGAAGGAACCATTTTACACATCCCATGTGATTTTCATTTACACTGTGAAATCTAAATTAGTTCATTGGATCATAGCTCACAAGCTTCCCTCCATAAATGCATCGGTATGACCCTCTATAAATGTATTTTGGTCCGAGGGGGTAATAACTCAACAGTTTGCACTTTGATAGAAACCTCCACCAATTTAGTAGTATATCAAACACAAAGGTGGCTTGATTTGTATTGGAATCTTCCTCGAGTTGAATGAGTGGAACTCCTTTTAACCACACAGTGTCTCACACCAAACTGTGTTCTTCCTAGATCTTCCGGATGATGTTCGGGGGCCGGTATCTGATCCTGCTGATGGGGCTCTTCTCGATCTACACGGGCGCTATCTACAACGAGTGCTTCAGCCGGGGGGTCAGCCCGTTCAGCTCGGGATGGCACGTGGAGCCCATGTTCAAGATCAACAGATGGAAGTGAGTGCTCTTTCCATTTCCAAATCCTACAATAGCTTCCTCTTAATTTTCCGCTTGCAGTGTTCTCAGAGTCATACGTTTCCTAATTTTAGGGCATTACAAATGTTTTGCACGACGGCTATATAAGGCCTATGTTCATCTTGCACCTATCTCCATCAGGGTCAGAAACTAACATGGCTTAGTGCAAACATGTTATTTCTATATTGAATATGAGACTTTTTGGTTGGATTGAACGGCAGCTGTGCTTATTCAAATCCCTTTCGTACACCCTTTGTTACCAGGTTTCACATCAGCCCAGACCGCTTGCAGGGAGCTGTTCAGATTGTCGGGGTGTATTCAAATTGTTTGGGGCGATGCCCCTCGACGCACACACTCACCCGCTTGCTATTTTGCTTTTTCTGACCCCCTCAGTGCCTCTGTGTTGGCGGGGACCCCCCTCCTCAGCATGGATCCCGTGGTTCCTGGGGTCTTCACAAACCCGTACCCCTTTGGAATAGACCCGGTACGGTTCCCTCGCCTGGCTCTTCTGGAGCCCTCTTCCGCATGCTCCTGCCGTGATCTGTCCTTTTGGATCTTCGCTGATCTTCTTGGTGACATGTTGTTGTTGTTGTTGTTGTTGTTGTGGTAACCGTTAGGTCTGGGGCATGGCCAACAACAAGCTGACGTTCCTCAACTCCTACAAGATGAAGATGTCGGTCATCATCGGAGTCATCCACATGTCTTTCGGAGTCTGCCTGTCCTTGTTCAACTACATGTGAGTTTAACAACAGCCCGTACTACACCCATAGGATGGAGACGCACATACCGTCAGCCTCCACTCACGCCTCCAGCCTCCACCCACGCCTCTCTTCTCATGTGTGTCCTCCACCAGGAACCGTGGCCAGATCAGCAACATCTTCCTGGTGCTGATCCCGGAGCTGTTGTTCATGCTGTGTCTGTTCGGCTACCTGGTCTTCATGGTGATCTTCAAGTGGATCGTCTTCAGGCCGGATCAGTCGAAGAATGCCCCCAGCATTCTCATCCACTTCATCGACATGTTCCTGTTCACCGAGAACGCGGGCAACCAGCCCCTCTACCACGGACAGGTGTGTGTGTGTGTGTGTGTGTGTGTGTGTGTGTGTGTGTGTGTGTGTGTGTGTGTGTGTGTACGCACGCTTATGTCTATCCGCGCATGTCTACGTGCGTTGTGTGTGTGTGTGTGTGTGTGTGTGTGTGTGTGTGTTAATACATAGAGTGTCCCCTCCCCCAGATGATTGTCCAGAAGGTCCTGGTGGTCCTGGCACTGTGCTCAGTGCCCGTGTTGCTGTTCGGGAAGCCCACATTCGAGTACATCACGCACAAGATAAGACTCCGCGGCGTGGTAGGTCTTACCCCACCCCTCCCCCCCCCCACCTCACGGCCTCGCGTTCTCCGGTTGGCGCGCCGTTCTGCTGATCTGATCGCCCTCTTTCACGGTGTTCCAGAGTGGGGAGAGGCGTCCGCTGGTGGAGAACGGCTCCATCAACGCCAGCCAGGGAGAGGAGGAAGAGGAAGAGGAGGAAGAGGTAAGAGGGATAGTGTAATGACCTTCGGCTTGCACATCACCTTGAAGTGTTGAACAGTCCTGCTATTCTAATGAAACAAACACATATTTATGTCTCTCATTCTACCCCCCCCCCCCCCCCCTTCTCCTTCTGTTGCAGACGTTTGATGCTGCAGATGTGTACATGCATCAGGCCATTCACACCATAGAGTACTGCCTGGGCTGCATCTCCAACACGGCCTCCTACCTCCGACTCTGGGCGCTCAGCCTGGCGCACTCACGTCAGTGACGCACACACTCACACACACAGTCTCACACACTCACTCGCTCACACGGTCACACACACCCATACACTCTCACAGTCACAGTCACGCACACGCTCGCGGTCACACGACTCACCGTCGCCACTTCCTCAGTCATCCTTTAAATAATCCTTCTCGGACCATCGCTCATTGTTGAGCTCGAGGTCCGCCGTTGTGCCGTACAGCGGCGGTGTCCTCCATGCCTGGGGAGTCACTGCTGGTGTCTTGTCCCTGTAGAGCTGTCGGAGGTGCTGTGGGTGATGGTGATGCGGCAGGGCGTGAAGTGGCAGGGCTACACGGGCTCAGCGGCCCTGTTCTTCGTGTTCGCCTTCTTCGCCCTCCTGACGGTCGCCATCCTCCTGGTCATGGAGGGCCTGTCCGCCTTCCTGCACGCGCTCCGTCTGCACTGGTGAGAAGAACAACCCTCGCCAGACGTCACTTTGACCAATCAAATGATTTCATGAGTCAGCCTCTGCCTCTAGGATTCCAGGCCTCTCGGAGAGGGTTTGAGTGGGCCCGAAGGACCGCTCAATAATCCATGTTGTTTTCATTCATTTCCAGGGTGGAGTTCCAGAACAAATTCTACGGCGGGAGTGGTTACAAGCTCTGCCCCTTCTGCTTCACCTCTCTGATCAACGCCTCAGTGGCCATCTGATGGTCGAAGGATTGTGCAACAGTTATGCCAGAGGGAGTGCGTTCATCAGTGTGATGTAGATCGATCATGAAGCAGCCGCACACATTTCAGCATTTGGTTGAGCCATAATGATTCTCGTTTTTTATTTATCTGCAATTTGGTCTTAAGAAATGACTTGGTCTGTGGCTTAGACTGTTCTGTGACATCAGTGGGCGCACAATGTCATTATGAATAAATAATTATCATACTGCACTAAAGTTGTTCTATTTAAACTAGAAATTACCTTCTGTATTCCTATCAGTTTTGGCTACTCAAACTTTTGAATTGCATCGTCTTATCCTTTTTTACTTGTTCACATACTCAGGAAACGATAGACATCTTTGTGATGATGATGTAGACATGGACTTTGGAAAGGGACACGTAATTTTTTAACAGTTGAAAAAAGATTTGGCCAATTATTAAATAATCGGCTGAAAGTACTAGGATGGTTTTGATATGCCAAAAATCTAATGTTCATTTTGGATGCTTCAACTGTAAGGGCTTCCTGAAAGAACATTCCTAAGGCATTAGTCAATAGAAATTGTTTTTTTTGCTGGTGCCTTATATACAAAATGAGATGAAATGAGTGCCTGTGAATACATGACATCTGAATGGGTGATGCCACACCACAACGGTTTCGATCAAAACTATAACCATGTTAATGGATGAATGCACTACCATTAATAATTGTACAATGAAAAAAATAAATCGGGTTTTTGCTTCTTAATATGATTTGTTTATTTTCTTATTGTAAATTGCAATTTGCCTCACACACACGGCTTAGAATATGTCAGGGGTCGGCAACCCTAGCAACAACTCTGGCACGTGGCAGCATAATATTGCGCCCCCCCCCCCCCCCTAATATTTATTGGGGGGGCAATATTTATTCATAATGTCAAAATATAACACTTTCAATAAGAATATGTCAAAGTTAGATCAAACTAATGGTGCATATATTTCAGCTTTCTTTAGACCGTTTCTGTTCAGCATTTTTTAATTGTATTTTTCAGACTGGCTGGCCCTAGCTCCCATGTGGCTACGCCCCTGGTTGTGAGTAATAGACAAGAAAATATTTAAAATATTTTTGCAAGTGGATGCATCGCCTTGACATGATTTTGCAAAGCTGTACGTGTCTTAAAGAAATTTATGTGGATGGTTCCAACATTTTCATATATTAGCGTTTTTTGCATTTCTCACAGTGCAAATATGTTTTTAAATGAGTTTCTGAAAGTGGTGTTTTAAGATGGGTGTAATTATAATTTGTAAGCCCATGTTGCAAATATAACAAAAAAAACATTTCAAATGTTGATGCATGATTGTGGACTATATTGAAATAATACAATTACAGGAACATTTTCTGGAAATGTTTTTGGTCGCTGTGTCATAATTCAGCTTAATATTTAATACATTGTTGCTTAACGCACACTCATTAACGAGAAAATGTCAAACTTGCACTGCATGTTGAAAAGTTTGCTGACCCCTGGAATATGTTAATAAAATTGACTTTTGATAATTAAATTGTCTTGCAATTTACAGTCTCAATTATTCTAATCTGGTACATATTTGTATATCATGGCTGAGTAATAATACATAAACGGAACTAATAACCGCTGGCCTAAATTCCGGGAGTGTACTTTTTGAGTTGCACAGCCTCAACTTAACGGATGTTGCGCGAATGTCAAAGATGGCGCTCCCCATGTAGACAGTAATGTCTTCACTATGTAGTGCATAGACTTGTGAATCGTAGACTGCCTCGTTGGAACTGAATTGAATATTTATTTCTGGATTTTTTTGTAACTATATGTAAGGGTAGAGGACCTTGGCAGAGATCATGGCGGTTCTGGGCGACATAAGTCGAAGTGTTCGACTGCTGTTAGGTCAAATGCATCGCTGCAGGACGACTACTGCTGGGAGCAAATCTATATTGTTGGGTAATAACATCTTTCAGAGTTTACCTTTTGTCGTCTAAAGCGTTTTTTATCTCTGGTGGTATCTCTGTTTGAATGCGATCTCTTCTCGGCTGGTTCACCTCAACCGATGTGTTCTCCCTCCAGCTCGTGGATTCGGCCAGGCAGCCCCGCAGTCCAAGCCGGTGGTCGATGACAACGAGGCGGTCAGTCCGACGTTTGTCAACAGGAACCCCCGCAACCTCGAGCAGATGGCCCTGGCAATGAAAGACAGGGGATGGGGTACGACCTGGCCCCATAGAGAGTTCTACCACAGGTGTGTACCGATTCAAATCTTGGCTGATGTATCATTTTGCGGTGATCAGGTTCAAGAAACTAAGAATATATATGAATCAGGGTCAAGAAAATAAGAATATATATGAATCAACATTGCCTCCTAGACATTTCCCCTCACAACATCTAACTATATAACCTCAATACCAGATTTAAAGATTAGAGATCCAACCTGATCATATGATTTAAAAACCTAGTTATTCTTAAACCTCACCTGACATTTCAAAACAACGCCAGTCCCAGTTCTAAATCTCTGTCTCTGTCTCTCTCTCCCCCTCTCTCTCTCTCTCCCTACCTCTCTCTCCTCAGGTTGGTGTTCACCCGCTCCCAGCACCACGTGACGGCCGAGGTGTTTGCCTGCGACTCCCCCACCCCGGTGCTCTCCTGCTCCACCAAGGAGTGGGCGGTGAAGCGGGAGCTGGCCTCCACCCGCTGCGTCGCGGCCTGCCAGGCCGTGGGCGAGGTCCTGGCCGAGAGGTGCCACCGGGCGGGCATCACGCGCATGGTGTACCGGGCCATCCCCTGGCAGTTCCGCTCGGACGCTGTGAGTACGACGCCGCAGACCCTGCGCTCTGAAACCGCTGCTTGGTTAAAGGGTTGGGGTTTGACCACCGAGGTGTGGGTAGGGTTAGTCTCTACAGGCAGTTCTTAAATCCATCCATTAGCCAGTGTCTCAGCAATGATCCGTTAGAGCAGGGGTCAACAACACAGCGCCCGCGGGCTCCACGGCGCCCGCAAGGACCTTATGAGGCGCCCGCAGGCCTGTTCTAAACATAGCACAACTCATTCTTGAACAACTCTATCCCACCTTTTTTAAGTCATTGTTGATATGTATTGTGAGAGATCATTAATAATAATATATAACTTAAACTATCAAACTGAGCAAATTTGTTATTTCAGAAGTCTATCAAACTGGGTGCCCTTCGTATGACTCAGAACCCATGAAGTAGCTCTTAGGTTCAAAAAGGTTGGTGACCCCTGCGTTAGAGATTCAGTCTAGACGAAAGCCGATCTCTCATCAGTCTTACACACATGTCTATGGAAGAAGAACATTTTAAACTTTCTTGAAGTATAGGTATTTGTTTTTTTCCCCCACATTTCTTCTGTTTAATATAGCGAATACAAATTCTCATCTCTGGGCGATTTAGAGTGAATGTAGCGTACACCACTTCTGGTGGCGGTTTGGAAAATGGTCATCTACAGCTCACGTACAAGTTTCCTCCTGCATAGACTGAGGGAAAACTCTGCAGTGCAATCTCAAAAACCGTTTTCAACTTGTGAACGGGAGAGATTGAAAATGCTGGTGTAACCATGGCCTGTGTTGTAGCAGTCCAGAGGCGTGTTGTTAACCGGGTTCTGTCTTCCTCTGTGTGGTAGATCCAGTCCTTCAGGACGGCACTGAAGGACGGAGGACTGGTCCTCAGTGAGCCCAGGAGGCAGTACATCGCAGCCCGAGTGAAGGCCCCGCCCGGCCCCATGTGAATATTGAAAATCGGAATTAAAAGAATGGTTCACTTGTTGTTCTGCAATCTATTTCTGAAAGTAGCCTGATGAGTCGGTCTACCCTTAAACACAGCTACGTGGAAAGTATGCAGTGTTGTTCAGTTATATCCTTTTGTAGTCTGGTATATTGAGTAAAACAAAACGGCTGCTTTAAGTGGAATATTTTATTGGATCACTCGTAAAGCAAGTGTTGTAAACGGTAAAATATGTGTGCTGAGAGACATGGTGGGAGGTCATAGAAATACGTCTGATACAATTCATCATAACACAAGGTGACCATAGGCTCAGGGAATGGACATGGTGTGTGTGGTTAAATAATAAAGTGCATGATGTTTCATGCATGCCATGAAAACAGCAAGTTCTACGTTGGCCAGTGTGAACACCAAAGTATCATAAACCCGATCAGAGTGTAGGGGTAAAAAAGCACATCCATTAAATACACATTAGGACATAATCCTGAATGCATTCAGTCCTTTCATTGAAGGAAGATACGAAAAAGGAAAATAACATGCCCCAGCATTAGTTCAGCATTTCTATATATATTTATATATGCATGTAATACTTTCAAAGTAGGAACAGCAAAACATCCCCCATTGCGAAGTACAAAATGGAACCACAATTACACACTTACTAACAGTCACCAACTTGTAGTGAATATATATCCTAAAAATAAATCCAAGAAAACAAGTAGCCTTAACTTTCTTAAACTAGATTCATGTTTAAGGCACTTATAGATTTGATTTGTTTTACAATGAAAAGAAAAGTACTGTCTTTTTTGCTGTCAACTTAAAACATGAATTGGTATGTTGGAATACATTGTTATGCACCCAGCTTAAATCTCTCTAAGTAAATACATAAACTGTTACTCTCTTTACAAAACTCATCTACACTGGCAGCATATAGTCTCAAACAAGTTGAATGGAAAAATACTTTGAATTGCATATACATGCCTTTAGTTGGGAGGTATAGAACTTATAATATGTGAGGTCCTTAGTGGACCAGGGGGGTATTCAAAGTAAATAACAGCAGAGAAAGGGATGACACTGGATCTGAGACATGCATGAAATAAACAGAAATAATGTCTTGAATACCTAAACCAATTTGGTGGCCAGTTATGCTTTTTACGGCCCCAATACTGACCGGCTCTCGATACAGCGAGCATATAAAAGGTATTCCCCAACGGAATAAAATGGATGCATAAAAAAAAGATTGGACCAATATTTTAAAAGAGTGACAATAAATTAGTGAGAGCGATAATGCAACTGCGTTCAAATAGCTTGTCGAGAGAATACTTCAATCAGTCACGCTTCACAACCTCTGCCCACTTGGACATCATGGTATTTGATTGAATCCCTCGATCAACACCCTCCTCCTCTTTTCCGTTCAACCAATCACATGCTTTTCCCATCCGCATCCTGTGTCCTCTTCTCTGGTTGGCTGCGGGGCTCGGGGGAAACGTCCACACAGGCTCTCTGGTGAGTCAGGCCCTTCCGCGCCTGGCTCCGCCTCCGTTGCAGCGGAGATCGCCGCGGACTGCTGGGTAACTGGAGGAAACAAATGAACATTAAACTTCCTCTCAAAGATCCCGATGCTATTCCAAATGAGGCCACCGTGTTCTCCCTTCAGAAAGCAGCCGATACCGACGTTTGTGTAAATGTTCAAGGAGAGGTGACAGGAATATTCCAGCCAGAAAAGCATCCAATAAAATAAAAGGCCAATTTAATTCCTCAGGTCTATGCTACGGCCTCACTGCCCCCTTCTCTGACGGTTACCTTGTCGTCGTCCAGCTCGCTGATGGACTGCATCAGAGAGAAGAGGTTCATCCTCCCGCTTCGGTTCAGGACCGTCTGGAAAAGAGAGGAGAACAAACGCCGGGCATGAACCCCGGGCACAGCGGGAGAGCCGGATGGAGGTCTGAGGGGAGCGGGGCATTACAGCGGGAGGGGGGGCCTTCTCACCTTGTCACTGTCCTGCACTGTGATCGTAGGATTGGGATTGGCAGCTGCTGGGGCTGGGGCTTCCATTAGCGAAGGTTCCTGATTGGTTGCAGGCTGGTCCTCAAAAACCTTTTTTTTTAGGGTTAGGAGTATAAAGAAAAGATGTATGATTTAATATTTTAAGTCTTCAGACTTCAGTCTTCAATTATAATGTAACCGTAAAGACATTACTTTGTCCATGCCAACAATATCAGGTATCTCATCCTCTTCTTCTTCGTCCTCATCAGTATCTTCCTCTTCAAAATCCTCCTCTCCCTCGTCCCCTTGGCTATCTCTTTCGGTTTCTGGTTCGTCCTCCTTGTGAAGTGATATATTTCTCTGATCTCTTGACTTCCGCCGCCAGAGGGCGCTGTGGCGCTGCTGGCTGTAAAAAAATGTTTGCTCGTTGAAATGGTAACGTGCACCTGCCATTGACCACGGCTACGTAGTGAGAGTGGATGAGGAATCAAAATGCGACATTTCAAGGATTTATATACCGTAAAAAATAGGTATATATTTTTTACTGGTTAACTTATATTCCTCCGGCTCCTAGACAAACAAACTAAAGAAAAAATTGAAAGTTAAAATAAAATAAAAAGGCTACTCCCCAAAATGGCCGCCACCGCTCCCCATTACCTATTTCCCCGGGGCATGCGGCAGTGGGTCTGACCTGGCGTTCAGGATGCCGTTGTAGGTCTGCAGCTGCCGGGCGAAGCCGTCGTTGGGTCTGGTGATCGGCCGGCACTCCCGTACGTAGGCCTGCGCCACGTCCACCGGCCAGCGCTGCTGCTTCATGGCGTAGGCGATGACCGTGGACGCTGAGCGGGACACGCCCATCTTACAGTGCACCAGCACCGCCTGCCCGCTCTTCCTGAAGGGATTAAGACAGAGAGAGTGAGAGTATTACAAATAAACCTGTCATATCACTGAAGACTGACACTTAAGACAGACGTCATGCTTAAATCTACACCTCGATCTCTTTCTCAGCCCTGGGATTAGATAAACACACGCACAAGCATGCACACACACACACACACTGAACCTTTTTAGATACCTTGGCACCCCATTAATGTTTGCAGACGTCTGTGTCATAATAACCGGCTTAGATTCCATTCCAAATTGTGCCTGAAGATCCTGTTCTGATCTCTGATCCGTAGCAGAGAGCCTGGTTCATAATGGTCCCAGGTATACAGTTTATGATGATATTGTTGTATATTACTCTGTCATGGCTGGGGAGACGAAGTGGAAATTTGTTTTCTGGCCAATGGCTCACCAAAATGGGTCACCATGTGCTAGATTTAGTCTTTGATGGATTCAAATATCGAGGAGAGGTTCTTCTCTAGCCACGACGACAAACCCTCCCTTTTCTTGAGAGGCACGTCCCACCTCAACCTCCGATTCATGAAAAACGTTCGTTAAAATGCCGTCGGACCTCGGCTGAATAGGGCTTTTAAACAAGGGGGCGGGGTTTGAATCCAAGGGGGCCCGCTGAAGACAGCTTGAGTTTATATATTATAAATTATGCTTCGTAGGAGCCTAGGTTCGGCTGGCCCTCTCGGCCTCCCTCCCAACCTGACCGAACGGTTTGAGCGGCTTCACCTGGCGGTGTTGATGAACTGGTAGGTGTCGGTCCAGTGGGGTAGAAGGTCGGTGGCCTCCACATCGTACACCCTGATGTTCATGTAGGTGAACGCCTCGGGGAAGAAGTTGTCGATCTCCCGAGTCACGTTGAGGATGTAGCCCACACTGCAACACACAGACCACGTTTAAAAAACACAGATCGTCGTATTCTGGTTGGATGTCCTTGTAAACAACACGTGACCACCAGAAGTGTGTTCCCCAAACACCAGGGAGGACGACAGGATCACTCACTTGTTTTTCTGCAGCTCCTCAAAGTTGGCAGCATTCCACTCCGAGCCCTGGAAAAAGCAAATCGAAGGGAAACAGAGGACAGTGTCTTAACCCCAGGGAGGGGAGGAGAAGGCCACAGTATTGCCGCTATCGCTATACACACACACACACGGCTCTGACGCAGGAGGAAGGAAGCCTCCAAGAAATAGGGGAAGTAGAATGCGAAACACCGTGTTCCCTCAAGGCAGGGGAATGAGTGCATGAGTCGTCTAGAAACACACGCCTCCACAGCTGAAGAGAACATCAACAAGAACGCTTGTCACTGTTGATGTTCTCTTCGGCTGTCAATGCTGTTGTTACAGTTGTTGTTCTACTTTTTGCAAAGTAGATTTTTTTTTTTAAAAAGGACGTCTTTGTGGGCCGCATTCCAATTAATACCAACCCCCACCATCTTCCCTCCCCCGGTAGAACCAAGGGGGCAGACGGTTACCCCCCTGGGCTCCGTCCCACCTCACCAGGTAAAGGTAGTCGAAGATCCGGGAGGGTTTGTCCATCTGGGCGAAGGTGACCATCATCTCATTGTCGATGTACTCCCTGTAGGCCGTCATGTCCATATTCATCCTGGTCTCCAGGCCGGTGCGAACCTGGAGGCGCAGAGACCAAAGGCGTCCCCCACCGTCAGACCGTCCTCACACAAAACGACTGTCCACTGTCTCAACATAACTGGGGGAAAATCAATCCCCAAGCTTTTCTGCTCTAGCGGGACATCCTTGAGGAGGACTCCATCTGGAGCCCTACCTGCTCCTTAGCGACAGGTGAAGCTACAGACTCGGATGTTCAGGGGATAAGCCCCATGAGTTGGACTTGACAGATTAGCCTATTGTGTCCATCCCCTACACAAAGCCTCTGCTGAGGGATTTTGAAGGACTGAAGGACTAAAGAGTCCACCAGCGGTGGCCCTCTCACCATCTTGGAGGTCAGGTTGTCCAGGTCCTCTGTCCTCATGATGTCCCGGAGGTGGTCCTTGATCTGGGCCTCGATGGAGGAGCGCTGGGAGAACCTGCTCACAGCAGGGGGACAGGAACCACGCTCAACACGGACACATAGCGCAGAGAGAACCACGCTCAACACAGACACATGGCACCGGGAGAGAGAGAGAGAGAGAGAGAGAGAGAGAGAGAGAGAGAGAGAGAGAGAGAGAGAGAGAGAGAGAGAGAGAGAGAGAGAGAACCATGTTCTACATAGACACACGGCGTCTATGTACGGTATACACGGTGGCTCTGCACATAGGTGCACGGGGAGAGAGGTAGAGAGAGAGAGAGAGAGAAAAACGAGAAGAGAGAGACGGATCAAGACAAGGAGAGGAGGACTCACTCACCCCTGTCCTTCGCTCTCCTTGCGCATCGACTGCAGGTCGTTCATGGCCTCCCACTCGTTGAGGCAGTAGCGGTCCGACTCCACGTAGCGCTGGTAGTGGGCGGCCCAGTCCAGCCCACAGCCGGGGATCACCGCTCCCTTCACCGCCCGCTCACAGCAGCCATGCAGGGCCTGAAGCACCGACCTGGGGGGGGAGAGAGAGAGAGAGAGGGGGGAAGGGGGAGGGGGAGAGGGAGGAGGGAGAGAGGGGAGGGAAGGGCGAGAGGGGGAGGGTGAGAGGGGGAGGGAGAGAGAGGGGGGGAGAGCAGAGAAGGGGGAGAGAGGGGGGGAGAGAGAGGGGGGAGAGCAGGAGAGGGGAGGGAAGGGCGAGAGGGGGAGGGTGAGGGAGAGAGGGAGAGAGGGGGAGGAGGAGAGAAGGGAAGGGGGAGAGAGGGGGGAGAGCAGGAGAGGAGGAGAGGAAGTGGGGGAGAGGGGGGGAGAGAGAGAGGGATGAAACATCTCTCTCATTTCCATCAGTTTAAAATAGTTTTAAACATAGACTATAAAAGAATACACAGCGTGACAGCGCGGCAGAAGACTATGGCCTAAACTCATTGATATTCAATCCTTGTTTGCTTTTAAAAAAACATAACATGGAGATGAAGTAAACAGATCCTAACCGAACAAAGACTGCTCGCTTTGTATTAAGAGAATTAGATCCCATTGATTTTGAACGGTGGTGTTTTGGGTGGTCCGGGGATTTGCATCAAACCGTCACGAGCTACTGATAGGCCTTAAACAGGAACTACACGCAACTTTCGTCTCCCAGGGCTTCACAAACATGCGGTCAGGGCTGCCTCTGCCACAAACAACGGTTTACAAAGTGGAACATATCTGTTGGCCCGTGAACAGAATGAACACAGTGCCTCATTCTGAACTCAACTTACAGACCGTTTACCACCATCACACAGGACTACAGGAAAGGTCATAGCCCATATTCACTAGAGGATAGGACATAGGTCATAGCCCGGGACTACAGGATAGGACATAGGTCATAGCCCATATTCACTAGAGGATAGGACATAGGTAATAGCCCACATTCACTACAGAGTATGTCATAGGTCATAGGCCACATTCACTACAGGAGGGGACAAAGGTCTTGTCAGGGTTGTGTGTCTATGTTGTGCGCATCTACGTTGTGCATGTTTCGGCCTGTGACCGTGACTCACCACATGGTCTGGATAGACACGGGCTTGAAGATTCTGGTCTCCTCTGCTGTGGTCACACTGAATCCGCTGGCAGAATAAAGAGATGGAGACGATAAGGAAAGAAGATCTGACATATCCGTTTCCCCAGAGTTGCGAGAAAGAGAATAAGGAAGTCGTTACACAACGTATCAACAAGAGAAGATAAAACCTCAAACGCTAGTCGAAAGGCCGCGTAAACCCGTGGTTCAATGAAAGTCAAATGTTACGTTTTGTTTGTCAAAAGACAAACCCAGGACAAACTGCAACTGAATTACTGAAGGCATGGCAGGGGACGCGTTGGAAACTAATAAACAACAACCAAACAACACAGAGACCTAGGGTTTAAACGTGTTAGCTTTGAGAGGCTGGGAGGCGGGTGTCAGCTCTGCTGAGTCAGCTTGTGGTATGGAGTGTGAATGTGTCTGCAGGCCTGTGAGGGACGTGTGACATGAGCCCGGCTCATCGCTGAGTGACGCGTTTTCCAAATGAGCCGTTAGTCCGGTGACAGGATCAGTTCTCTTATCATTCAGCGGCTCCACGGTGTTGTTTCTGCGCTCAACGACTTTCAGTTCCAGCCTTGGAAATGCATTCTGTTCCTATTCCTCTACTCTCTGTAGAACTCAGACGCTGTTAGTTAAGCTCGCTCTCAGCCAAGGATAAATTTGTAATAGAATAGAATAAATAAATAAATAAATAGATGCTTACACAAATAATTCATAATGAATTAAAAAATGGGATATTGAACCTACAAATAATAATGACGCATTCACATAACCGAGACTCGCACCGAGTCGTACAAACATTCACTACATTCTGACAGTGTGTGTGTCCGTCAAACTCGCGTTGCCAAGCAACCGACATCACCATTACCATGCCTCATGCCTAAAGTATCAGCCCTGCATACAAGGCAGAGCGCTGATCCAGTCTGTTATGAAACAACAATCAAATAATGTTCAGCCAACACACACACACACACACACACACACACACACACACACACACACACACACACACACACACACACACACACACACACACACACACACACACACACACACACACACACACGTCTACGTGTTTACACAGCGCGCTGACCTGAGTGAGCAGACCAACGGCAGTTTACAGTAGAGACGATTCAACTCTATTAATACAGCCATGACTCAAGCTTTATGGCCGCGCTCCCGGATTACGAAAGCCGGCCAGCAGTGGCTGCCGCCAGGTGCCTGTGCCGTGCGCTGTAACCACACCGAGTGGGCTCCCAGCTCTCAACCGCCCAGCCTTACCCGTCTCCGTCCAGGTACACCTGGGTGTCGCTCCACACCGGCAGCACTAGCCCGATGGTGCACTCATCGCTGGAGGGCGGGGTGGGAGAGAAGAGAGAGAAGACGAATAAGAGGAAGTGGAGAAGACGAGAGAGAGTTTGTTGGCTTTGAGCGCTTCAAAGAATTTGTTTCCTAAAAAGGTAATGTCATTTTTAGCAGAGCACCCCGAAGCATAATGGTTCAAGTTATAGACACAGACACAGAAAGACACACAGACACACACACACACACACAGACACACACACTAACCTGTCTGCCTTGGGGAAGTCCATTCCCAGCAGGATGCTCTCATGTTTGTTACTGCAGGTGGAGATTACTATCAGGTAGCGGACCCGTACAGGACTCGAAGACTCCAGCTGAACCGCCTGCAGGACGGTCAGACAGACAGACGGACAGACGGACAGATCCAAAATGAGAGTGGAACAAATTACTATGAAAAACTTTTCACCAAACTATGCAGCGAGAAAAAAAAAAAACACTCTAACCACGCGGTTTGAATTGTGAACATGTCCTAGATGCGTGCCTCCCTGCAAGCGAACCAGCCTCAGCCTGGCATCAAACCCAGATTACATTAACCCTGTCCTCAGCCAGCTTTGAACAAAAATCCCATACAAATCCCAATGACTTGACTTGAGACACTGTTAATATTGAATGGACGTTCAATTGAATAGTAAGACCTAAGCACCGAGAGAATCCATACAATCTGATTGCATGAGCCGTTCTATTGGTCAACCCAGACCCAGCCAACTCTTCACAAGCCAATCGGTAAGGACTGAAACAGGAAGTACCCGTAATTGGTAGATAATGTCGGACCTAGTGGATTATTAAACGCCGGAGTGGTGTACGCTGCTAACAACACAGTTCCTAACAATAGGAGGATATGAGTCACTTTAATCTAACGGGTTATGGATTCAAGTGGTTTCTTATCAACCTAATCAGCTGAAATGAAAAAATTCTTCTGCGCCGCTCTGCAGAATGCTTCAGCGTTGTCAAGCATCTTCTGGTCGACAGTTCCGGTCGCCCGTCTGGTTTGAAGCCGACAGCAGAGGGCTCCTTTGAACGCACTCTGCGACACATCACACACAAGCCGCCTTAACTGGAACATGACTAACGTCTCGATGGCCGTAGGTGGGGAAAATGCCACCCACCAGTTTGACGGTGTCCTCGGGTCTGAGCAGCGAGACCATAGCCTGGAGGTGTCTGTGGCGCGTGTCTGGCGGTGGCCCCCCCTCCTGCTTGGGAGAGGGGCTGCGATCGGGCGAGAGACCCTCGCTAGCGGCCTCCCTCTCTCCCTCTTCCAGCAGGAGGACAACCCCCTTGACCAATGCAAAGCTCTCCCTGTAGGGGACAGCAAGACAGACGCTTTTCAAATCGGCCCGGATCATTTCTTTGGCACAAGTCGGTCACCGAGGCAGAGCCAATCAAACGGGTGGCGTTTAATCAAACGGCAAATCTACCTTTTCTGTAGTTTTCCTCTGCTAGGGATGCTTTCATCCTTTGAAAAACAAAAACACACAAATATTACCAACTGCACAACTAAACAAGGCAATAGTACGATAACACAAAGCATTTTCAATTGTGGCAGTCCAATGTAGGTTTGTGTGTATGTATTTACACATTCCATACATCTCCCTTCACTGACTCCTGGCCGTGGAAGGGTGGGCGGTTCTAAGCATGTATGCATGTGTTACATAACTGTACAGAAATGTCATTCAGCAGTCATCTCTGAAGGAGTGACAGAGCTGTGATAATAAGGAGCTGTGTTAACACAACGTGGTTCAGGGACTAGGTAGTGCGACATGTTAAAAAAATGAGGATTAATGCAAAAAACTAACATGGGGTGCAGGAGAGAATGAAGAAGAAAGACAGAGAGAATGTGGATTGGGAACCAGCGACAGGGAGGAGAATAGAAGCAAACTGTGGAGTAAAGGGTTTGAGAGAAACTTGAGACACCGGCATTACCTGTTATGCAACTGACATGTCCAGACAGAGTCAAGAAACAAAACAAAAAAAAGAGGGAAATAAGATGAGAAGCAGGCATAGGAAGATCACTGCAAAGGATTGGGGGGGTTTACAAAAGGAGAGAAGAGTAGTTAACAAATGAGTTAACAGTAGGAAAGCACTACAGCTTTTTGTTTTTATATCAGAGGGGAGAGGCGGGCCACTTTACAAACGGGAATGCTTCTTAGTTTTTACCTCACATGGCCACAGCACAACTCATAGCTCGGAGGCAACTAAAGTTTAATCATTGAGCTGTTTTTAATTAAGCGAAAGGGAAAGAATGACATGTGAAACAAGAAAAGATAAACACGACAGATAAAGCCATAGACAAAGGTTGATGAGATTGTGAAGCATTGGCCTACGTGTCAATGTAAGACTGAGTAATGGACTACCAGATTATAGGTGAAATTGGGTGTCTACTGTCTATATAACTAGCTTAGGCATTGTTCATGTTCCACGATAATAGACATTACAGAGCGGTATTCAATTGCAGCATTCCTGCTTTTCCACGAGCCAAACAGTGCAGCTATGCAACAAACAGTTACATCGCCTGCGGGGGAAGATTGTTTTTCATGGCTAATGGTTTCTGCATGAATGGTCTAATTCAGGCAGTTTGTGTGTCTACAGCACAGTGTAGCATATGATGTGCAGTCAAGGCACACAGCAAACCAAACCCTATTCAACAATGACTATATTGCTGTGTGCGGCTTGAGGCGCCATGGAGAGCAGGCTATACTTACAGGCGCGGTGGAGACAGAAGGTGTTCTGTGCAGGGTGAGAAGAGCCATTCCACAGCACAGAGACGCTCAACACCAGCCTGTCCAGTTTGGACTATGGTTCTCGAAATGGGACGCGAGACCCAGAGAGCCGTCGGGAGAACCGTGTGCCCGGCAGAGCGTGTTGCAGGCGGGCGTGTCAGCTCTCAGATATTTGGTTCTTTCTGAAGTGACAGTGGACGATTTGCAAGGGGGGGGGGCGGGCACCGGGGTGAGAAACGCAATTAGAAAGCTCAATCACAACATCGCTTCAATACCCACCCAGCCACCCAATAAAGCGAGAAAACACGAGTTCCTTCGCGAAATAAATTGAATTTAAAACCATGCGCTCCTATGCCTGGGAAGGAAAACGTATCCCGAGGAGGCAGGGATTACCTTCTAGTGTTCTTCCCACGCAGGAATGTTCTGCCACAGTGATCTGCAAAACTGGGATCAAATTGTAAAACGTATGAATCCTTGGTCCGATCGTGTGTTGCTTTCATCCACGAAGTCTTTGGGAGGTGATCTCGACGGATAAGTCCAGCAGAACCACTGAACAGAAGACGCGGCGAAGGCTTTCACCAAGTTAAGACTCCTTTGAGCGTCGAGGATCCTGGGTTCTGACGCCTAGCGTCCACGGCCATGCAACCAGGAAGAAAGGCACACGAAGAAAAGTAAACATGACCTTAAGGAACGACGTAAAAAAAACACAGTAAAAGAATGTCTGCCACCGAATTGAAATAAACTACAAAATGCATACAAACATAACTCATGTTTGGCAAATATTAACATTTACCAATTTACATTTATATTTCTTTATCCATGTTTTGACAGCGTTCTCTTTTTTAAGAAGAGAGTCGGAGAATATATGCTTTTATTTTTTATTTTGTTGTTTTTGCTGCATTCCGCTGGGTTCAATATATTTATTACGGAATAACGGCTCACGCGCATGCGCATTGTAGCCTGACGTCATGTCTGTGCGTGTCTACTAGTCGTCCGACTTGCACAAACTTACCAGCCATTGACATCTGTCCTGCACTTTTATCCTCTGTTAAACATTAACCCAGCTCCTCGTGGTAAGGGGACTGCGGCAGCGGTGCTGTCCTGCTCAGTGTTTCTGGATGCAAGCTGTGCAGAAACTCATGAAGGTCTTCATAACACGACGCATCCCCCCAGAAGGGGCGAAGCTACTGTCCCAGGCCGGAGTGTAGGTTTACGTTATTCTTATTAATATTATTCCAAATGCTAGCCTGACAGGTGTACTGTGTTTTACTGTCTGTTCCATAGATTACATTTGTCGCACGGATCACTTCCACCATGTGCAGTTGTCAAGTTTAGGACTTGCCTTCATTGAACAGAACCGTCCACTTTGTTGTATTCAATATTACAATACTTAGTTTACATTGACTTGTTTCAATGAACCAGGGTCAATGGTGGGAAGCTGTTAGAGTATTAATTTCTTAATTTCTTCGTTACAATCTATTTTTAAGAAGGGTCTTACCTAACACACTTGCCACAGTTGGTCCTCTTGGCCAAAGGTCAGGGGTCAGACTGGAGCCCCATGCCGCTCTCCCACCCCTCTGCAGCGGCATATAGCTGCTCTGCACTCCGTAGCTTCTCATGTAGTGTTTTTATTATTGTACTATACTGTATGGTGGTGAATAGATACTTAAATATTAAATAATAAATATTTGAATGAAATAAGCTTTGCTCTTTAATGCATGCTAATCCTATTCTTCTAAGTCTATGTGCCTGTCCGCTCTTCCATCAGATGTGAGGTGGCTCTGTGGGACTCCGATGAACCGGTGCCCAGGGCAGAGCTTCTGAAGGGGGTGAAAGGAGCTCACGGTATTCTGTGTTTACTCTCAGACAAGATCGATGCAGAGCTCCTGGATGCTGCAGGTACACGTCACTAGTGTCTGGTGGTAGCCCACAAGACCCCCTCTGTTATCCCCTATATGTTCAGAGTTCACCTAGACTCTGCATAGCCACGCCCTCCCACCCTTCTTACGCACTCGGTGTATGTTGCACGTCTTGACACTTAATGTAAGCACTTATTGTGTGTTGTACTAGTGTTAACCTAGTGATTGTTAGTGCTTGGCACTTGGTTCTATGAACATCCTAACTGTACCAGCAGAGATATATTGTTCCTCCTTCTTCTGACAAATGTACTTAGTGCAAATGAATGTAAATATGAGTCTCTGATACATTCTCTCTCTTATTGTCGATTCCCCCTGCAGGGCCCAACCTGAAGGTGATCAGCACCCTCTCTGTGGGCTTCGACCACATGGCCATGGACGAAATAAAGAAACGGTGAGTGTAACGATGCTAACCTAACACGCTTTGCTAGGCGAAGTGCAGTGTAGCCAACTAGCAACAACTAGCTGTGTCGTGCGTTTGTTTTCGGGCGGTAAGTTGCTCAGGTGGTGGAGCTGGTTGGCTGGTAACTGGAAGGTTGCTGGTTCGATCCCCGGCTCCTCCTAGCTGAGTGTCGAGGTGTCCCTGAGCGAGGCACCTCCCCCTGACTGCCCCAGACGAGCTGGCTGTGTCCCTGCATGGCTGACACCGCCGTCGGTGTGTGAATGTGCGCATGAATGAGTGAAGGTTAGGCAATATTGTATAGCGCATTGATTAGCCACTGGTTAGATAAGCGCTCTAAACACCGTCCGTCTACCACCCACCACAGCGGGATACGCGTCGGCTACACACCGGACGTCCTGACGGACGCCACCGCTGAGCTCACCGTGGCGCTGCTGCTGGCGGCTGCGCGAAGGCTCCCGGAGGGCGTGGAGGAGGTCAAGAAGTCAGTGCGCACATCGCGCGGCTTATCGTTTGATTACACTCACGCATTTGCTTTTGATTGGTTTGTGAGTTTGCATTGCAAATGTGGATGATATTTGCATGTGGATCCACTTTGTTATATTTATAGGTGTGTGTGTGTGTGTGTGTGTGTGTGTGTGTGTGTGTGTGTGTGTGTTCTCAGTGGTGGCTGGAGCTCGTGGAAGCCTCTGTGGCTGTGTGGCTACGGTCTGTCTGGCAGCACCGTGGGGGTCATCGGACTGGGACGCATAGGTGCTGGTCCCTCCTCTTGCTTCCTCTGACCAAAGGGGTATTTCTTCAGGTGCTGAGGGAGTTAGTTTGATTCCCAGACCGATGGTTCTGAGTTTGAAACCCAGTGACCACGGTCTACCAGTAGACAGTAGTACGACCAGTAGTCTCACAAATCAGATTTTAGATTAGACTCTTACAGTGCGATGGCAGGCCAGCTCAAACTAGGGTGAAAGGGGCGGTTCACTTTCTTTTGCTTCAAATTTGTTTAAGCCAATGTTGCCAGGGCAGGGATATGTAGACGGAGGTTATACGAAACGAACGACTACTGGAACAACCTGACTGGAGGAACAACAACAACAACAACAACACCTGATATGGTTGAACATTAACCTCAGATCCATTTGAGGACTCATAACTCTAAAGATAACATTGTGTTATTCTAAATTCAGTATGAGTTCAGTGTTTTGAAAAGCTATGCTAGGCGGTATTTGCGGTTCGTATCTGCCTTATGTTTTTTGCACACAAAAACCCATAAGGCTGTTTGTATTTTTGCAATTACTATTCAACCAAAAACACCATATAAACAAAACCATGTAGATAACCTTAGCTTGTCAGTACATTCACATTGTATACCATACAACATTTACAACATAATTGATAACAGAGGTGTGTGTAACAGACAGAAAGCCTGGTTGAATCAGGCCTACGTTTACCCTTTTGTTAGCTCCTGAAAACCTTCCTGGTGTATGTATGTTCTCAGGCTTGGCGATCGCCAAGAGACTGAAGGCCTTCGGGGTAAAGCGTACGCTCTACTCTGGAAGAACGGCCAAGGCCTACGCAGGCGAGGTCGGCGGAGAGTTCGGTAAGAAAATAAAGATGCAAAGGCCCGCTTTTGAATAGGTTAAAAACATGGACCATTTGAAGAGATAAAACAAAGGCAGCTGAAGGCATTAGGACCGGCTCATTTGAGTCCATTCTTTCCACCTCTCCTTGCTCCGCAGTACCACTGGACACCCTGGTCGCTGAGAGTGACTTCGTGGTCGTCTCCTGTTCCCTCACACCCGACACCAAGGGCATGTGCGACCAGGCCTTCTTCAGCAAGATGAAGAAGACGGCCGTCTTCGTCAACTCCAGCAGGCAAGGGCATCACCTCGAGAGGGTTAAACGCATAGACCACTGAAACTGCAACATTCAGTGTACGGTGTAGGCAAAACGCTCCTCAAAAAGAGACAATGTTTTCTTACTGTGCATTTGCCTCACGTTGTCCTTGATATATGATAGCCTCTGCCGGCAAGTAATTGTTCCGTCCGTGTGGAGGCGCTGTAATGATCACAACCTCACTGTAAGTCTCCCTGCTGTGTGTTGCAGAGGAACTGTGGTGAACCAGGAGGACCTGTACCAGGCTCTGAGCACCGGCCAGATCGCCGCGGCTGGCCTGGACGTCACCACCCCCGAGCCCCTGCCCTCCAACCACCCCCTGCTCACGCTCAAAAACTGCGGTGAGCAAATATCAGCAGCACAAACAGAAAAGGACCTCTTTTCGCTCAATATTTCTCTGTTTGTTTTTCAATAATGATCAACTCGTGTTTCTCTCTGACTGTCACCCTCTTGCTCTCTCTTTCTTTCTTTCTTTCTTTCTTTCTTTCTTTCTGTCTCTCTTACTGTCCCTCTCTTTCTGGCTCTCTTCCTCTTTCTTTCTTTCTTTCTTTCTTTCTTTCTTTCTTTCTTTCTCTGTCTCTCTTACTGTCCCTCTTTTTCTGGCTCTCTTCCTCTCTCTTTCTTTCTTTCTTTCTTTCTTTCTTTCTGTCTCTCTTACTGTCCCTCTCTTTCTGTCTCTCTTCCTCTTTCTTTCTGTCTCTCTTTCTTTCTTTCTCTCTTACTGTCCCTCTCTTTCTGTCTCTCTTCCTCTCTCTTTTGTTCTTTCTGTCGTTCTTTCTTTCTTTCTTTCTTTCTGTCGTCCTTTCTTTCTTTCTTTTTCTTTTTCTCTCTCTCGCAGTGGTTCTACCTCACATCGGCAGCGCCACGTACTCCACCAGAGGCGTGATGGCCGAACTGTCCGCTCGGAACCTACTGGGAGGCCTGCAGGGCACTGACATGCCCAGCGAGCTGACCTTCTGAGCGGCAGAACCGCTCGCCTCAACTGCGCCCTCTTCAGGCCTTCAAGAGTAATGTCAGTCCTGAGCAAAACGGTGCCATAAGATTCAATAGGAGTTTCATAGTGAAAACAATAATATGAGGAGAACCGAGAATTGCTGCTAGGATACGGTTAATGATTCACCTTTTGAGATAGTCCACTAAAGACCTTTGTAATTACTAACCGATCTAAACGATACAATTCAGACTGGGAGGAGTAAATGCAGAATATAGGTTTAGGACTTTTGGAAATGCGGTATACTTTGGAGAAAACTTCCCAGCACTCCTACAAAGCACTTACATGTTATGTTTTTCTTCAAAACATTCATCCATTTTTTTATATGCAAGAGGATGGAATTAAATTTGACTTCAAATTAAATGTTTTCTTTTTTCAACTGTTTGGCAAAATGTGGGGTACCTACTCCATACAAACCAATCAATTATTCTCATTTTGAACCTGATCTTTGCAAATATATTTGTCTGTTTACCATTCTTCAATCTTCCCACACTTACTAAATTGGATTTGAGGTATTAATAGTGACAAACTGAGACTGTGTGAACATTTGTTCACAGTTTTTTCCATATTGTTGGAAAAAAATGACTGGAGTCAGATATTCATCACATCATTTATTTTCAGCAAATTTCAATAGTTTAAGGTTATTCTCACAGAGAATATTTTCTCGATATTTTTTATCTTGGCAACATTTCAAATTGGCACCATGGTCCATGACCATCATCTGATAAGTAAGAAATGATTGAAAAGATTAAAAAAAATCTTTCTTTTAAATACTGAATGGGCGACTAATTCATTAGCCTTATTTGATTGGATTCTAGTCTAATTTATAAAACAGATTTTCTTTTAAAATAATTATTCACATTTAAATCATGTTTTGGTCGTTTCAAACAAAAAAAACAGGAAAATCGTAAATAGTAAAATAAGTCAAGTGTGCTTCAACATTTGTATCTTAGCCCATATCGCCCGGCTCCTATAGGCTGTCATCCAATCAAGTCCTACAGCTGCACCAGACCATTCAATACGAAAGACCAATCAGCTGTGGCGCCTTCCAGCTCACAGTAGGCTGTCAGCCAACTGGCCGAGCTGTTTGCCGGTCCAGTGCAGGCACGTGTTCTTGGAGTGTTTGTAGAGGTGCGAGGACTGGCTGAAGCGCTTGCCACACTCGGGGCAGGGGTAGGGCTTCTCCCCGGTGTGGACGCGGATGTGCTTCTTGCAGTCCGTCAGGTTCATGAAGGTCTTGAGGCAGATGCTGCAGGCGTACTTCTTCTCCCCCTCCACCAGCACCACGTGGTCCTGGGCCGCCGCCTTCCTGCACTTTGAGAGCACCTCCTCCGACGCCCTGGTGAGCACCGGGCGGTCCCGCGACCCCGAGGAGGAGCAAGGGTCCGGGTCTGTCTCCGAACCCGCCGCCGGGGCTTTGGGGGCGATGCGTCGGAGGCCGGGCGACGCCGTCGTGAAGCCTACCCCTCCTCTGGTTCTCCCGCTGCTGGGGGTGGGCGAGGCAGCGGCCTGGAGACCCAGAGCTGGCCTCACACTCCCCAGGAACCCCCCCAGGGAGCTCTGGCTGGGCTGGAGGAGGAGGGCGTCGCTGAAGCCAGCGGTCTGCGTGGAGAGGAGCTGCTGCAGGGGCAGCGTGGTGACCGGGAAGACCAGAGAGGAGGGGGGAGATGGGTGGATCGTGTCAGAGGGCTCACACGGCTCTCCAGCGATCCCCGGAGCCTCTGCGATGGTGGAGGCAGAGGTGAGGCTGGCCAGGCTCTCCTCCACCTCCAGAGCCCCCATGACACCCTCGCTGCCGGGGTTGAGGAAGCAGGAGAAGGCCAGCTCCGACAGGCTGTCCAGTCCTTCCCCCAGGATGGGCTCCTCGCAGGATGCCGCCTCGCCGCCCCCCGGGTGCGGCTGCGTGTCTGCGTGAGGATCACCGCGGTGATCACCTTCTGCAGCCGTTCTCTCGTCGCTCAACGCAACGTCTGGAAGGCCGTCGTGGCCCTCTGCGTCTGGGGACGGGGAGCGCTCGGGCGCGGGGTCCGGAGAAGAGGTGCTCAGGTGCTCCCTCTTCACCTCGACGAGCACCATGTTCTCCTCCTCGCGCTCCTCCTGTTTCTCCTCTCCCACCAGGACTTTGAGCACGGCCTCTGAGCTCCCGTCTGCCCCCTCCGACCCCCTGGCGTCACCGTCCGACTGGCTCGGCAGCTCCGTCCCCTCCGACTCCCACTTTGCGGCCTCGTATTTCTCCTCCTGTGGCTCCTCCCATCTGCTCTCTGGTAGTAGAGCGCCAGCAGTGGGGCACTCCTCCTCTCCGGGCTCCCCGCGGCCCTTCCTCAACCGCGTCCTCTTCCTCCCGCTCGGGCTGTCCTCGTTCAGGGGCGATGTGCGTTTGTGGCCTGCGGGCGGCGCTGTGGTCTTGTCCCGGCTGAAACCGCCGTTCATCTCCCCGTGGGGATCAAGAGTACCACCGGACTGACTCACCTCCATTCCGGCTCCACTGTTGCTTAGCCAAGCATCCGTGAAACAGTTGCTCAGGCTGAATTGGAGACGCTGCGGTGAATCTGACCCGAGCTGCATAGATGTGGCCTCAGATAGGTCCCCTGTCGGAGGGGACAGTAGTGCCTCATTCTGCTGCTGTACGGCCCTCCAACCTGTAGGGGGCGACTTTGGGAAGTCTCGCTTGGACAGGTGTAGCTTGCAGGCTTTCACCACGGTGTTCAAGTGCAGGTGGGAGGCGGCCAGCAGCACATCCATCACGTTAGAGGAGCCCGGCGTAAGGGTGGAGGTATAAATCATCTCTAGCAGGGTGGAGAAGGCCTCGGGGGTCACCACTTCCTGATCAAGCTCCATCACACAGGGACCGTCCCCGTGTTGCATTTTAGTCCCTCCAGCCGCGTCGCCCTCTGTGGAGCTCAGAAGAGCCCTGAAGTGAGAGCTGCAGGCCGCCAGAATGGATCGGTGTGCGTGGAAGCTCTGTCCCCCAACCGATACCAAGCAGTCGCAAAGCTGGCCATGGATGCGCTGGTGGTTCAACTGCTGAAAGATGAGCTTGAAGTGCCCAGGGAAGTCCATCGGCAGACGTACGCCGGGTGATGAATGGCTGGATACACGGGTGGGCGGCTTCTAATGCTTTCTTGTGCGCTTTGTCTTCGAAAATAAATTCATCACTCGTGTTTTTCCCCTAATGTCTAAAATAAACCATTTGACAGGTTTGCCGGTGATGCATAAGAGGCTATAATGTGGTCGGCCTTAATCCATCATGCGGCCAAATGCACAAAGGTTTATCACAATGAGTCTCCAAATCGCCGAGACGCTTTTCTCCTATAAATAGGTTTCTATCGCATTTGACCTGAAATTCGACATGAGTTTAACCCTTAATATACATAGTATATATCAGCGTTTTGGCCTAAAATCAGAATTGCACTCACCCCTTTATTATGGTCTGCTCTAGCCGCTCAGACTAACCTGTCTAGCGGGACCGACACACAGACAACATCGCCCCCTTGTGGTGAATTTGTATAAATGTGAGCTTCGTTTAATTTTGTTACATTAAAAAAATTCGGCCATTTCACAATTTATAACCAAACCCTCGAAATATTTTGAGGCAGAACATTTTGAGAAAAACATTGATATTTTGACGGATCATATGACAAACAACACAGCGACTCATCAAGTCTCAGCCAGACGAGTTCAACACATTGTATTTTATTATATCACACGCTGATACTGCTTCTGCATACACGTTCACAAATAGTTACATTCTCTTCAACAACGACATGGAATAAGAAAAGTGGAGGGCTGGTTCTAGGTGGCAGTGGGCCTGTTGATCTACTTCCCATCCACACAGCTGCAGTGGGGGGGGGTCTCTGATGACGGTGGTGTTGTTGACCTGCAGTCTGCCCTTGGGGTCGCGACCTGCCATTGGATGGATGAACAGGTTCGGGACGGGTCCCGATCATATGCTGTCCAGCTTCTTCAGTACATATGGGGCTGCAAACGCAGGAGAAAAAAACGATTCAAGAGCCTTTCGTATGTCACATTTGAATTGATTCATTCATTAATGATGTGTTGCAGTGAGAAGGCCATGCACATGCTCAGTGATCATGGAGCAATGAAAGACGTCTCCACGGTTGTTTTGCCACCGTAATGTCACCAATGTCATGCACTACTCACTGGCTCGGAGGAGAGCGATGTACAGAATGAAGTTGCGCACGGACGTGAAGACATCGTCCCTCATCTTCTTCTTCATTTCCTCCGGGTCCAGCTTGGGACCTAGCCCTTCCAGTTTAAACATGGTAACGTCCTGTTGGGTTTATTATTCTGCTCATGAAATTAAGAGAGTCGGATCTGAAGCATGTGGAAAGGAAATAACGCACCGGAAGTACGTAATGGGTTAACAAATGAAGGGTGACCCGTATCACACCGCCCTCTAGCGGCTGACATTTGAACAACAGAACAATATATATAACTAACAGTATAATAACTAATAATAATACAATAATAACGGTATACAAATTGAGTATGCGGGCTGATATAAAGTATTATATTTTTTGTATTTTTTTTCCAAAGGGTATGGCAACCATATATTTTTAAAATATTATTTGTGAAACAATAGGATTGTTATTATTATTAGAAGTATTAATAATGCTCTTGTTATTAGTAATGTTGGCGTTATTATCAGTGGTATTGGCCAAGAACAACATCCATATTACAGAGGACAGGGGAGACCCCACAGGGAACTGGGTGAAGGCAGCTCTGACCGATGAGTGTGGGGGAGAGAGAGAGAAAAGGGAGATAGAGGAAGGAGGGAGGGAGGGGGTGGGTTATTTCTGAGCTCAGGGCCGAGGAGGATTAAATGAGAGCAGTCCCAGCAGCACGATGACAGCATCCAGTGTGAGGCCAAACCCCCCACCATTCGGGACGACGTAGGTTCTCCCGAATAAATTATTAACCTTAAACCTTAGATATCAGTGATTTACTGCGAGATCTACCCGAGACACCTATTATCCTCGCGTGGCTTCTAACAACACGAGGTGAGTTGTATTTTCGTGGTATTCTCTGGTTTTCTCGTGTCTGGAGGGGCAGCCGGCGAAATGGCACCTTGCGTTAATGTCTTAATATTCATATCTAAAAGATGGATGGACAACGAGTCGTGTGCGCGTCGCCCTTATACACCGGCGCTCTAATTGGGATAGGGGGTGAAGGGTTTTTTAATCGGATTAAGATTAGGAAATAGACAACAAAAGATGGACATTTGTTTTCTTTGTTTAGTCTGCTGGTTTGGCGTGGATGTGACCACTGATTACGATCTGAAAGGATGGGGACGTTGTTGGGTCATGTAATGAATAGAAATACATTCACCCTTCACTTGCCCCATGAGCAGGGGTAGGTTACTAATGTCCGTGGTTTGTACCCTACTCCACTAAAGTAAACCGGTGTACCCCATGTCGTGTTTCAAATGTACGGTCTAAGTGTGGATGCTGGACCAGCCAGTGTACCGAGCAGACACGGTGGGTGATGCTATCCCACTACACAAGACGGGCCAGCTCTCATGCTACACCCCACTGACACATGCCTCCATCCCATCCATTCATCGAATAGCCGTAGAAACCACGCTCACTGCACTTCATGATCTGACTGCATTTAGCAAGGACGATGCACGCTAAATGTCTGCATTTAGTAGGTATTGTTCGGGTTTGGTTTACATCCAGTTGTGAATGGGCGTCGGCAATATGCGTGCTATCTTTTTTTCTTTTACTAGCGAGACTGAGATGTCCTCCATCCTCCATGCTGTCCTCCTCCACGGCGTGAAGGGAGGCATGGTCCACTCAGGACACGACAAGACCAGGACAATGTGTTCTGCTGTTCTAGGGGTTGGGGGGGTCGTGATGTTACGTGGTTAAATAACAAAAAGACTACTTCTCAAGGTTGGATTCAGAGACATGTGCGTGTCTGCAGGAACAACAAAATACGCGGTGTGAGGAGGCGGTAGCATGCCTCCGATATGTTTTTGACAGCATGGTGTCATGTTACAGTGAAATCAAGGCACATTAAACACGCGCTGTCTATCTGGTTGGAAAAGTGCTTTAACAAAAAAGAAAACAGCAAACAACATAACAACCATAGCATTTGTTACATGGCTGTGTGTATTGCCTGTGTGTGTGTGTGTGCGTGCGTGTGGTGTGTGTGTGTGTGTGTGTGCGCGGCGTGTGTCCGTGCGTGCGGGTGTGTGTGTGTGTGTGTGCGGCGTGTGTCCGTGCGTGTATATAGTGTGTTTGTGTGTGTAGGCCTAGTATAAGCCCCTGCGATGCCAGTGTAGTGCGATGACTCAGGGCTGTGGAGTAGGATGAACCATGTGAGGCGATGCGCGGCGCTCAGGTCGGCCAGCCGGAGTAGAGAGAAGGGCGACAGGCAGAACTCGAGCATCAGGAAAGACTGCCTGCATCTCTGCCTGCTCGCACTAGCCCCACTCTGCCCTACTGACTAGCTGTCCCACTTTCTGCAGCCTGTCAAGAAGAGCACCCAGGCGTTCTGTTGTGCTTTTCTCCTCCTGCTCGTTCTTTCTGTGTGAAGGGCTGCGGTGCCGGGGTTATCTCTGCTCCTCTCCGAGTCATCATTTAGAATAATCCAATTTTTCGACGTTGATGAACATCTGCATCAGGCTTCGGTTGCGATGTCCATCCCTTCGGACATAAACGATCAGTGACCAGTCGATATCTATAAAAGCATTGCAATGATTTCAAGGAATGATTGAGAAGGCAGGACAGAGGACGGCACGCGTTCAAATTAATGTTTTTCTTGGCTCCTGTTCCCTGGCTGCTGTGGCGGATGAGACAGAACCCCTGACCTCATTGGCTTAATTGAGTGGAGCAGCATCACTGCACTTGACTGGCAGGGAGATCATAATATAGGTCACACTTTGTGTGCATGTATGGCTAGGCATGAGGAGAGGCAACATGCCCGTACACGGGCGACAACGCAATTTTTTTTACCCTGTTTCCTCCCTCTTATCTGAATCCAATATGAAATATTTAGGCCCCAGCCTGTCAATGCTAGGATTCATCCCAAAGACCCTGGAACGTGATGCATCTGCCTCAGCCGCTGCCCGGATGTAACCTTTACTCAAGATATGAAATGGTATTCCATGATCAATGAAGTGGAACACATTTGCCAGAGATTAGCCGAAGGGAAAAGCAAAGGAAACTGTTTACTGGATTTCCAACATCTATCATCTGCTAATATCCCAGCATGTTTCTCCTCAGTGACAGAGAAAAGAATAAGCTGTGCTCAAGCCCCGATCAGATATAGAGATACGACACCTCAGCACACTATTCATGTTCTCAAGCCTCCCATGGTTTGGGAGGGTATTCCGAATGCTAATAGCATGAGCTGACCGGAGGAGAGAAAGGACATCTGATTGGATTATGTTCAGAAGGGTGAGAACCAAAATGACTCAACCAAATTGAGTCACCAAAACAACGCTCATCCGATGACATAATAAAGCATCTGCTTGTTCAACTATTATTTTCATAGAAACTCATTGGGATATGAAATGTTTGCGACTGCTTGCAGTAGTGATTCATCGCTTAATCCAAAGGTAGTAAGTACACCTTTTAGGTTGTGCTAGGCATTGAATAAACTGTGGCTATTAGATCGATCAAATCCTCCATACAACCAGTTGATTCCTTTGTATCTTGCTTTTCTTATGTACCTGTGCGTTTAAGTGTTGGTTAGTGGAGCAAAAGATTCCAAGTTTGATCCCAAATGCCTACCTTTAGGGGTGACCAATCGCTACCTTCTTATTAACCACTATATCAAAACTATTGTCTAGAACTAAACTAAGTGCTAAAATAACATAATAAAATAAGACCAAACACAACGATGTGTTCCAATGTTAAAACCTTCATCATCGCAGCCCTTTCCTGAATATCACTGAGCCCTTTAGTGTGACTGGACAGTGCAGAAAGTAGATTGAATTAGTCAAATGGCTGGGAGGACCCCTAGCACCCATCCCAAGGATCGCAGCTGTATCCTGTGTGAAATGGACACCACAATTGGTAAGGACGTCTTAATGGTAGAGAAATAGAGAGACGGTTCCTTTTTTAATTATTGGGTTAAAGACATAATATTGTGCACTGTGGGGCTTGTTTAGGATTTGTTCCTCTATGTGTGCTTGTGCTTGTGTACGTGTGTGTATGTGTGTGTAAGTGTGTGTTGTTTGTGTGTGTGTGTGTCTATCTGTCTGCGTGCATGTGTGTGAGTGTTTCATACTGTGTTCCCAAATCCGCAGTGTGGACCAATGAAATTGTACACGATTTGTTTCTGTGTTTCTATGTTTGTGGGTCTGTCCGTGTCTATCTGTCTGTTGCTGCGTCTGTCTGTGTATATCTGTCTGTCTGTGTGTGTGTGTCTGTGCACATGTCTGTGTGTGCGTCTGTCTGTCTGCATGTGTTTGAGTGTTTCATACTCTAACGTGTTCCTCAGGAATTGGCTGATCTCCTATTTCACGGCGTTGAACTTGAGCGTGTCACTTAGTCTGCGTCGACCAGTTGTCTGCGTGGCGTTAATCAACGCAACAGAAGCCTGCCATGCAGCATCCTGCGCGCTGTGGCTGCACATTCGAGAGGTTGTTGTGTTCGTCGGCTGTGGCGTGCCAGTAGTTCTTGGGGCTCCTGGAAGGAGGAGGGCGGAGGGAGGGAGGGGATGTTCAGCTGGGTCGGGGCTGTCGTGGCTCAGAAGTGGTAATTGGATTTCAAAATGTTTTTTCTTCCTTCTCTGTGTTTTCTACTCCAGCTTACTGCAGGCATACGTTTGCCAAGTGTACACCTTGTTGAGCAGCAGGGGCATGATGAGGCAGGACTGGCCCATTAGAGAGAGAGAGAGAGAGAGAGAGAGAGAGAGAGAGAGAGCGAGAGAGAGAGAGAGAGAGAGAGAGAGAGAGAGAGAGAGAGAGAGAGAGAGAGAGAGAGAGAGAGAGATGTAGAGAAATGGGCCACTAGGTTACACAAAAAATAATTGCTCATTGATTGGGGCAATGAAGACAGCGGTGGACTTGAAGAAAGTGTGGTGGTGAAAGAGAGAGAGAGAGATGGATAGGTGAAGAAATCGAGAGGCAGAGAAACAGAAAAACAGAAAGGGTTGAGGATGCATAGATGGAAGTGGATGAAAGAAACACTTCTTACTATCCTCAAAATGTAAAACAGTTTTTTGCTAAGAATTAAAAATGCAAAAGAAGATTTGAAGCAGCAGCCGAGAGAGAGTGAGAGAGAGAGAGAGAGAGAGAGAGAAATACAGAAGAGAGAGAGAAAGAAAGAGATACAGAAGAGATAGAGAGAGAAATACAGAAGAGAGAGAGATACAGAAGAGAGAAAGAGAGAGAAAGAGAGACAGGAGAAAGAGAGAGAGAGAACTACAGAAGAGAGACTTTGACCATTCGGCTGAGCTGCATCTGATGAGGACTTAAGGACATGGCCCTTAAGTGTTCACTATTACCATTGATTCCAAACCAGATTGAAAGACGTCTCATCCCCAAGAACCAGCCCACATGGAGCCCCTGGGACCCCATATGGACCCATCTGGGGGCTTATAAGGGTCCCGGAAGTCCTTCCGCCCCGCCATGGATCTGCGCTGATTGATTCCTCACATCATCACTCTCAGCCCTAACAATCATATGTCCCTCGCTTGAGCTGAGAAACGACAAGTGGAGCGCGAGGGTGTTGTCTGCTTTTATCTTATTTTTTTATCTTATATATCGACAAATGGCACGTTAAAGTCTGCCACCAGCGGCCTCTGTTGGCTCCAGGCCTGGGAAGTTCTGCCGAGATCAGCTGTTCTCCGCCTCTCCCTCCGGGGAACCACGGCGACCACGGCAGGCCGTGCACATCGCACACTTGTTTTTTTCTCCGTTCCAAAACTCCATTTCTCTCACTGCTTTCCTCAAACTCTTTTGGAAATCCTCCCTCTCTCTCTCCCTGCCCCTCCTTCCCCCTACAGCCATTCCCCCAACCTCCCCCCACCCCAGCAATATCCTGTCCCCATTTTTTTGTCTTCTCTTCACTCTCCTCTGCCTTGGGCCAACTCTCTTCCCTTAGCCTTTTCTCTACAGCCATTTCCCCTGCTTTTGGCCCTATGCCACCCCTCCCTCCCTTTTCCTCCCTTTCAGTTCCCACCCCCTCAACCCCTGGTTACCCCCGCAGACATCACTCTTTTCTGTCTCCTTCTTGTGCTCCTTGCCCCACTCTCGGTGCTGCTGCCTGTGTTGGCAGGGCAGCAGGAGGGGGCGAATGGTAGCCAGGGTTAGCTGCATTAGCTGCATGTATTATTCATGCACCCTGCCTGCAGTCTCTGTTGGCCTGTGTCCTCCAGCTAGCTCTCTGGCTGGGGCGAGCGGGCCCCGTGAAAGAGCTCCGTGTGTGGGGGCCGAGAGGGCTCCCTGGACGAGCCACACAGGAAGGACCCCACCACACCACAATCCCCCCCTAGCCTCCAATCAAATCTCTTGATTTCGGCCCATCTTCAAGGAATAAGGGCGGGAAAGCCATTTTAAGACGGTGGTTTCCTCAGAAATGATCTAGGTGTAGCAGGTTTTCCCGGAAACCGTGGAGAATGTTTACTTGTTATCTCTCCCCTTCACCACGGCAACCGTTTCACAGGGTGTGAAGGCGTGAGAGTGGAAGTTGTGTGTCCAATTAGAAGTCAGGAATGAAGATTCCTTCAGCCAAATCCTCCCTGATTTGCATGTAGAAGAGAAACCTGCTTTAATCACTGGCCAAGATCTGTGCCGGCTTGGCTCCATACATCATATATGTCCTTCTCTCTCACGCACCCACACCCACAAACCAGGCCTTTACTGTCTGCCTTCCATGCTTTCAGAGCTGACCCAGTACCTGTTAACTCAGCCGGGTGCCATGAAATTTTTATTCAGAGTACCAGACTGGAGATGGAGTGCGCCTTGTTTCTTCATCGGCATGTGCTTTCCAGGGAGAAAGGCTATTGTAGAGGGAGAGAGAGAGAGGGGGAGACAGAGAGAGGGTGAGAGAGAGGGGGGGAGGGAGAGAGAGAGAGAGGGGGGGGGGAGAGAGAGAGAGGGTGAGAGAGAGAGGGGTAGTGAGAAAGAGAGAGAGGGAGAGAGAGAGGGGGAGACAGTGAGAGGGTGAGAGAGAGAGGGGGAGGGAGAGGGATAGAGAGAGGGGGGGGAGAAAGAGAGGGAGAGAGGGGGGAGGAAGAGGGGAAGACAGAGAGAGGGTGAGAAAGAGAGGGGGAGGGAGAGGGGTAGAGAGAGAGGGGGGGGAGAGAGAGAGGAACAGAGAGGATGAGAGAGGGAGAGAGAGGCAGGGACAGAGAGAGAGAGAGGGTGAGAGAGAGGGAGGGGGAGACAGAGAGCGAGGGGGAGAGAGAGGGGGGGAGGGAGAGAGAGAGTGAGTAAGAGAGTGAGACAGAGTGAGCCCCAGGCCAGCAGTGAAAGAGCGTCTCTGTAAACCATAACCACATCGCTGGTTTTAAGACTCCGTCGTCTGCCTTGCCCAACATACTAACATTCATCCCTCTGGGAATAACCAGCAGTGTCACAGTGACTCTGTGTGGACAGTGTCTGGTAACGTGTTGAGCCAAGGGCCGTGCTAGATGATCCCAACACGGAGGGTTAGAACCACGGGACGGCCCGCAGACTCTCCTCGCTCTAAATATAAACGAGGCGGGCGTGGAGGACTCAGTGCATCTGAAGTGACACGCTTCCCTGTTGCATTCCCTCTGCCCTCCACACAGGCGGCCCACCGGACTGCCAGTGATCTCCATGGTCACGAGGTCCCGCCCTCCACCTGTTTTCAGCCAATCCTGGAGGGCCACCCCCCCCCAACCCCGAGCTGATGTCTCAGCGGGCCGGACGGATTTTGTTTTCTGGGCTCTGGAAGAGACAAGCGAAGCCTGAACCTCGGTGAGTGGCGTTCTCTGTAGGGTCGCTAGGTCTTGATGTGTGGATGTCTGTTATTGGTGTGCAGTGGTATGGACTTAGACAGTTGTCTGCTTTCTTTGTGAAGTGGTCGGCAGAAGGCTGTTACCTTTCGTCAATTACATTGTTTCGTTATTCATTGCAAACCTTTTAGAGAATGTACTTGTAATAATTATAATAAGGATCAGCTAGATGGGATTTAACCCTTTCGGCTGTGTTCTGGTCGTCACAATACAATAGATACGGTACAATTTTAAAGAGTGAGCATATTAATCAGTATGTCATTTTTTCACTGCAGACATCAGTTTTGGTCAAACGTAGATGTAACCTTATCATTTCAGCATAGTACAGAAATAGTAAAGTATACTGTAAACAATGAGGTGCAATGAGAACATCAATTCAATGAACCAGCGGGTTTCTCACTCTCAATCAATCTGAGTCACGCTAATGTTGCTTGACTATTTGCTGAATGCTTTTCTCTTTCTTAACCACCAAACAGGTTCATCTTGTTTAATTCATTGTATGACTATTTACCATTACAATTATGTGTCATGTCTAATCAGGCTCTCATTCTCTCTAACCCTGTTCTTACTTTGTTATCAACACATTTCCTCCTACTGCTTGTGTTTGAAGTAGTTAAAGGTCTTTCAACGGGGGTTCCTTGAAACGGTCCACTCAGAGAGAGATCCTCCTTCATGCTGCTTTACATGAGGGCTAATTCAGGGTCATCTGTGGCAGCCTCGTTACAGACACAGATACAGGGAAACAAGCAATTAGACAAAGCTGTGCCTTCCCTTCCCCACTACGCCCGTCTGGCCTGGTTCAAGATACTGACCATCACGCCATCTCTGTCTACGTTGCCCGTCTCGGGCGAAACGCGGAGGTAGCTTCAACCTAAAGCCCTCACAGTTTTGCAAGTCACAAACTTTGGTTTGTGCAGTTGTGTATCCGCAGCCCCTGTCATCGGAGCTGAGGACCTGACTCGGCAGGGGAAGAGAGAGGGAGGAACAGAGGGGGTGAGAGAGAGAGGGGGAGAGAGGGAGAAACAGAGAGGGAGAGAGGGGAAGAGAGAGGGAGGAACAGAGGGGGTGAGAGAGAGGGGGAGAGAGAGGGAGAAACAGAGAGGGAGAGAGGGGAAGAGAGAGGGAGGAACAGAGGGGGGTGAGAGAGAGAGGGAGAGAGGGAGAAACAGAGAGAGAGAGAGAGGGGTCGAGTGAGGGAGAAACAGAGGGGGTGAGAGAGAGAGGGGGAGAGAGAGGGAGAAACAGAGAGGGAGAGAGGGACGGGAGGGAGAGCAAGATGGAGAGAAACGGAGGAATGAGGAACGCAGGATTTACCTGAGTCAGCAGCACCGACCGCAGCAACGACACACAATACACACACTTCACTGGCACACATAAGAACACACACACAAACACATACACAAACACACAAACTAACAAAAACACACAAACACAAACACACAACAAACACACCCAAGTACATATACACAGACACACACACATACACACACACGCGCGCACACACACACACACACACACACACACACACACACACACACACACACACACACACACACACACACACACACACACACACACACACACACACACAAACGCACCCCGGAAACAAACTTCCCATGAGTAACCTTACTGCTACCAGAAGCTCATCCGCTCACCCTCCACCGTGGATCCGGGCGGGGGGACAGCGAGCTGTGAGCGAGCCCTGCATCAGGCAGCTGTTTCCCTGACAACAGCTGTCACTCAGCCCGCGCCACTCATCCCTCAGCGCCACGCCCCCCCATTCCCCCCCCCACCCCCGGGTGGGACGGCCGGAGGTGCTGATGTGACACCCTACCCAGCGCTCAGGGGGCTGAGGGGTTGCTGTAATCCTCTTTAGCGCGCCGACCCCGGCTGACACCACCAGTACTTATCAACCCTGGAAGCACAACTGCTGCTGCCAACATGGCTGCCCCTGGTGGAGCTAGCCTAGCCTAGCTCCCTGCTAGCCTCCCATTCACTTTACGCAGGTCCGCCAAGAGCTGCAGAGCGCTATCCGCTACGGCTACGTTATTCGTGTGTAGCGGTAGCCTAGCCGTAGCGATAGCCGGCTAAGTGTCAATTAACAGAGGGAGGAATATGTCAAGTTCATGTATGCATTAATAATAATGCGCTAGACCGCCTTCGACCACAATGCAGCATTAACCGCCTAAACACGACCTAATTGGAGTACAGGAACAGGGCCATTATGAGTTGAGCGTAGTTGTTTACCTAACTAAGCGCTCATTTCCAAACGAGTGGGTGATAGAGTGCTGGGAAGCCTCTGCCAAACGTCTCAGTCCTGCCCACCCCTTCTAAAGCTTGATTTCCCTCTTTCTGCGCGCTGATCAAACTGGGCTACGGGGAAGTTGGCAGGGAGGGCCTGAGTCATCGATCGCTCGGTTTCAGGAGCACGTTCATCATGGTTAACGGTATCGAGAAGGCCCAGATCACTATGGTTCGGGGCCCAAGAATGGCTCTCACTAACTCCCCCGCCCCCCACGCCCTTATTGGGTCACAGAGTCCGGCTAAAAAGCTAGACAGCAGAGCTCAGAGCCCACCAGGGATGATCCGAATGTAGACCCTTTCTAAGCCGTTCCTTCATACGCTGCTCTGAGATTGATGACGGTGTGTTGGCGACCCCGTAGGCCTACAGCCTCTGTCCAACAAAGAAATCCATACATCGATTTCAGCATGTGTTGATCTTTGGGCTCATTGAATAATTCAAATGAGATTGTGGAATGAGAGATACATGAATAGGCATGTTTGAATAAAACATCGCCCCTCGTCAAGCAAACACATGGAGATCCTGTTGTATAAAGCAGCAGAACTGATATCATCTGCTTCTTGTTTCCTTGAACTGATATGAGAAACCCAATCTCTTCCTGTGGAGAAGCGTTCCAGCATTGTTTTATCCACTTCCCCATGACGGAAACAGCCTTCATGTTTTTAATTACATTTTTATTTAAATGTTTCACTTGTAGTGCTGTCATTTTCATTCGCCTTATTCCAAATAGAAAAAAAAACAACAGTTATTTTGTCATTATGATAATTGAATATATACTGTTCGACTCGACTTGTAGGGGAATCCCTCTTTATAAATGTCTCGTTCCTTTCCCCCTGGGTTTGTAGGAGGCACAGTTACAGTTCCCGGTGGCTTTAAACGGTCAGCTTACTGGATATGGGAGAGCAGTTTGTCGAGGTTAGACAACAATATGACTGTTTGCTGAGACAACAGGGATACATATACCTTGCATGAGTTAATTTTTCAGCACTGCTTGCACCTCCTTCTGCAACCAAATCTTAGCCCGCGACGGCGGTGACAACATTGTCGGCGATGAGTCAGAACGAAAAGCAAGGCGGGCGCTATTTATCCTAAATCTGATTTCCCCCTTGCCACGGAGACCCCACTGCTCTTAACAACACAAGTGTGACAACAATTCACACTTGATAACAAGTGTGTAACCAAATAGGTTCTTATGTCTCAGCCTGAGTGGAAATAAAGTAGACTTATTTGAAAGTATCCAGACCGCTCTTAAGTAGCTGGTTAACCAGATGACACACCTCTTACCTGTATTAATCCCTTGTAGACGTGTTTGAATGTGTCAGACTCAACAGGCCATTAAAACGATTACAGTCCTGTTCGGCTGGGTGTATTTTTAGTACAGGTCGATACAAGACAATGGACAAGGCAGGGGCCCTTCTTTGTTGCCACGGATAATCTGCGGCGGTGTATTTAATCAGCGTTAACAGCCCAGGCTGTGAGGCCTTGAGGCTGTGTGGCCGCTGGGAGGGATTTCACAATAAGAGCGCGCCCGTTGATTCTCTGCCCGGCTGACCGACAGGAGACAGGGGGCTGGGGCGCTGGGCTTAAGGCCTTACAGTGTGTCTCCGTCGCTGACCCCTGTGTGCGGCTCTGCTGCTGGTCCCTCAGATAAATGGAGGAGAGCGAGCGGTGTAGGAGCAGGTCTCCGGCCAGGAGGGCCAGCCGGGTGCAGCAGGTGGTGGGAACCATCATCCGACGCACCCGCGAGTCACTGAGCAGGTAGAGTACGGCGGTGGAGGCGGCGCACGCTCAGACAGACAGTCACACACACACACACACACACACACACACCCACAATCACAAACACAGGTGTGCACATGCATGTGTGGCACACAAAAAATAAACCATCAAACTAAACCAAACGCATTCTACATGTCGCAGCACAAATTCTAAAAACAGACTCTCCCTCTGACTCAGACACACACACACACACACACACACGCAGACCTCACTCTCTCTAAACCTCAAACATGCCTTCAAGGAAACACTCATTCCTTCGTTGCCCTGCCAACCCCGGTCGAACCCAGACCCTTCTCCAGGAACCCCAGCGGCTCCCTGTTAGCCACACTTAGAACACATCCCGTCATGTCTCCACCAGCTGACCCCACCGTCAGGGGGGGCGGAGGTCTGGCTTTTAACGGCAACAAAGGCGGCACAGTCACACACAACGCTTTTTACGAACCAGCTGCCGCAGTCCCACTCTTCCTCCTCCTCCTACTCCTCCTCCTCCTCCCCCCGCCACCCCCTGGCCGATCTTAATGGCCGTTCTCACCACCCCCCCCTCACTCTGTGCTCGCCCCCCACAGGGAGCGGTTGCTGGGCGATGGAAGGTCGCAGCGCTCCAACAGCCTGTCCAATCAGAACTTCCAGGCGCGGCTGACGCTGCAGCTGGTCCGGGACCCCGTGCTGGACAGCCACTGCGGCCACGGCTTCACCCTCACCGACAACGCCCCCCTGCTGGTCAGGGACGTCGCCGCAGGTACGTGGAGGGGGGGGGGGGAGAAGGAGGAGAGGGAGGAGGGGGTGGAGGAGGGGGGGGGGAGGGGGAGGAAGAGGAAGGAGGGGGAGGGGGAGGAAGAGGAGGAGGAGGAGGAGGAGGGGGAGGAGGAGGAGGGGGGGGAGGAGGAGGGGGGAGGAGGGGGGGGAGGAGAGGGGGGAGGAGGAGGTGGAGGAGGGGGGGAGTAGGGGGAGGGGGAGAGGAGGAGGGGGAGGGGGAGGAGGAGGAGGAGGAGGAGGGGGAGGAGAGGGGGGAGGAGGAGAGGGAGGAGGAGGTGGAGGATGGGGGGGAGGGGGGGAAGGAAGAGAGGGTGGAGGGGGAGGAAGAGGAGAAGGAGGGATGTGGAGGAGGAAGAGGAGGAGGTGGAGGAGGAGGAGGAGGAGGTGGAGGAGGGGGAGGAGGAGGGGGGAGGAGGGGGGGGAGGAGAGGGGGGAGGAGGAGGTGGAGGAGGGGGGGAGGAGGGGGAGGAGGAGGAGGAGGAGGGGGAGGAGAGGGGGGAGGAGG